>NW_024884142.1:69492110-69524545 GCF_019232065.1 Centrocercus urophasianus | reverse complement strand
GTGCGGGCCGGGCGGCGCCGCGCCGCTTTGTCCGCTCCTCGGCGCTGCGCACGGCTGCGGGCCGGGCTTTCGCTCGGCCTCGCGGTGCTTCGGTGGTCGCGGTTCGGGGCGGTTTAGCGGATGGGTTTTGAGTCCCCGGAGAAAACTTGATACGATGTTATTATTATTATAGTGAAAAACGGGATTCTTCCGTGGGCTGCTATTGTTTTGCCGTAGGTGCTCTTGCGCTTTCCGAAGTCGAAAGCGTTGTTAACAGATTTTATTTCCAACTGAAGAGTTCCTTCTTGGTGCTAAAGATCATTGATTTTATTACAGGAGATGGCAAAACAGAACAAAAACCTGGTGAGAAAAAGAGGGGCGTCAAGAGACCACGTGAAGACCACGGCCGAGGATATTTTGAATACATTGAAGAAAATAAGTACAGCAGGTAAATAAGTTTTCCATGCTGGGCACCATTTTGTCAGTGAGGAGAGGTAAGATGGGCTTACTCTAAAAAAAATGTTTTCTCTTGCACTGGGAGAATGCCTGGCTTCAGTCTTTGCTTTTTTTTTTTTTCCTTAGGGCCAAGTCCCCTCAACCACCCGTTGAAGAAGAAGATGAACATTTTGATGACACAGTGGTGTGTCTCGATACCTGTGAGTACCCGTGCTTTCCTTTGGTCTGCAAAGATACAGTATTGTCTTTAATCTTAGAGCCCCATATTTCAGAAATGTGGAGTAAAATGTTTGGTGACTTACGTTACCAAGCAGCATAGAGATGTTTGTTCCTTCAGTCTTAGCATACAAAAGGGTACGTGAGCCTTCATATTGACAATATGCAGATAAATTTTTACATAATAATTTGCTGAAGAAATTTTAAATGAAATACTAGTGTTGCATATGGAAAAATTGACTGAGTGTTCAGTATGTATAGATGATGCTTGAAGCAACTTGAGAAATTGATAACGATGCACATCATCTTCTCCTTTAAAGTACCAATAGTAGTTATGCTAGTCTTATTTATGTGTCAGCAAGTTTGGGGTTTCTTCTGCTGTTTTCTGAGAAATTTAACAATCAATCAGCTTAAGTCTTCTAGAAAAAATAAATGACCCATTCATGTATTCTGAGAGTTGGAGGTGGTGTGGAGGTGATTTGTGTAAGTACTACTGTGGTATACCATGACCAGGGTAAAAACTTGTTCTTTTGGGTAAGTATGAGAAGTTAGTGCAGAATTAAAAACTTCAGGTAATGCACTGACTTGCTGGATTCTTAAAATGCCGTGAAATGAGACCTTAAGTTTTGGCTTCATTTGGCATATTTGCTAGTAGTTTCAGGTTTTCTCTTCCTGAGAAATGTTTTGAAATGGAAGGAGGCATTAGTTTACAGCCACGTATTTTGCTGAATGTGCCATTATCTTCTAGCTGCTAACTTGGTGAGTAGCCATCTTTGTGGGAGTTCTTAACTCTCCCAATAACTGACTAGTTGCTACTTGTGATTATTGTATCTAGTAGAAAGTTCTGTTATGGATGAACTGTAACTGAAAGTATCAGCAGGCTGTTGGGAGCACCCAGTCAACCACAGCTTTAAAGAGTGAATTGTATAACAGCTTGGCTCTCTTTTTTGACTGTCACAATCAAGACCTCTAAGAGGTTTAGTGCTCTTAAGTGCTTCTTTTACTCCTGTCTCTGAAGAGCATTTTGACCAGAAATTCTTTTCTTGTGTGTTGCTTTAAAAGTAACCTACGCTGTTTTATTCTTCAGATCTTTTTTGTTTGGTTTTCCTGCAACAGTTAGAAGTATTAACAGGAATGCTCAAGACCTAACTATAGCTGCAGATGGCTTTGTGCAAACAAGATCTCCTGTTTGAGAATTGCCAGTAATAAAATGCAGGGACAACTGCATTTTGGTGTGCTTGGGCATCATACAGACTTTCTGCTAGGGCAGAAGATAACTCTGGTTGCTAATTTTACACCTTTCCTGTAACTGTTAAATAGGTTCAGAGTTTCTTCTGTGGATTCCTTACTCTGGGGAATTCAAGTGCCATATCCTGCACCTCATGTTACCACTTTAAATTGTCATTTTTAAAGCTACTGGAAGATAAATTTGAAACTTTACAGTGCAGCAGCCCTGAAGGATGTCTATGTAACAAAGGTTCCATTTAAAGTTCCTAGGGGTCTCTCAAAATGATAGTTGAGTTCATGCTGAGATTGTGATTGGTTGGGTTGTTTTTTGTTGTTTTTCTTTACACAAAATGAGCTCACTTATCACGTGCTGTGTGCTTATCTGCACTTAACTGACTTTATTTTATTGGCTTAATCTAATTGGACTTGCTAAAGGACTGTATGTCTCCTGAAGATGACGGTACTACTTGCAGTACTTAAACAAAAATACCTGTGTTTGCATTTAACTGCTTTCAGACACAAGGAGTAAGGCTTTGCAGAAAGGTATCTAGCAAGTAGCTCAAAGAGCATCATGCGTATTCCAGATATTCTGCATTGAGTAACTGACAAAAAAAGGTTGTGATATGTGAGATGGAAGCGGAGTGTTTAGGCACATCGGGGGGAAAAAAAGCCTGGGAACTTAATGGTGGAAGATGGCACCTTGCAAATCATCTTTGTTATTAGTTGTGTTGTCCTCAGTTTTTTGACATGTGTTCACTTCCTTTCCTAAAAGATGGTTAGCATTTGCCAAATGGCAGCTATTTGTCCTAAAATCACCTTAGAAAACTGAAATCACTTTTAATGCATGAAATTGGAAAGTTGTGTTTTGTTGTTTTTTGGTGGTGTGTTTTGTTGTTGTTTGTTTTTTTTCTTAACTGAAGTACACAATGGTTTTTGTCAACAGATAACTGTGACCTGCATTTTAAAATCTCAAGAGACCGGTTTAGTGCTTCCTCACTGACCATGGAAAGCTTTGCTTTCCTTTGGGCTGGGGGGAGAGCTTCCTATGGAGTTTCTAAAGGCAAAGTCTGCTTTGAGATGAAGGTAAGACTTCAGTTTTTTGTGGGAGGCTGTTTTGGGTAGCTAAATATTTTACTCTTTATGCTTTGTTTCAGTCTTGCATCTTAAAGAAAGAATTCTTTAACGAGGCTGAGAAACGGCTCTCAATGAGAGATGTCTTAATTTGTGAATCTGCTTTCTTTTTTTAAGAACTTGATGTGAAAAGAAAGTTGCACGTGCCATGAACATACAACTTCATGTAGTTTTGAACCAAGAATTTTAGATGGCACTTCAATGCACCAAAACATAAAGAATTAAAATAATAGTCAGCAGCTCACTTGTGTGTACTTTGTGAAGATTACAGGAAGTTCAGATCTTCCAAAAATAATGACAGAAAGAAAATATTGAGGGAGTTTGGTAGCTGACCTGCAGAGGTCCCTTCCAACCTGAATAATTTTGCCTTGTTTACACAGAAGTGTGAGTATTTAGCTGGGCTCTTGAATTTAGAGGGCTGGAATGGAGAAGAGCAATCAGCCTTACAAGAAACAGATACCTTCCACTTGTGAGGGAAGAAAATCAGAAGTCACAAAGCCAAATATTTTTATTTTGAAGGGCATTAAAGCCTTATTTGGTTAGGATGTATGTGGGTATGTGCTTATTCTGTTCACTTCTTGCACTACTTCCAAATCTAACTGGTAACATTAAGTTGGTGGTGATCCCATTCCTTGGTGACTATAACTCTGGGAGGACAACAACATGAAACATTGTATTTATTGCCCTGTTACTTTTTAAGCTTTTCCTTGGTCACGTGACTCAAATATTTGTGAAAAGTGGTGGCCTAACGGCCGTGTAATTTTTTTTCCCACTTCAATTTGGTGACGTTTTATAAAATGCAATTAGAGGAAGAGCTGGTTGCCTTCAGCTTGCAATGCTCTTGGGTGAGATTTTTGAATCTGGTTATGTTGTTTGGTAGTTGGCAACTTGCCCAGGATCTCTGCTCCCTCTGGGAAAGGGATGAGTGTAGTATTTCCCCAGCTCTGTCCAGAACGCTGTTTTCATCTCATACCACACTTTATTGGCAAAGAAATGTGTTGTTAATCCCGAAGTTGTAGCAGAGCTTCTAATTGATAAGGATATATTCCTTGTAGGCTGTAATTTTAATATGCTATCAAGGGGGTTGATATTTGTGACTACCCAGAGAGTGCTATGATTAAGTGCTCTGAAGGTATACGATGTCTTGCATCTGTATCAGTCAAGAGACTTGAATGTTTAGTGACTGGTTTGTGATTTCACAGATGTGCTTAACTCTCGTATTTAAGCAAAAATAAATAAATAAATAATAAAAATAGTTCAGACTTGTAAAGATGTAAGCAGAGAATAAAGGTTCTGGATGTTATGTTGATTCTTTCTTGTCAGAGTCTTAAAAAACACAACATAACTTTTAATGAATAATTTAAAACTAGGTTACAGAAAAGATTCCTGTTAAACACCTGTATACAAAAGACATTGATATACATGAGGTGCGAGTTGGCTGGTCACTGAACACAAGTGGAATGTTGCTTGGTAAGACCTCAAGTATTTATTTCATTCTGTGTTATGTATTGTCTGTGTGGTTGAAGTTTTCCTTCTGGCTTAGAGAAAAGTGGCTGTGAAACTCAATGATTGTAGTCCATGTGTTTTGGAAAGGGGTCTTGAGTTATTCACTGGACATTGTGGGAATTTATTATTGGGACAGACAAGCTTAACTGTTCAAGATTTTTAGAAATATGTGATTTGAGAATTAATTCTCTCTATGTGGGTTGTGAAAAACATTCCTTGAAACTTTAAGGAAGTCTTTAAGGATTTATGTGTAGTGTCATAAATTGCAATGGCTTTTTTATTACTTCTGTTTTGTGATTATAAGGCTTACTCAAGGAAGAAAAATTTGCAGATAATTACTATTCTCTTGGGGTTGATGGGCAGAAATCTTTTTTCTAAAAGGAGCTGGAACAACAACTTCAGTAGATAAAGGGGGAGAAAATTATGGTATTCCTAACTAATAGCTGCTGATGAGATATGTCTGTGGAAAATGTGTATGAATATGGACATTCTGATACCAGCAACTTTCTAGTTATAAGTACTTAAATTCCATCTGAGTTCTTGTGTTTGACACTTGCTGTTAGCTTGTTCCTTGCAGCTTCATCCTCAGCTGTCGCATAGGCTGAATGTCTGCTAAACTCCCTTTAAAATGGGGAGGGGTAAGTGCTACTGGAGGCTTAATTCAGAAGTGCCTTTCTGACTAACTGCGTTACAGGTATACTGATGCACAGGTCTTCAGAGTTTAAGAATACTTACTCGTGTCTTTAGCTAGAGTTTCAGCATTTTGTCACCAAGAATCTAGAACCAGTAGCATAAAGCTTTTAAGGTTAGGGTGAGGAAAATGCTGCTGTTCAATTTTAAATGAGAGTATTGAATTCTTCAACGCAAGAAACAGCTGTAGCTATTCTGGGGGTGATAGCTTGTTTTGGCATCAATGGAAATATTCTGAACAGCAGTTCACTTAAGTAATTGTAAAATGATTGCATTTCTCAACAGAAAATACATATTTTTAATAAGTTGAAATTTCTTCTTCAGGTGAAGAAGAATTTTCTTACGGATATTCTCTAAAAGGAATAAAGACATGCAATTGTGAGACTGAAGACTTTGGTGAGAAGTTTGATGAAAATGATGTGATTGGATGTTTTGCTGTAAGTTTTCTCTTAAGTATTCTCTTGAGGAAAAACATCCTTTAATTTTCAGGCTGCTTTAATGTGAGAAGCAGTAGATCAAATCCAGGAAAACTTGAAGAAAGACAAGTTGTTTAATACATTGAGAAGGTAGAAGTAGCGTGTATAATCAGCAGTGGCTGCTGTCAACCTTTTTCATGTTTTTCAAGGCTTTAAAAAAAACGATCACACCTTAACATGATCATTGACATTTAAAGACTGTCTCCCAGTGTAAGGAATTACTTTGTTTTATAATGATATTATAAAAGCTAAATAAACGCAGTTAATATGGTGAAACGGGTAATGCACCTTAACAATGCAATGTGAATGTTTTTACACAAACTAATGCTTTGTCTGTAAAACAGAATTTTGATGGTGATGAAGTGGAGCTCTCATATTCCAAGAACGGACAAGAGCTTGGTGTTGCATTCAAAATTAGTAAGGAAGTTCTTGATGGGCGCCCGCTCTTTCCACATGTTCTCTGCCATAACTGTGCAGTTGAGTTCAACTTCGGTCAGAAAGATGAACCTTACTTTCCTGTACCTGAAGAGTATACCTTCATCCAGAAGGTCCCCCTGGAAGATCGGGTTCGAGGACCAAAGGGACCTGAGCAAAAGAAAGATTGTGAGGTAAGATTCCTGGTTATCTCAGAAGTTGTTGAGGGGAGATGAATGGAATCGTTGGATTTTTAAGCCGTTATAGAAAATTCACCTTTTTGTTTGAAGACTTTAATACTGAGTAACGTGTGACTCTCTCCATACTAGATTTCTGTTGGGTTTGCTAGGCTAAGTTGCTTACTAAATATTATCTTGAGCTAGCATCTCAAATATGGAACATGTTGTAATAGGTGGTGATGATGATTGGATTGCCTGGAGCTGGCAAGACTACATGGGTAACTAAACATGCAGCAGCAAATCCTGGGAAATACAACATTCTTGGGACTAATACTATTATGGACAAAATGATGGTAAGTTGATTGTTTGAAGACTTGCTGTAAATCCAAGGTCTGTGGGTGCCAGGGAGTTCCCTTCAATCTAAGTAATCTAAGAAACACATGATCATTATTTGATTGACTGTGACTGTTAAAGATTTTACCGGACTGAGCTACTTGTCATGCACAGCACAGCCAGATTCTGAAGTTTCTTTTGTAATAAGTATCAATAAGTCATTGATGTTTACCCATTTGTTGTCCTCAGTACAGCAGCTTTGAATCAGTAGTATAATGAGCATACCTTAGATTCAGCTGTGTCAATCCACACAAATTCCTTGTTAGTAAAGAAATTGAATCAGAAGCTTGTATTTGTGGTCTTGAAGCCACTGGAAGATAAATTCATTAAAGCAAAATCTCAGTTGTATGGGTTGGGTCTGCTTTAACTCAAATTTCTATAGGTTGCAGGTTTTAAACGGCAGATGGCAGACACTGGGAAACTGAACACACTGTTGCAGCGAGCTCCACAGTGTCTTGGAAAATTCATTGAGATTGCAGCTCGTAAGAAGCGGAATTTCATTTTGGATCAGGTAGAAGCTTCAGTAAAAACTTGTTAAGGAATTTTGCTCTAGGCTGTAATGTAGTAATTAAGTGGGATTAAAGTTATATTTTAATAGCGGTTGTTTCACTTGCTGACTTAATGCGCAAAGTTGAGATGCTACTACAAATGCTTTTCTGAACTTCTTTGGGATGTGGGAGGAGTAGTGTAACACTTTGATATGAGCTCGGTCGTTCGTAACTTTGCATTATGCAGCTTCTTTATATCCAGTTATTTGTAAACTTCAATGCAAGCTCTTGTAGAGGTGAAGTCTATACACCATAAGTTGACTTCCTTAACTCTTACAATGACAGCTACGTGTAGTAAGTTACTGCATTTTTTTCAGACAAATGTGTCTGCAGCTGCGCAGAGGAGAAAAATGTGCCTGTTTGCAGGCTTCCAGCGCAAAGCAGTTGTTGTTTGCCCAAAAGATGAAGACTACAAGCAAAGAACACAAAAGAAGGCAGAGGTGGAGGGAAAAGATCTTCCAGAGCATGCAGTTCTCAAAATGAAAGGCATGGAACATAATCCTATACTGTGTTTTAGGATGCTGAATATCTGCTTAAAGGATTAAGTAAACCTGAAATCTAAAAATTTACGTTATCTTAAACAGCTGTACTTAAACAAAACTGGAAGACTATTGTAACTTGTAGGACAACACTATATTGTGTTCCCTCTGCTGCAGTCCTTAACACTACTCATTTATGCTGATATGCTTCATGCAGATGCACAAAGCTGTCTTGGCATAAAGTGCCCTATTTAAGTGACATATTTGGCAGAAACTGGTGTTGTGAGTGGAGGCTTATAAAAGAAAAAAAAAAGCATAGGCAGAATGCTTTCAAGGTTTGGAACAGTACTGGTAACTCCATGGAGACCCTTTTATTTCTTTTGTCACTCTTACCTTTCTTTACTGCTCAAATTACGTAATTTTGTCCCTATGCTGAGAGAATGTTGGGGGTGGGAGGAAGAATGAGAGAAAGGTATTTAAAAATACAGCTTGAATTGTAGCTGAATGGAGATGCTGAATACTCAGTGTTTTTGCAATTATAGGGAACTTCACACTGCCAGAGGTAGCAGAATGTTTTGATGAAATAATCTATGTAGAGTTGCAAAAAGAAGAAGCTCAGAAACTCTTGGAACAATATAAAGAAGAAAGTAAGAAATCTCTTCCGCCAGAAAAGAAGCAGAACACTGGCTCAAAGAAAAACAAGAAGAGCAATAAAAATCAGTTTAATAGAGGGCAAAGGGGGCGTGGAGGATTCAACATGCGTGGCAACTTCAGAGGAGGAGGTGAGCCTAGAAATAAGTGTATGAATTTTGGGGACAACAGATACTTTGCAAAAATAAGAAAAAGAGAAGCTTGTCCTACTTGAATTGCAACCATTATGTGACAGTAATGTAGATTTTTGGCTCCGGTTAGTTTTTAATAGCCTGACCTTTAGTGCAAAGCTAATTTTCTGATGTGTTACAACTGAGGATCACAAAAAATTACACTGTGTAGTTTGAGGTACAGTTTAAGTTCTTACTGTAGATTTAGTGCTTCCCTGTGTCAAACGCCGTTTTAAGAGGGTATTTTGTACCCTTACATCACTTGGTCATCATGGAAAAAAGGCTATGTTGAAATCTTTGCATCAGAACTTTTGCAATGAATGTTGGCATCTTGTTTTTTCACCTTCATTAAGAGTCTCTATTTCGAGCTATTTTTTTCTATGTGAGAAACACTTAAGACCTGGTAGTTACTTGAATCAAGCAAACATTTTCTCTGCAGTCCCAGGCAATCGAGGTGGATACAACAGGAGGGGAGGCAATATGCCACAGCGTGGTGGTGGAGGAGGTGGTGGCGGCGGCGGCAGCAGCGGTGCCATTGGCTATCCTTATCCTCGTGGCCCTGTCTTTCCTAGCAGAGGTGGCTACTCAAACAGAGGAAACTATAACAGAGGTGGAATGCCCAACAGGGGAAACTACAACCAGGTAATGCTTTTGATGGGGGAGTTACTAGTTGATATGCCGTACTCTGGATTAATGTTCTCTTGTTGAAAGACTTGTTAGCTGTGGATAATGGCAAGCTTAGTACACTTAGTTCCATAGCAAAAGATCTAACTTTCCAGCTAAGAGTACGTGCCTAGAGCCCTAAGAAAAGCTAACACTGATGTGGTGGTTTCCTAGTAAGACTTAGTCCTGCTAAAGCTGAAGATTGTTAGGGTTTCTATTCCATGGTAAAGCAGTTCATAGTCTGAGTTTCTGTGACAGACTGTAGAGTTGCCCCATGCAGTTCATGCTTAAGTCTGGTTTATAGTCCAACAGTTTGAGTTTAACTTAGAGCTGGGCATTGCTTTTGATACTGCAAAGGTGTGCAAAAGTCCATATAGGAACAGCTATGCTAATAAGTTGTTTCATTCCCCCATGGGCTCTGACCTACAACATCAGTAACCATTGTTTGACTTTAAGGTCAGAGTGCATCTGTGTTGAAGGTGAAGTCATTTAAAGAATTTTCTGAAAATAGCTCTGTAGAGTCTTTGTTGTGACATCTTGTGTCAAACTATCAAAGACATACCAGTCTGAGTCTTAAACTGTCACAGTATCAGTGAAAGTACTTGAAAACAGTAAATTTGATTACAGAAGAGCCAGCAGATGGAGCCCAAGCTAATAAACATGGCACAGGTTTGTCTAATACAAACAGGAAATGCAGTATTTTATCTACCAATATCAAGGAGTCTCTTATACTGTAGCTTTTATTTAAAGTTTTGTGACTTAACTCTTCTATTTTAAGTTGTATGACCCATATCCTTTTGTCCGATCAGATAACATCCTTGTAGCAACTACAGTCTTTCCTAACTAAAAATAGGCAAGCTCTAGTATTTTTAGTTGTCCTAGTGGCAGTTTAGTAGCTGGATATAGGGTGAGTCAAAACTGGATTAGCCAGCTTTCCAGACCATTGGCAATAGTAGTCTGAGTCTGGGGTAAAACCACCAGCACTGAACAGCCAAGTTTGAAGAAGCAGCTTAAAGAGACGGGCGTTTGGTATTACGTTGTTGTTTTAACCCAGACCTGATACTGATATTTGAAAGATTGGGTATAACATGATGTTTTGGTGGCAGTAGAAGAATTGTTGTATTTCTGAGAAGTCTGCATGGATGAGGTGGCTCAAAACTGTTGTCCTCTTGCAGAACTTCAGAGGAAGGGGGAATAATCGTGGCTACAAAAACCAATCTCAGGGCTACAACCAGTGGCAGCAGGGTGTAAGTAGTAATAACCGCACTTTTTCCTCTTCATTTGACCGTCGGATGTTTGAGAATGCTTAGAAATAAATGTGTAACCAACACCAGATAGCAGCATCTTCTAATGCCAACTAATATTATGAATAGTTTTCTCTGCAAAGCTTAATCTGTTTTGATGTATCAGGTATCGGCTATGGCTTATCGGTCTTAATGGCAAGAAGTGTTTGGCTCCGTGATGCTACTGTGAGGAGAATGTAACTGTCCAGTTGTTTTGGAATTTGCTGCTATTTGAGAGGATTTTAATCTCAGGTTCCTGGAGAAGTTAGATATCTGTATAAAAACTTTTTCTGTAAGGAGTGTGTTATGTGATAACACATTAAACTAACTATTTATCCATTTATTGCAGCAATTCTGGGGTCAGAAGCCATGGAGTCAGCATTATCACCAAGGATATTATTGAATACCCAAATAAATGAACTGATACATATTTCTCCCAAACCTTCACAAGAAGTCGACTGTTTTCTTTAGTAGGCTAACTTTTTAAACATTCCACAAGAGGAAGTGCCTGCGGGTTCCTTTTTTAGAAGCTTTGTGGGTTGATTTTTTTTCTTTTCTTTTTTTGTACATTTTTAATTGCAGTTTTAAAGTGATTCGTAAGAGAACCTCAGCATTGTGCACGATAAGAGAATGTGTCAGTATTTCAGGGTTCTACATTTTATCTGTAAAATGTGACTTTTTTTTTTTTACCACAACAAAAGTAAAACGTTGCTTTGTACCTGGTGTCTTTTTATTAAAGAATTTTCTCCTTTTTCCCCACTTACCCCAATTTCTAAGAAACAGTCGTGAGTCGTGTCACAATACGATCGAAATATGAGCAACCAGATTCGTGTGGAGGCTCCTTCGTAGCCCTCATGAATATATAATGTAAAGCTCCATATTACACTCCATCCTCTCTATAATGCTTTTGGGTGGGGAGGAGGGAAGGGGGAGGTAAAAGTTTCTGGCAATAAACTAGGACTTTTTTGTAACATTTGGAATTCAATAAGATGGGGCTGAAGAAGAAACCTGGAGCTAAATAGTGAAGGTGGAGTGTATGTAGAAGCTCTTAAAGTTGTAAAACTTGGTTGCGTTACTTGTGGAGGCTCAAACTTGTGAAGGTACACCACCATAATTTCTTTTCCATTTGTTCTGCATTTTGATTCTGAAAAGAAGCTGGCTTTGCCCATTTCTTATTAAACAAAACTTGTTGTAAATCCAGTTGTCTAATGGGATCTATATGAAGTTAGCTGTGTGTCTGTATAACTTCCCCACAAAATACTGTATACCTAGTGTGCTTGTAGTAGTTACTCCACCATTTTGTAAGCTAATGAAACTGTGAGTCACCCATTTTATATCTAATTTTTAATCATGTCAATTCTCAAATGGGTGTATCTCCTTAGCCTGCTGATTCCTTTTCTCTTTAAAGAAAGTGGGTGGAGAAATTTAACTCTAGACGTTTGTTTGCAATAAAATAAATTCATTTTACTCTTGTTTTGGGATTGTTGCCATCAAGGTCTAAATCCCTTTAAGGCTATAAAGAGGAAGAGAATGTACGGAAGTGACAATGTTGGACAGTTCTGAACTCATTACTTTGTACATGCTGAAATACTTGTGTTTCTTTAAAAAAGTTTCTCTTTAATAATCTAAACCAGTGGTTGCTCTGTTAGAGGTGTATCACGTGTATAATCTCACAGCTTAACGGTTACATGTGTAGGGCAGAAGACTTCTGAGTTTCACTTGCATCATGTAAATCCACTTAATCTATTTATTGTAAAATAGAAACTAGGGAAGGAGTAGAGGAGGAAACCGCAGGGAATAGAGAAGGCGAGTTGTCACAGAATTAATCCTGGAGTCAAACAGAGCGCTTTAACTGCTGTTTTGTTCAGACCTATGCTTTTGTAAAACTGTAGTGATAATGTTAGCTAATAACTTACTGCATCTTAATGCCATGAGTCAGGGAAGAAACATAACTGTTCTAAGTTGGCCTGACAGTGTACATGTGAAAACATTGCTGCCAGCAGCTGGGAGTTGGGATTTGTGTGCCGAGTTCCTGTTAGCAGTGTACAGACTGCAGAGGCTTACCAGCAGCAGCATAGACCTAGAGGCAGTGTAGTGTGCTTGAAACTTTCCTCAATTGTTAGTCAATTTCTAATAGTCCTTGAAAGTAATGATAAAGTTGTGTTGCTCTTCTAGCCTTTATAGCAGATGACATTGCATATTGACATTAAACATTAACAGCACCACCTCCTTGTTAATACTGCTTTAAATCATCCCTTTACTTTGAACAAGAACAATGTAAGTTGTCTTTAAAGAAACATTATTTAATGAACTAGAAATACGAGAAGTATAAACCCAACTGTTTTTGCTGAAATGGAATTTTCTTCAGACTTGCAAAGAAAATCTTAGTGTAATTAAATTCCATCTCCCTTCTACCTTCCTCCTAAGAACCTAACACTTTGTATGGAGTGCTGATCCTTTGCTTATTTTGGTACTCTATAAAATTATATAGTCTTAAACTGAAATATAAGAGCCTACACTTACTATGTGCTTGTAAAGTTTGTATTTTAATGCAAAAGTCTGGGCTGTTTTCTTCTGTTCAACATGCGGTGTTAATGCCACAGTGGAGAGGAAGGGCTTTAAGTGGCTTACAATTGAAATAGGAGTACATTTCAACTGAAAATACTCCTAGATGAGGAATGTTGCCTTAAGGTACTCAGCGCTAACTGCTGTGTGTTTTCAGGTACAGAAACCTAAAGCTTCTGCCATAAGTACCATTGAGGTACAGTTAGTTCAGAAATGTGATATGAGTCTAAATACTTGCCTCCCTTGTGGCAGAGGAGACCTTCACTTGTGTGAGGCCTTGTTCAGCCTGGGTTCATCCACAAGGGAAAACTTCCTTTGGTTTATCTTAGCAGTAGTTATTGCTAAAAGGGAGACTTACTTTTACATGAAAATAATTTGTTTACCTAGAACATCACTGCTCTTTGAAAAAACTTCAATTTCCATTTATTTCCCTGAAAAGGTCTGGTAACTTAGTAGCATCAGTGCAAAGAAAGCGCAGCTGCATGTTGTCAGCATGGGAGGGCTGAACCATCTGTTATATTGAGTAACTTCACAGCTTATAAGGACTTGTTTACAGGAGGAGAGGTGCCTGTGTTCCAGCAGCGTGGTGCTGGCAGGGGTGTAGCACATTGCTTGTGGCAT
Organism: Centrocercus urophasianus; assembly: GCF_019232065.1. Lineage (NCBI taxonomy): Eukaryota > Metazoa > Chordata > Aves > Galliformes > Phasianidae > Centrocercus > Centrocercus urophasianus. The sequence goes on along the minus strand of NW_024884142.1, from coordinate 69,510,898 downwards.
ATAACACCGTGGCAGGAGGGTGGTGAGGATGTGGCTTCCTTGTAATGCAGCCCAAACCTGGAGTGTTTGGGCTATGGCTCCATGACAGCAGACAGCATGGTGGATGCTGTCTGTGTGGGCCTCAGCAGCAGGGCTGTGCTTCTGCCTGTGTCCTGCAGCCCGGCCTGAGGTCTGCTCACATCTCACTGCTGCTGCAGCTATGGCTGCTGGATGCTCTACTGTGGAGCTGTGTGTACGAGGCTGTGCAGGAGACTAGGCAGAAAGCTTTCCTTCGGAAAGCAAGGCCAACAAATACTTGTGTTGTCTTTGAGCCTCTGCGCACAGCAGTCGCTACGACACACAGGGTAACACAGGCACTCCCCTCATGCCCTGCTATTGGCACAAGGCTGTGTCCTTAGGGCTCGCGAGTACCTCAAGCCTGGCACCGAAGCATTCTCAGGTAACCTGAGGATGGGCCCTTACCTGCGGGACGTCAGATTCTAGCTTACTCTCTGGATTTCCTTATGAGAGCCCTGCCCTCAGTGCCAGAAGGGCACTCCTCCTGCTGCAAGGGACCCCCTGCTCATGTGCTGGACTGCCTAGGGAGTACTGGGCAGTGAGTGGCAGTGGGGTCTCCGTGTGGTGGAACATACGTGCCTGGTGCCTATGGCAGAATAATTTCTAATTGGCTGAAACATTCCAAAATTGCTGTTATCCCTCAATACTGCCCCATTTTTTCTGATGGTGGAATAAACTAAACCAGAATTCTGGCAGTGCTGTGTACAGTCCATGCCACTGAGATTAAAAAAAGTATTGGTGTTTTTAGACACCACAGACTGCTGTTTTTTAAAATGTCCTTCTATGACACTCTGTTTTGAATAGCTGATGAAGTCATCTTTTACAATGTGGAGGTTTCCTTCTCCATGACCCTTTGGAAAACTAGGCCAATCCTTTGTGAAAGTGCAGCTGCAGGCTGAGCCCTGAGCTATTCAGCTGAATTACAGATGGAGGTACTGAAGGACTTGCACAGATATTCCACAGCCACATCTGAGACTCTCACAAGCAAAAAAGTGCACGCACACACACAGTGATGCAGCTTGCACTGCTTTGGCCCTGAAATGCCGCAGAGGGTGGTGACAGATGTGGGACAACCCGAAACTTAGATCGCATAACTGAGACTACTGTCCAAATGTGTCTTAAATTCTGGGTGGGCCATGCCCACCGTGCTCTGGTGCAGAGCCTGTCCCTAACCCCCACTGCCTCCCCCCTGACGCAGCTCCATGCCGTTCCCTCAGGCCCTGTCGCTGTCATACAGAGCAGAGCTCAGCGCTGCCCTTCTGCTCCCTGTGAGGAGCTGCAGCCGCCATCAGGCCTCCCCTCAGCTCCTCTGCTCTGGGTTGAACCCAAGGGCCTCAGCCGTTCCTCACACGCCTTGCTCTACAGACCTTACATCTTCGTAGCCCCTCCTTTGGACACACACTCATAGTTTTACGTCCTTCTTATCCTGTGGCATCCAAACCTGCACCCAGTGCTGGAGGCTGCAGGAGGCAGCCAGGAAAGCAGGGCCTGGCCAGCATCGGACTGTGTGTGTGACTCTCGCCTTCATTTGCCTTTCTGCCAGTGCTGGGAGTGGCAGGAAGTTTCAGCAATCAGTGAACTGCTGCATAAACTCAGAAGCAGCTTAAAAAGATAGCTGCTAAATGCTTAACACATTGTAAACTCCAAGAGGGAACAAACAAAGGCAAGTGCAGGAAACCTGTAATGCAGTCATTCACGCTGCTGCTTTCTGTCCTTGCACACAAGCTACCTTACAGCAGGTTTTTGTTCCGTTTCCTGCTTCAGTAGATAATCTTTGATCTGCAGAATCACTTAGGTGCTAAGTTACTGAAATAGAAACAATTTTCACAAATAAAAAAATATTATGACATGGTAGTCCAGGGAAGATGCGTTTTACACCAAACAGTGATGGTGGATCAGACTCTCGGGCCCTCACTGGGACACCACTGACATAGGATACAAAAGCAGGTCTTTCTTTTCTGATCTGTACCTGGCCTTAGTTGATGTTGCATTAGCCCACACTAGCACTTCTAAAGCTCTTTGCTTACAGTTTCCCCTAAGTTCTAACAAATACTCTTACTGGATGTGTGGAGATGTGTGCCTGGGGGGAGCAGTGTGGAGTGCTAGCTCTGAAACAGTGTGGATGCCTGAGATAAGTCAAAAGTAAGAAGGTTCAGCAGTACCGAGATCTCCCTGAGAGAAGTCCTCAGTTGTAATCACGTGCTTGAAGTACTACTAATTGCATACAAGGTGAGAGACACAGGAAGATAAGGTTTTCTTTTCTTCCAGCCTTCCTGTATGTCACTTATGGCACAGGCTGGACTTGTGTTTGGGCCGCACTGAACTTTCAGCTCTGCAGGGCTGGTGAGTGAAGTTGATAAGATAAGCTCTTGTGTTATAAAAGGACTTTTGCCTTTGTGGTAAGAAGGTAGTAAAAGAGGAAGGGGAGAGGTAATTAGTAGGACTTGCAATATTTTTTCTGAGGGACTTGCAGCTCGTTCACATCATGCTGAGAAAAAAAAACAGACTGGAAAATCGTTGAGTTAGCTGAGGTGGGGTCACACACAGCAGCTCATGCAGGGTGTGAATGGTGGAGCTACATAACCAAAGCCCGATCTGCACTGCACACGTTTGCTCTGCTGTGTGGTCCCTGCTACTGTCAGCACATCCATGGGGTCCTGGGGCCTCCAGCACAGCCTGGGGCCTCTGAGGATTTGATTCTCTGAAATAGAACTGGGCAGTCTTTGGGTGAGTGGTCCCCCGCGCTGCCTCAGGCTTTGTGGGTTCTCTTGAGTTGCAAAAAATGTTCACAAGAGCCCTCTAGAGATGCTGTCCATCCATCCATTGAAGCTGCACAGGTAGCAGTACTCAGTCAAGGCAGATGGGGCTTCATCTAGCAGAATCTTGAAAACCTCCAAGGACAGAGACCACACAACCTGTCTAGGCAACCCATTCACATCCTGTGCTACCCTTAGTAAATATGTTCATCCTATTGCCTGGCCTGAAGCCCCTGCTACATCATCTGCCACTACCAAGAGGGGTGTGACTGCCCTACCAATAATTCTGGGCAGTTACTAGATCACTCCATAGTCTGTTCCTCCTCAGACTAATCCCACACTTTCAACAACCTCATCGATCAGGAGGCCCCAAAATGGACAGCAATATTGCACACAGCATCATGCACTGTGAGATAATCATAGAATCACAGAATGCTTTGGCTTGGATCTCAAAGCCCACCCAGCCCCAACCCGCTGCTGTGGGCAGGGCTGCCCCCCACCAACTCAGGCTGCCCAGGGCCCCGTCCAACCTGGCCCTGTGTGCCTCCAGGAATGGGGCACCCACAGCTTATCTGGGCAGCAGTGCCAGCACCTCACCACTCTCTGAGTAAACAATTTCTTCCTAACACCTAACCTGAATCTTTCCTCTTTTAGCTTCAAGCCATTCCGCCTTGTCCTATCACTATCAGACCGTGTAAAAAGCTGGTCCCCCTCCTTTTTATAATTTCCCTTCAAGTTCTGGAATGCCGCAATGAGGTCTCCTTCGGACCTTCTCCAGGCTGAACAAGCCCAGCTCCTTCAGCCTTTCTTTGTAGGAGGGAGAGGTGCTCCAGCCCTCTCATCATCTTCATGGCAACCTCTGGATCTGCTCTAACAGCTCTATCTTTCTTCTGCTGGGGCCTCAGACCTGGATGCAGTACTCCAGATGGGGCCTTGCAAGGGCAGAGTAGATGAGGACATTGATCTCTCACCCTTGCTGGCCCCCCCCTCTTTTGATGCAGCTCCTTGATTTGTTGGCCACCTGCTTCCTGACATAACCCAGCCTGTGATCTGCCCTGTTTGCAACAAGAACACTGTTTGCCCATATCCAACTTGGTATCCAGGTTAAGCACTATCCATACAGCAGGGCTGCTGTACACAGCAACCTCTGTTGTACACTCTCGTATAAGCAGCTTTCCTGTAATAATAATAATATTAACAGTAATTTGTATTCATTAAGTCATTAAATAGTAAGTCGAGGATCTAAGAAATAAATATTAGACAAAACTTGTGCGAGTTAAATGTCTTGTGTATTTTCCTTGCTCTGGGAGTCCTCAGAGGAAGAGGCTACGATAGAGCAATAAAAACTATTTTGGTACTTACATATCAAAGACTGTAACAGTTAAATGTTACAAAATGCATTTGGGCTCCAGAAGGCATTCTTTCAGGCACAGTCTTTGCAGGAAATCGCCTGTTCACAGGGAAGGGGAGGATCTCAGAGGATCACAAGGCGGGATTTCAGTGCGAGAGCCGAATGGCTCACTGTGATACCTGGCTGCCACAGCAGCCACTTTCTCCAAAGCAGTGATGTGAAGCGGGTGACAGTAACCTGGCACTCAGGTCTGCTGGACGCTGAGGGACTGAGGAAAACCTGTGACCTGCTAGTGGTGGAGCCAGGCGTGGAGGCCATGTGGTAGGAACAGGAGGCGGACAGACTGCAAAGTCTCTGGCAGCTCCCGGACATTCCTCAGGCAGGGGCTGCTACTATTGCTTCAGCAGCAGCTTGGCTCAGCCCTGGGATATTTATGTGGCTCCATGGCTTGGCAGCCTGCCACTGCTTTTCTATTTTTTTTTAAAGAAACGGCCATGAAAGGGAAATGATAGATTCCAAGAGTTTCTTTCAGCAGACTATTGAAGCAAATGAAAAGTTTTCAGGAATTAGCTTGCTTTTATATCTAGTTACTGCCTTGGAAAGTACACTACGTGACATTGAATACAAGCATCACTATCTTGTTCCAAAACAAAACGTGAAAATCACACAACTGAAAGCAACTGAAAGGCTGGTGGGGGAAGGGTGCAAATGGTCTCCCCTCAAACAGCGGCTGTGTCTTCTGAGTTCCAGCTACTATGGACCCCACTGGCAATGCCTGTTAGATGGAAGACATTGCTGATGTACTGGTAATGGAACTCTCCTGCATTCTATCAGTTTTGCCACCACACCAAGAGCATGCAACGCAATAAAAATCTGTCATTTGTTGCATGCCATAGCCTTGCAGTTCTCAGGGACTGGAGGCATGGACTCAAGTGTGCTTATGGACACAGCTACAGAGAAGCAAACACATCGAAATGCTCAGTCTTGATTAGGATATTAAGAGCATGGTGTCTGCCACATAGAGAATGTGAGGATTCCTTTTTCCTTGTATCAGGTGGACCCTGAAGAAGAAGACTCACTGCATCATCGACAATGTTAGATGGAGGTCTCAAGAATGCTTGCACAGGTGCCAGAGGCATGCTAGAGGAAGCATGGTGTTCCCAATGGGAGGATGGTGACGTAGAAAATGATGACTAGAAATAGTGAATGGGTTTTTGGGTTAAGAGGACCGTTGTGCATGTCAGCAGGGGTATGAAGCCCTCTATGGTAGTGGTTCAAAGGCACATTCTGAAGTTTAGAAAGAAACGGCTGAGCTCTTGGTGAGTCTGACTAGAAGATTACCAAAGAACACTCTGTTAGTCAATATCAGCACTAAGAAACCAAGTAAAACAAGTTCTGTCACAGTCTCCCAACACTGCTGCAGGGTGACCCTCAACAGCTTTAAGTGTTGGATGAACATGCCATAAGAAAAGCAGTAATCATCAGTAGTTGCAGATTTCTTTAGGGTGCCTGGGCAGATTATCTCCCTTTCTGAGGAACTGATCATTGGAAATCATTGCTAAGAACAGTCTTAGCCAGGGTTTTGCTAGCCATCAGTCTGCAATTTACTTGCAGGATCATCTCATCCAAGGCTCTTTATCTACCTGCCCCAGATTGAAGGTTTAAGCTTAGCGTAATGTTTTCAGTTTAAGAATGATGTATATTCCAAGGCCCTGAGTTGTATTAACTAAACTCAGCTCCATTTCTAACTTACTAGTTCTTTGTTCAGATTAAAAAAAAAAAAGATCAGAAGCTCATCATTTTCATCTTCTGAACTGTAAAACTTTGTTTTGATCAGTTTTCCAAGGTGATTTTACTGTATCTGCTTCAAACTTTCATTAGTAATCACTGAGCTCCTGACATAAGCTACAGAATACAGGTATGAGAGAAGCATGGGAATTAACGTACTGAGCTGGGGTAATTCACTTGGGAGCTCACTAACGCTTCATTGTTATCCCCTTGAAAAAGTCATCCTACCAAAAGCCAGAGTCATTTATTAATGACACCAAGTGACCTTTCCTTCACAGCACTCTAGGTCTTGGGTTGGGTGGTAACAAACAAAACAGCCTGGAAATCTGCAAAGTGAATGGAGAAATCAAAGCCATCATCTCCTAAAAGTCTGCTTGGGTAAAGCTGTAATTGACAACTTTGGGATGACAGTTGTAATTGCCTCTGTTGTCAACTAAAACATCTTAATTCTTGGCTTTTGAGTCTTTCACAATTTTTGGTGGCTAAAGCACTACCTCTGTTATAGAGAAGGGTGCTGGAGAGTAGAGGCAATCTGATCACGCACAACTCTGTTACAGAGCTGGCAATTCACCTTACTTAGATTGCCATATTTCTGCCTGCTGCCTTGACTCCTTCCTGGAAGGCTTGGAGGGTACACACACAACCCTTGTGTGGTGTGCTTCTGTCGCTGCCAGGAGCTCTGAATGCAATCCTGCTGGAAGAGGGCTGGTGAACACCAAGAGTGTCAGTAGCACAAGCAGCACAATGAGTAAGGCATGCAGGAACTGAAAATGCCACAGGCCCATTTATGTACTTTGGTGGCACTTTAGATTGCCTTGAAGTTGGGAGACTTTGTGCACGGTTAACTCTCAGTGCATTCCTTCCCTGCTATTGCAGACCCCTCCCTTTCACATCAGCTAAATCCTTCTCAGCTTCCTTTTCTACCCCCCCCATCTCCATTCAGCAAAGGCTCCAACTTTTTATGAGCTCCATTTTACCCCAGCTTTAAATAATGAAACTCAAACATGTTGGCCAGACTGTTGCATATTACCACTTATTCCACTTTTTCTGCTAACATTTGTGTGAAACACACTCATTTTATATTTTGTACAGTGAAGTAGCATTAGACTGGTGATCTAAGCAATGCAGATAAATCTATGTAGAATCAACAGTTATTGGCCAGAATTACTAATACTGCAGTTAAGCAGCCAGAGGTAGTAGTTGTAACTACAGTAGCACAAAACAAGAGCCAAATAATACTGGAGATAATCTAATCCTGCTGTTTGCTCCTCATCGTGGTCACAGTACTCAATCATTTTAAAAGATGCCCTTACATGCATGCTACCTTCTTTCCTGTCAGCACAAAACCGCATTCTCTTCTTTCTCAACAACTGATTTTTGCCGAAGATTAAATTTTAATCCAGACATTTTTGTCTTCTGACCTCCCCAGCTGAATTGTGACCTCACAGCAAGAAGATCCCTGCTTAGGTTGCAGTTCCTTTTCTTACGTCAGATAGGAAAGAACTCAACCATGTATTAAAATAGGAGTGTGCACTAAGTACTCGCTCAGTTTCCTATAGTCACTCCAGGGGCTTTGAGGCAACAATTCCTACCCGATCCAAAGAGAAGGAGCACCTTTCTCCTCGCAGCACAAAATTAGGAGTAACATTTTTGTCCTGTGAATTAGAGCTAAATGTGAGTCAAATTCCAAGGTTGAATTCTCTGGTGAAGGTAATGTTTTGTTGTCATAACTCCAGGTCTCTGGGGTTTTTTTTAATATCAATTTCTGAACTGAAAGTTCTCCATAAAACTTATCTTCATTCTTTCACTTCCTCCAGAAGAAACAAGAGGAACAGGGTACAAATAAAGAATGCAGATTTGTTTTCTTCTTGTACGAGGCAAATCCATAAAGTGTAAAAGTTGAACTATCTCTGTATTAGCAGCATGTTGGTTTAGTGCTTTGATGTATACTTCCAAATTTAAATAGAGCCATGCTGCTGCTTACAGCTGGACATCCCCACTCCCACCAACCTGAGTCACAAACTCTCTCAAACTAAGCCCAGGGTAGAGAGAAAGGACTGTTTTTGCTCATTTAATGCCTTCAGACCAGAAATGCTTATAACATAATATACTATAAGCCAGTTTGTGGAAACCCTAAATACACTCTTCACTATATAGGCGGAAGCATGCAAACAAAGGCATACATACTACACCACCATTCATATTCTTGTCAGTACACAATTAGAGCCAACACTATTTTCAAATAAGACAAATAAGATACTTTCTATGAAAGTATATGTCTATATTTCTTTTAACTGAAGATTTATAGTGACATACACTAATGATGTGCCTTTTCAGATGAACCATCACCACTTATAAATCACATCAATTGTTGCTCTACCAACTGTACCGAAATGTCTTAAAAATCTTCTTCAGTGAAATTAAAAAATGTTACATAAATAGGTGAAATTCCTCCTGAAGTGTTTTTATTCTTAATTTTGCACAGATGGAACAAAGATGGAAACTCAGCTTCATAGCCTCTATAAGTTTTTTGAAGTTACAGAAGCTACTGATAACTTCCACTTTGCACAAGCAAAGCACTCACCTACCGTTTAAATATTCCCATTTTCCAAGTGCTACACTTAGCAGCAGCACTACAAGATGCATTTACTCAGAACAGCTGATGAAAATACCTTGCATTTAAATGAGATGAAATTACAACTTTGCTTTGTTTGTAAGTTAAAGCAGCCCCCAAATGTTGTCATTAATTCTCTGAGACTGTGCAACACAGCGTCAATTGCCAAATGTTTAACAAGTCAAAAACAAGGAGGTCATTGCTAACTGTGAACATAGTCACATATGTACATACATGAAACAAAGAAAGGCTTATATACAGATTTAACAGATTCACTCTGGATTTCTTACTTAAATCTTCTAGGAAAACCAGCATGATTTATTAGTTTCAGTTATCTGACATACTTACAGGGCACACTGCCATTTTTGGACCACCTTTTCTCAATGCTGTATTACACCACATATACAGACTCCCCTATAGTACGACTACGAATTGCTTCTTTCATTACCAGTTTGTTTTTTTTCTGGATCAAAAGAACTGCCTTCAAATAACATTTTGTTTCTCATTCCTTCCTTAAGCATTCTTTGCCGAATCCTCTGTTGAGCTAAATTGTACCTGCAGTAAAACCTAGAAAGAGAGACAAACAGAAAATGGGATTCACTCCTTTTTAATGTGTATGACAGTATCAAATCAGTGTTATTCAGCCAGCTGAAAAGTTGAAACCATACACAACATTGGCAGACATCATCATAAAATAACTCTTAAAGAAAATACCAAGGTACCTGATATTTCTTTAAGGCAAACATTACTCAGCCACTGAGAAGGAGAACATACAACATACAATTCCAATGGAAAATTCTCAGTTTTACAATTTGGACCTTAACCTCACGAACTTTTAGTATGCTGCCTTCCCAGGGCAGAAGAAAAACCAGTTGTTTTCTGTTTGTTTTCCTTCTGATACAGAAATAAGAATTCAAAGACATGGACTTTTTTTCCCTTAAAAAAAAAAAAAGTCTGGGAAAGAAAAAAGAGGATACTTTGCTAGGTAGGTTATTTTTTGTGTTTCAAAAGCAGTGGGTAAGGTCACAGAAGGATTGCACTGTACAAAGCAGCCAAAGGTCTGCCAAAATTCAAGGAGCATTTTACATACCAGTATCCTAACATTGTGCAAATAAAGCCACCGACTGCAAAGTCACACGATCTTCTTACTCTACCTGAAACAAAGACAAAAATGCTAAAAAAATTAGAGAAATAGCTTGGGTGACTTCCCATTATTCATAAAGTCTAACAGAAAAAAATGAATGAATTTATCTTTAAGAATCAACACATGAGAAGATACAGAAGGTGTACTTACTAGTTGCTAAAAAGTGTCCAAGACCCACAACTAAAGATCCCAGAGAGCCATACAGCACTGATTCTCGTGCACATGGCACATTTTTAACATCAAGAAATCCTAGGAGCTTGAAGGACTATAAGGAGGAAAAAAAAAAAAAAAAAAGCACAAATTAATATTTCAATGAAAAAATGACTTTGGTAAACTTCTACCATGCCAGTTTCAGACTAAAACTGACTGAGCAGTCAACAATAAACACTGGAGGATTCCTTGCTTCCAAGGATCTATTTATATTTGAACAAAAACAATTTATATTTGAGCAAAAGGTGAACATGCACAGCTCCATCAAGAATTGTTAGGAAAGAGTCAGCAATTGATTTATCATTTGTTCATTTTGTACATCATTTTGTATAAGCCTGGTGATCTATCATTCCTATTGAAGATTATAAAAGAACTACTTCATTTCTTCCTTTATATTCCCTCCCTTAGAAAGGGAAGGGAGAAAACCCATAGGAAGCCAGTTCTGTCCAAAACCAACTTACATCAGGACAGACAGGTAAGGTCACAACCAACTAGGTAAGGTTATGCTGTGTCATTTTAATAAGTGAAAAAGTAAATGTGTTTAAAATTACGTTAAAAAAAAAAAAACTGAAAGAAATTACCGGAAAAGATGTAGATACCAGAGAATCTTATCTGAATAAAAGCACCATTCTTATCCTAATCCTATGTATAGGCACAGGCTGTTCAGGTAAATTCCTCTGTATACCACGCATAGGTTCTTAAATGAACCTACTGATAAAAATTACTCAAATTAAGCCATACGCTCTTTCCAATTATAACCTACACTGGCTTTTATACGCCAATTTTCTATTTAACCTTCAAATGGCAATTACATGTGGCATTCATAAACACAACTGTGAACTGACAAATCCATTTGTAATTTCACAGATGCCTACATTGGCTCCAGCACATTCTAAGTCTCCTAATTTGAATACCACTTGTATCTCTCACCCAATAGACATCCTCACATGCGCACAAAACCTGGAATGGGAAACTACCTCTATACAGGCCTCCAAGCAACACGGTCAGAACTAAGGTACGTGAACAGGTTGCCCAAAGAGGATGCAGATGTTCCCTCCCTGGAAGCATGCAAGGGCAGGCTGGATGGGGCTCTGAGCAACCTGGTCTGGTGCAACTTATAGCAAGGGGGTTGGAACTAGATCATCTCAAGGATCCCTTTCAACCCAAACCATTCTATGATTCTATTAACTAGAATAAATCTGCTTTTTTCTCATTCATCTGTTAGATTTTGAAGATGGAACGCTGTAGAAAGCCTCATGGGAAAGGCCGGCAGCTCTGGAAGGAGGTCAGCATCAGTGTGACACAGCATGGCTGTGCTAACAGGGATACAAGCATGTGCCAGCAGCTGGATTTGCGAGCGGGTAAGGGAATCCCCACCAGTAACTGTGCCTGTGCCCTCTGTGGACAACCACCCTGCCGCTCAACGTAATCCCTGCGTATAAGTGAGACAGAAAGGATTTGGTCTATATCGGTCTAATCTGCTAATGAATAATTTCAAGCACTCCCTTATGGAAGAGGTCATCCGATACACTTCTGTTGTTGGCTAGGAAGGTACGGTGCTACATCTGTGCTGCATGAGGCACCCTTTTAAAATAGTCCTTCACCTGTTGCCCTACTGAAATCATCCGCTGCGGCTCCAGCCACTGCTAACTGCTGGGGACACAAAGCTCGAGCGGCATGGCAGCTTCCCCAAAAGGAGAAGGCTCGACAGAAGAGCAGGCAAAAAAAAAACAGATAACCAAAAAAAAAAAAAAAAAAAAAAAAAAAAAAAAAAAAAAAAACCCCAACCAACCAACAACAACAAAACAATCCCCCAAAACTACGCAGTCCTTCCTAACCCGGTTCCATTCAGCCTCCCCTCTGCCCTGATCCCCGCTCTGATCACGGCGCAGTGACCGCTCTCCACGTCCCGCTCAGCAACCGCTTCCTCAGCACTCAAACCCGGGGCACGCCTCAGCCGAGAGCCGGCAGCGGAGCAGAGCGAGGCGAGGAACACCCGCCGCTTTCCATTACCTTCTCCGGCTCAGAGTCGCCCTCGCCCGCCATGCTGCGACAGCGCCGCGCCGGCCGCGCACCACCGAGAGCGGGCTGGGGCCGTGTAGAGCAGGCACGAAGAGCGGCCGCTCTAGCCGCCGCGTCTCTATGGTGCCCGCGCAGGGAGCGGGGGCGGGCGAGAGCGCCGGCGCCATTTTAGGTCTAGCGCTGAGATTCCAGCAAAATCCTTTGTTCGGTGAAATGGGTCACGGAGCAGGGGGCGCGCGCGCGTGCTCGCACCTAGAGGGCGGGGGCACGCGGGCGCGCAGAGGGAAGTGAGCGAGCGCGGCGCTGGCGTCCGGCCCGACCTTCCGTACGGCGCACCTCCGCCCGGTGCGGCTGGCGGCTGAGGGACCCACACCCCGAAACGTCCCGTCCCCGCCACGCGCAGGGCGGCCCGTTCTCGCTGCTAGCGCTTCCTGGAGCTGCCCCGCCGCTGACCTAAGCTGCTACCAGAGCTGTGCTATTTGGCGGTGCCGTGTACCGCCCACCCTTAGCGGGCCGCTCGCTTTTTGTTGGTGTTTGGGACGGGACAAACATACACGCAACCCTTTAGCGGCCCTGCGCCGACTCCCTTGTGCTGTCGGTCCTTTATGTAGAGGGAGAGTGACGCGGCTCCTCGTGCCTCCCCCTGCCTTTGCTGTACCATAAATCCTCGAGTATAGGCCCCCCGCCGTCCAGCGGCGGAAGGAGCAAAGCAGGGCTGAGGAGCGAGAGGAAACGTGGCAAACGCTCCGGAGCGCCCAGGGAGAGGTGGAGGTGGATCAGGCTGCGTGTACCTCTGCCATAGCCGGCAGCTGGAGCGGGCTGAAGGTGCCGGTCAGGGCGGTAACGCAGTGCTGGAGGACATCGGGAAATGGTAGACTGGGGAAGACCGGGATGAATTGTTGCAGTACGTGCTTTTGAAAGAGGGCTCGTTTGGCTCGTTTACAACTAAATCACACGAGTAATGCAAAGTGGGGGTAAATCGAGTTAGCCTACTAGAAATAACGCCTCAGACGTATAATTTTGCCTGTGGCAAGATCTAAAAAGGTAAATTGTAGAATCATAGAGTCATAGAATGGTTTGGGTTCGAAGGGATCTCAAAAGCCCACCCACCCAGCACCCTGCCATGGGCAGGGCTGCCCCTCACCAGCTCAGGCTGCCCAGGGTGCCATCCAACCTGCCCTCCAGTGCTTCAGCAGCCACAGCTTCTCAGGGCAGCTGTGCCATCAGCTCTCTGCCCTCTGAGTAAACAACTTCTACATAACATCCAGCCTAAATCTCCCCTCAAATAGCTTTGAGCCATTCCCCCATTGTCCTGTGACTTTACTGTGTAAAAAGTTGGTTTCTCTCTTATTTATAAGCTCCTTGAAGTACTGGAAGGCCACAATAAGGTCTCCCAGGAGCCTTCATTTTTTGGGGGCTGAACAAGACCATCTCAGCCTATCATAAAGAGAGGTGCTCCAGCCTTCTGATCATCTCTGTGGCCCTCCTCTCGGCCAGCTCCAACAGCTCCAAGTCTTAGTGTATCAGCAAACAGGTACTGATACAGGTTCCTACCTCCTAAGTAGTGAACCACCCCCTAGGGTCAGTTTAGGGCTTTTTATATCTCAGCTATGAAGTAAAACAAGGATGAAAGGTGTGAAATACTGCGCTTTCATCATTTAAAATAAGTAGTGTGTTTTGAAATACATTACTTTCCTCAGTGGAGTTAGATATCTTCAGGTCTTTTATAATATTTTTGGATGTATTTTGTTCTTTATGTTGAATAGAATGGACTTTTGCACTCAGTGGAATTCAGGTTTATTTGAGCGTTATGTTTTCAGGATTCAGGATCCTTTCACACAGAATGAATTTATATATAACTTGTTGAAAAGTGCTGTTCTACATTTGCCTAGAGTGCTTGAAACCTTTGATTGATAGATCAGAAACAGGTCTCAATCCTTTCCACTGGTCCCAACTCTATAATTGTTTTATTATCTCTGTAGCCACGAGATCATGCTCAGAAATCATGGAACGAACAGATCCAATACATCTACAGTTTTAAAAGGACGAGTAAATCTCGCCAGAACGGTGAGTTGTTAATATCTTTTTATCCTTAATGTAATTTATATATGTACAAACATTGGATAATTATTGTAACAAAATGTGGAAAACAAAATAAGTGGCAAAACCCCTTCTTCAAAGTTGTAATATATGTTTTTATCTTAGTTGGTTTAAGAAACACATATAATTGCATGTTATTACACAGCTACAAGCACTGAAGTGTATAGTAAAAATTCACACGAGTATGCTAATGCATCTGAAATTAACAGGGCCACAGCATTGAAGGCACTGCTTTTATTGCTGATTACTTGGCCTGGCCTGCACAAGTTAATATTTTGAAGGAGATGAATGAAAAAATCTGATTTTTTGGCTTTAAAACAGAAAATTGGATTTGGAATGAATGTACTATAGACTAGAGTACACAAATAGAACATCCTCTGTCTGATAGTCAAGAACAGGCAGAGAAGAAGCAGATATACCTCTTTTCCTAACAACATACCTTACACTGAAATACCCACTGGCAATAAAATTCAAGCTTTTTGCTCTCCGTTTGATGCTTTGTCTTTGCTCTGCCATACTGCTGCATATCATAGCTCTGCTTCTTCTGTTTTAGAAGTCATCCTACAATTAGTAACTGTTGTCCTTTGTGGAATTACAAGTAGACAGAGGGCTGCTTGGCATTGCTTGAGATCGGTGAGGATGTGTGAAATGGAGCCTCCTTAGCTTGAAAGTGGGGGGGCTGCTGATGTGACACTTACAAACAGCATTGCATGTGTGGTTCACTTTCCTTTCTTGTCTGTTTTGACCTGGTAACTCAGGGTGTGTGGTGAAGCAGGACCATGTCCTCAGACCCTTAAGGAGGGCAGTGCTTCAGACCTGCTTCTTTTCTCCTGACTTGTTTTAGAGACTGGAAGAGGGAGCTTCTTTTCTCATCCTGTCTTCATATAAAAATAAGCCATTTTTAAAATAAAATTTATTCTAGTGACTGAATCTGCTAGTTGATAAAATTGGCTGTTAAAATCTTATTTTTACTAGACCATAAATATTTTTTGTTACAATTTCAGTCAATTCGGATGAATTCAAAGTATCCAAAGCATGAAGAACTTTATTACTGTTTTGAGCAGTTTATATCGTGTCTGGGGTAAATGTGAAATGAGTCTACCTTGATTCAGTATTACCAGATCAATACTTGGCAAAGCACGCAGCATTATTTACTTGCAGTGACAACAAATGAGCAGAGTGCAGGCATGCAGTAGTTGCATTTATAGGGTACAGGAAATGTGAAAGCTGATGAAATATGCCCTCTGCTTTGCCAAAATGATCTGCTGCAAGGGCAGCACTGAGCTTCTCCTAAACACTTGATACCGCTGACCCAGCAGAGGCACAAGCCAGAGTATCTGCCCTTGTACCCTGCAAGTGAGTCCTACAGGGAGGGAGGCAGAGCAAGAGCATTGGCATACCAGCCTTCCTCCACTGGTAGCAACAGTATGCCATTTCTGGAAGCCATACATCATGCATGCATTTGGAGTTGCTGCTTTGGTTTTCTTTCCTTAAAGACCTGGCTGATATGGAAAGATACTTTTCCTTACGGACATTATGCTTTGATGCCTATGCATGCTCAGTTTTATCCATAATAGCATGCTGACTAACACTCACTCTTAGAAATTTGAGCTTTTCCTACATTTGTGCAGCCTATATTTTCATTAGTTGATCAAAAATTCATAGCACCCTTTGTTGTTAAGCTGGAAATCTGCCCACTAGTCCTTGGAATTCCTAGCTTGGGAGTGCTTTGGATCAGTTTTAGTGGTTTGGGTTGGTCTTTGGCAACCATCCTGCTTCTGGCCCATTATCCCTCACCTCTGTACATAAAGACCAGGCCACACAAGACTCTTGTCATTGTAGCAGTGGCAAACTGGCCACCACTTACTGCATATAGAGCAGTGGACAAAAAGTGCTCCTATCATACAGTGCAACCAGGAATCTGTCTTGTTGACTTCTTCCATGCTTATTTCCTTCACCATGCTGAGTGCTTTCTTGAATGGTCAGAACCTACTTAGTCTCATCACCCCTGGTCATGAGGGGAGGCGCATGTTTGCTCCTTTGAGAGCAGTGCAGATTTAGCTTGAGTGCCTGAAGTTGTTCTGTCACAGGTGTTGTTAGGTAGCAGGCCAGCATGCCTTGAAACAATTTTATCTGGACATTTTATCTGTCTTCATGGTCAACCTGGAGCTTCTTAAACAGAAGGCAATTGCCTATGGTGACCAGGTGCCAATTCATAAGCCATGAAAGGAACAGGTGCTACATTGCCAGAAGTCAGGAAGAGTCTGGTTATTCCACTCATGTCCCCAGTTTTCGTGAGGGTGTTTGTCCTTCAGGAGGTAGTCATCATATTATGGGATGCGGGTGTGTAGGAATTTTGGCACTGTGTTTTGGTAGGTCTGTGGTGGTGTTTGCAATGATGGTTGTAAAGATACCATCTAGCAGGTTTTGTCAGAGTAACCACACCTGTGGGAGCAGAGTTGAGGAGAATTGGGCAATCACAATGCACGTGTGGCTACTTCTGCTGCCAAGGCAGTCAGGAACAACACTGTAATTAAATAAAACAAATTACCTTTTTTTTTTTTTTCTTTAATTTTCCCCAGCATTAGTGCTCATGAAAATTTTCAGCTGCAAGACAGTTTTATTCTGGACTGGCTTTGCTGATGTTTTCCGTAGGATAACTTTGCCTAAGTTATTCCTAGCTACCCATACAAATGATCTTTTTAGCCACAATATGTAAGAGTTGTTAGTTCAACACACTCCTCTTACTACCAAGGAAATGAGGACAGGCTTCTATGGCTTTATTTCTTCTGCCAAATCTCTGAATCTGTTTATCTTATTCAAACACCTGATTTAAAAAGAATGAAGAGCTTCTATTAAAAAAAAGGCTTATATAAAATCTTAATAACTATAATTTCAGTTAAACTGCTGAAGGTAGAGTTACATTTAGAATTTCCTGACTTCTTAGTAGCAACTGGATTTTTGGATGTATCTGACTGAAAACAGAACTGACATTTTCCTAATTAATTGACATTTTTTGTGATGAAACTATATTCTATTTTATCTATAAAGCATTTTCCTTGAATGTATTAGTGGTAAATAGAAAGACACTAAGCTTTCTTGTACGTCATTATAATCCACTCCAAGCTGATAATGGTAATATTTCTTGGGGGGGTGGGGGGGTTGGTCCATTATTTTTTTAAGTTGCAGCTTTGTAACATGTAGAATGTGTTTTCTGAAATCGAAGCCATGGAGATGTCTGTTACTTCTGAGACAAATCTGAATAATACTGACCTAGTGATCGTAGGGTTATAGAAACAGGAGTGTGGAAGGGAACCTGGAAGATTTGCTCATCCATTCCTTTCACCCAGATATACTTTAGTTATGCCGTCTTTTCTTGTCTGTCTTAAGCTGTTTATCTAAGTGTTCCATAGAGAAGAATCCTCTCAGCTTCCCTTGACAGTCAGTTTCCTAATTGTAATCAGATTGAAATTAGATAAGTAATTAAATTATTAGATAGGTACTCCAATAGGCTTTAGATTACTCGTCCCAATTACAGATCAATTTGCAGAAAATGAATTATTATTTTATGTATCTGCCATATTTTGGTCATGACTTTTTGGCACGTGGGTTTTTTGTATGTTGAATTTCTACAAGTGAAATCACAGTCTTTTTCATTAAAAACTGTATTTTACTACGGTTCTAAACCTATGAACATCCTATAGTCAGGTCTCACAGATCAGAGTGTTGCCACTTGTATTTCTGCCAAAGATTCCCAGAAGCATTCTAATTTTATTGTTATAGAGGGGTGTCCGGAGGTTTCCCTCATGAGCAGCGTGAGGGGGGGGAGATTATCATGAGCACTGAGCCTCGTGTTCTGTGTCATACGAGTGTGTCGGGTTTAATCTTTATTAATTCATCGGGGAATAAAGAAAACTAGATCTAATAAGGTATTTCTATAATTGTTTCTTCTGGGATGTGATTTCTGAAAATTCACAGAATCACAGAATTGTAGGGGTTGGAAGGGACCTCCAGAGATCATCGTGTCCAACCCCCCTGCCAAAGCAGGTTCCCTGCAGCAGGTCGCACAGGTCACACAATTCTTAACAAGCTGAAGAGCCAGTAAGAAATTTATTTAGAAATAAGCTATTTAAAAATTACTGCAAAGTTCAGAGAGAAAAAAAAAATCTATTGAAGTCTGCTAAATACTCGATGGCCTCTCAGGCTTAAGAATTCCCACACCTAGAGGTTGCAAAGGTATTGTGAAGAAGTATTACTGTGTGTTTCTCCTGTCCTTATGCTTTTCCCTGTATATCCAGTGCTGGCTAAAGTAGCTTTTTTTATTACCATTGCTCTTTAATTTTAGCCGAGATTAAATCTCAGGGAAGGGAAAGAATGTTCTTACTGCATTAATATGCTAAGGTCTTCACAACTGGTTCATTTTTAACACAGGCAGCAGTAGAATATGATGGTATCACTGAAGTGAAGGGTAAGAGAGGAGTGTAGTGTTCAAGAGCTGCTGCGCTGCTGTGTTCTGCAAGCAGTGTGCTGTTAAAGTAGGTATACCATTACCACTGTGCAGGGAAAGAGGAGCAGAGTTTCTGAGGAGCAGAATATATCAAAGTAGACACTCAGACAACTGGGAAAGATATCCAGAAATGATGCAATGTATAAAAAGGAAGAAAAATAAGTGATGTGTCAGGTACATCTCATTGTATCTCCATCCATCCATCCATCCATCCATCCATCCATCCATCCATCCATCCA
>NW_024884142.1:69304017-69492100 GCF_019232065.1 Centrocercus urophasianus | reverse complement strand
CCATCCATCCATCCATCCATCCATCCATCCATCCATCCATCCATCCAAGATTTTTTGGTTCTAGAATAAGTTTCACTGACATTTCCCCACCTTGCTTGGTGACACGAGTGTCCTCTTGCAGCCTGCCAGATGCCAAGTGCTTTGTTCCATTGGAACTAACAGAGCATACTCTTAAGACAGCTGCATCCAAGAGATCCTGAATGAAGAGGAGTTGTCTTGGGCCGCATATCAAATATATAATATAGTCAATGTATGTAAGTAACAAAACTTTTCTATTCTTTGATGAACCATAAAAAAAGAGAGCAATGAAAACATAAAACTGGTGGGATATTTGACCTTTTTTTTTTTTTTTTCTATTTTTTTTCTTTTTTTTTTCTGTGAAACTAATACATCAACCTGGTTCAGTGGCAATGGCTGCAATTCTTAGTGAATTCTAAAGGTGTTCATCAGAGATGTTTGATGAAATTTTATTCGTCCTGTGCTTCATCCTTGAACAATTTTTCACAAATGCATGTATTACTTGAAATCAATGACAGGAATAAGGTGTGGTTGTGAAGAGAGGGATATCTTTCTCTTATGAAAATCTAGTAGAGCAACGTGATCACATTTTTCTGTAAGTTGAATATCCCCATGCGTTTGCAACCCTGTGAACCATTTTTCCTCTTCATGTTCTGGCACAAATTTTCATTTTGATTCCATGATTTGGTTTCATGTTGCAGGTCATAAAATCTTTGTAGCATTTTACTCTAGGACACCTTGCTTCAGAAAAGGAAATAAATGTTCCCATAATTGGCATCCATACTTTAAAAAAAACCTGCTGGAAATGGTGACAATTCAGTCCCTTGAACTTTATGAAATTCACAGCTTTGATGACAATCTGCAAACATTATCAGTTTTTAAAGCTTCAGCACGTAAATGTTCTTGATTTACACTGCAGTGATAATTCACTGGATGTTTTTCCCAGCCATCACCGGCGTGCCACAGGTACAACACACGGGTAGTTGAACTGAATTATTATTATCAGCAACCACTGTGTTTTACTCACCAAAACCACAAATGCATGTGATGTGTTATGCATGCAGGTTTTGATTTGACTGCGTGTGTGGCAGGTGCAAGAGGCAGAATCAGTGCTGCACTGTGCCCACCCACAGCATCCCATTCTATGTGGTCCACACTCAAGCTACTCACAATCAACTCGTGAAAAATATCACTAAAAATCATGGAATAAGGCTTAAAAATTTACCATCTTGTGAGGTTGCATTACTAGCTGTCCAGGGTCGTGTGCTGCCTGCAGGCTGTGGGATCTAGCATATAAATATTTCTCTATGTGGTGAATTTTCTGCTGTTTTCTGAGAAGGCTCAGAGATTAAATACTTCCAGCAAAAGATTCTGCTCTCTTTCTATTGTCACACTGTGACCTGGCTAGGTCAGCCTGTTGGTGACTCCCTACCGAGGGCTGTGACCTCCTGTCATATTTAAATTTTGGAGAACAGTGGTTTCCTAGCCACAGGTGCTGGGCTAAAGTCACTCATCTCTATGAGCACCTGATGTGAGATGGCTGGTGGCAGAGGCTGTTGGTATTCTGAGGTCTGGGAAATGGTAGGGCAGCTGGAGCTGTCTGGGGTTCCGGGGCAGTTGTTCCTGAGGGACTGGTGGGATCTGTGTGCATGTCCTATTTAGCCATGCTGCTGGAGAAGCCCTTGGAGTCTTACTGACATTAATGGTGGGTTTGTCCTCACCCATGCCATTATCCTCATCAGTGAGATCGCCAGCTGTTTAGTGAATTCAGTTGCAGAGCTCTTGGGCATGGGCATTCTGTGATTACCAAGCTGTGCAGAGCACTCTTTTAATTTATGCTGATAGTTGTATTTTTCCAGTATGTTGAACTGATGCTTTCTCAGGTACTTCTGCAGGAACAAGAGTAGAAACTAAACATACACTTTGTTATTTTGCTTATAAACTGTTTAAAATTCTTAGAAAGTTGGATATAACTTATGTCTAATAGATTAGTTTTTCTGGTCCATTGAAGCTAAAATGGCCTAAACATCAATCAGAGGCAGCTGGTGATGGTGAGTTATTCTTCCAGTTCTGGAGAAGTCTGCGTTGGCAGAAAGCTGCACAGCTTACTTCATCTAATCTTGTGCTTCAGAGAGGAAAGAAGAGCCATTTCTTAGATGAGGAAGGGAAGAGAGTGCTTATTTTGACGAATGATCCTTCAGAGTGCTAGCTTGGGTTTACAACAGTGTAATACTGAATAATAGTGTCAGTACCATCTGATTCCCTCTCATCCTTGCTCCTTGGAGTGACATGTATATTTCATAATTTCCTTTTTACATTTCTTTAGCTCTTGTGAGGGTACTTTAAATTAGTTGATCGAGGTGATTGTTGTGATAAAGCACTTTATCTTAAATCTCTCTTTTTTTTTTTCTTTTTTTTTCTTTTTTTTTTTTTTGTTCAAAGACTTTTCATGAGTATTAAAAAACTAGTGTTATTCAGAGTTCTGTTTTTTCCAACCTAATTGTAAGCATGTCCAAAGTAAAAGAAGGTCCAGAGGTGGTAACTCTGGTCTGTTCCTTATGAAGATGATCGCCTCACAGACAGGGACACAGACAAAGCAGAGAAGTGTCTTCAACACTGTCTTCAACACTGATGACAGGCTGTGGGACCTTTGAATCCCTGAGCTGGAGAACTGTGAATGCAGTAACAGTAGATTCCCAGCCAGCCCTGAACTTGTGCAGAATTTGTGGCTCCAGTTGGATGTATATAGGTCTGGAACACAGTGGGATTCATCCCAGGGTACTCAGAGAGCTGACTGATGTCACTGTGGGACATCTCTCAATTATTTTTCAACAGCCGTGGCAATCTGTAGAGATCCTAGTCACCTGGAAGCTAGCAAACATTGTTCCTGTTTTCAGGAAAGGTAAGAAAGAATACCCTGCTCAAAACAGGCCTGTCAGTCTCACATCAGTCCTGGCAGAATTATGGAGAGTTATTGTAAAACACCCAAAAGACAATGCAGTCGTTGGTTACAGCTAACACGGATTCACAGGGGTAAACTCTGTGGTCTTAATTTCCTCTTACAACAAGGTTACCCATCTGCTTGGCCAAGGGAAGCCAGCTGACCTAATCTTTTTAGATTCAAAAGTTTAGTTTAGATTCGAAAGTTTAGTTTAGTATCCAAAACTTTGAACACTGTTTTGCACAGTATTTTTCTGGACAGAATGTCCAGCATATAGCTAGACAAAAATATAACGCCTTGGGTGGGTGGACAAAAATAGTTTCTGAAGCAGGAGGGAGCTTTCAAAAAGGGGATCAAGTTGAATATTTCCAAACTGATCCACTAAGCCTGGAATCATTGCATTACCTCCTAACCATGGAAGATCAGCATCTAGCCCCTTCAGGGCAGCAGCAGCCACCAGCTCCACCCCTTACTTTTCCAGCCTTTACTGTGAGAGCAACAAGGCAAAGTGCAAGAGGAAAAAAACTGCTGTTCCCCTTCTGGATATTACCAAAGGGACAAAGGCTTTTTTTGTGTCTAAGGAGCTCTCCAGATTGAGAGATTTTTAACTGATTTATTCACTTGTGGTTCCTAATGAACACAGATGGGGATGAGGATGAGGAATCTGTTAGTTTCCAAGCCTCCTGCTGAGGACAGATTGATAAAGGCAATAGGAAGCATTTCCTTGTGGATGGAGCAAAAGTATCCCTCACATGAGGTCCCGAGGACAGTAGAGACAAGCTGCTGGAATAAATGATTTTGTGTTAGGACAGAAATCTGTGCAGCATTGCATCTTGGAATCCCTTTCAGACCTATCTTTCCCAAGAACATAGTGCCATTTAAATATGTTAACCTCTTGCTGACATAGAAATCACATAACGATTTCTTATCCTTCTGGACAAAAAAACAGGGTTTATTTAATGATGCTGTTGTGTATTGATTGTATGGTATTTTAGCATTTATCAAAACTCACAGTGTCTGTATGCTAACATCTGCCCCCCCAAACAACCAATATTAATAACCTTAATCAGTCTGAAGCTATTGATAGGCTATAGGGTTCTGGAGAGCTCTTTGTTTTGGTGAAATGTTCAGGAATATATGTTAAAATGAATTCCAGGAACTTTCCAGGAAATTAGCCATCCTAACTATGAACAATTCTGTTTTAAAAAGCATTTACATAACCTTGAAGATTCTGAACAGTTTGCTTTTAAAAATTAGCTAAAATCAGTCCATGTGTCTTTCTTTATAAAGTAAAATTGCATATGAATGTGAAATGAATGGAAAAAAGTTGCAGCACATTTGTGGATAGCATCAAAATTTAGTGCTTTTCTCAACTAAAATCTGCAGGAGTTCATCAATTACCTGCTTTAGCTTTGGATTTGGTGAGTTATTCTCACTCATACTCACTTACAAGTGTAGCTGACACGTGACACTGATGTTAGGAACACCCCTGATAACCAAGGAGCTGATGGTTACTGAAATATAAATAAAATGCTTAAATGGTACTCCTCCAAATGTACTCCAACAGCTCCACTTTTTCTGGAGAAGATCTAATAAATAAACTGGTGAGGTTTTGGGAACTGTTTCACAATTTGAATTAAACGTAATGACATAATGCCTGGCATTCTTTTTAGAGACCGTTCTTTTACCATGTCTTATAAGAACATGAAGTTATGCCTGTCATAGGTAAAATTTTAAAGAGACACCTATTGTGTTCCAAATAAATCTGGGACTTAAAATCTGTACATCCAGAGTTGCTGTGAGAAACCATATCAGCAGCTTTGCTGAAATCTAAAAAGATTACATCAACTTTGGTCAAGCAGATGGGTAATTCGACATAGAGTTTGGCAATACAGCTCTCTGAAGTGTCTTTTAAGACCAAGTAAAGAATATTCTGAAAGCAGATCTGTCTCCTGCTGTTTTCCTCTGATGTGAGCTGGAAGGAAAACTCAGGTGGATGCCCCGGAAGAGCTACATGACAGGGAACCTGCTCAATCCTGCAAATCTTGTCCTTGCCAAACAAGTTCCTTTCACATATATGTGATTTTCTTTGTTTCCTTGGCAATAGTAAATCAGCTGGAAAAGTACCTTATGTCTGAGGAGCTGAACCAAAAGGGACCCAATGCAATTGAATGTAGGCAACTGAATCATGCCTTAACTGTCCATCATCTTGAATCCAAAGAACCAAGCTACAGCTCTGTATGTTTTAATTGGTGGCTTATACATTCTATATGTATTCTTTTGTTGTCCTCATCTATGGAATGACCACTGTGTTGTTTCCCATCACGTCACTGATAATCTAAGCATACATTTTAAATCAAGCACCGTGAGGCATTTTGCTATCTGTACCATACCTAGGCATTTCCTGAGCTGTGTCTTTCTTCCATGAAGTACCAGAGCTGTCTGCCACGGGATTTTGTTCCTCCGTTGATGGACTGTCAGTCACCAAATTCTGCTTCTTAATTTAGCATCTAATTGCTTATTTGTTGTTTTGTATGTTTCCTTATGACTTCGGTTGCACAACTGCAGTGATTAGTGTTGATGTTCCTGAGGCTTGCATAGCAGTGCTTTAACGCTGCACAAGGAAAACATCCGACAATAGAGCAGGGATCGCACTCCGAGGATTTCTAGCTTTATCTCCTCAAGTTGCATAGAGCTTTGCTACGGGAGTCTCTCCACAAATGAGGTCAGGACTAATTCATTATAATTGTTCTGAGTGAATTTCACAGAAGAAATGAAGAAAATTGTTCATTTACAAGATTATGTGGCTTTCTTGCACTGGGGAACATGGGAACTTCTCAGTAATGAACACTTATTAGTGCCATGATCAGCTGTAATGTTTGCATAATGAACAAAAATGCTTTGTGTTTGACTTGGCTGCCTTCAGTATTTTTGTATTCTTGACTGCATTTTTGTACAATATGCGAGTGACTTTGACAAAATTTATCGGAACTCACCCTAAAAATGAACTTCAACCCGCTAACTTCTGTTTCCAGATATTCCCTCTCATTTGCCTTATTATCACCCATTAAGAAGGTCGTTCTTCCACTGAAGTGATTTCCCACAGGTACAGTGCTGTGTGGAAAGCACAGTTCTCATGGCTCCAGCTGCTGCTGCTGTGGCAGAGCTGGGGAGTACACACCAGCTATGAGCCCCAGCTCCAGCCGTTCTACCTAAACTGAGCCCTGCCATTTCTCTCCTGAAAACGCCTCTGTATTTTCGTGGCATCTGTACTTTGCCAGCACCTGTAGTGCCAACAGTGGGTTTCACCTTCAGCAGCAGCAGCAGTGCTGCCATTTGTACTGAGCTGACCCACACCTGCCAGGAGCTCTCAGAACCTGGAAGTGCTCTGGCTCTACTTCCTCTTCCTCCTGCTAAACCCTACCTGGAGCTGGCAGTGCCACACTTGTTTCTGGGGTTTGGCTTGGGCTCCTGTGGTGTTTATGAAGGTGGTGTTATACTGTGGGCAGGAAAACGCATGGAAAAATCCTTTTTCTTGGAGCAAAGCACTTCCGTGAGTTTTAGTATTATAGCATATTTTTTGTAATAGCAAAACACAGCAGCTGGTTCCCATGGAAACCAAGAAAGGCCTCGCCACACATTGGAGAGAAGGTGGATGGTGGGCTGGCCTGCCTGGAGCAGCGCAAGATGTCCTTGTGGATGGGTTAGCACAGGGCACTGCCACTTTCAAAAGACAGCTCCAAAACTGCTGGATTGTGGAAGCTGAAAGCGGGTCATCCTTGTACTGTCCCTGGTTGTTTTGTCATGGCCACTTCAGCATTTTTAGAACAGACAACCAAAGCTACCCTGACCTACAATGCAACCAAGTGAGGCTTCTCAGAAGAGTGCAGAGATGAGAGGCCCGCCAAAGCCATCTGTCATCCTGCTTTTAAACCTCTTACTGCGTGTGGAAACCATAAGGCTGTTGAAGGGCAGAGGAGCTTTAAGAGAACAATTGCAGAGGTGAGAGCATCCTCCAAGGCCTGGGAATCCTCCCCCAGAGCAGGCTGCTTTGGTTGACTGGCAGGAGTTTGGGTGTGTGGCTGGCCTTGCTGATTTCTTTTTTTTTTTTTTTTTTTTGATGTAGGAACAAGAATTGGAAGAAGCACACAAACATACACACAAAAATCAGACTCCTCTTTCATGAGTCTTATCTTCCAATGCCATCCAGAACAGAGAAACTGAAAATGCAGTTGCTGGCAGAGAATTTTGTTAGACCAGCATCTGGTTTGTTACTAACAGAAAGCTAGAAGGACAAATGAAACAAGATTATAGAACAGTTTTGCAGCCATTACAAACAGTAGATGCTGTTTTGTATTTCAGGAACAGATTTTGGCAATGCTTTATTGTTGAGTTGAATTTTGCTAAGCACTATATGAACTTTCATTTCCACTTAATACAAAGCCCTAAATCATATCTGTGTAACAGAAATGCTAAGTCAAGGCTTGAACCAGTGATTGAGCACCTGGTAGGAAGGCAGGGCCAACCCAGGGGAACTCAGGTGCATGCAGTGCATCTGAGTGACTGGAAGGGGTGGAGCCAGGATCCACCCCTTCCCAGACCTCATTTAAGGGTTGGCAGTAGAGCAAGGGTATCTTGCTGGAGATCCCTGCGTACCTGAGGCCTTCCAAAGGTAAGTGGATTCTTTCCTCTGTTTCTGTGCCCACGGCTCTTGCACTTGAGCAAGTGCTCTCTTGCTATAGCTTAGACTTTGTTACTCTGCTATCATTGCTGTGTTTTCTATTGTGTTACAGTGGGTACAGTAGCTATGTAGCCTGTTTCCTCCAGGTTGTCGTTCAGTGTCTTTACTGTGCTTTTTATGTCTCTTCAAGATAAGAATATCAGTGACTTTTACATTCGAGCTGGCATGTTATCATCAGCTTTTGCTAGTTCTTACTCAAATCATACTGCTTAACACATGTGAATTAATTTGTTGGAAGCTAACACTTGAACACATGATGAGCTACTGATTCTAACACAGGCCTGGTACAAGAAATGTGAGTTACAGAGTAACTTTTTGAGGGAGAAAGAGGAAAGAAACTCTGACACACATCATTTACCCTATATATACCTTTTGGTTACTGAATGCCTTCTTCAAGTGGATAAGCACTTCTGGCCATTGGATGTCACAAGTGTGTTTTCTGGAACAACAGTACAGAACTTCTCACTCATCTACATTCTCAAAATTTCTGCTTTTAAGAGGTGACAGAAGTGAAATCTTGAAGAGTGGAGTGGAAAATCCCCAGGCAAAACAGATCTTTGTATTTACATTATTAGTTTTAAGAGAAGTACTCCGTCTCCTTTGTGAAGTCTCGTTTCAGTAAGCTCCTCCCACCTCTGCAGCTCTCACAGTGATTTGGGTCCAGTTGGACAAAGTAACGCACCTATACTCCAGCAGCTTCTCTACCAACTCCTATCCTTGCCACTCCTCTGCAGCAGCATACGTGGAGATGCTGTGCCTAGTTCACAAAGCATAGCTGAACACAGAGCCCAGGTTCCCTGCTGGCTGTCAGTGATCTGTCACTAACAGCTGAGCCCCTGGGGCATTACCTAGCATTTGTTTAGTCTGCTGCAAAGCCAAGACTACAGATTTGGGTTTTGGAGCACATCGGCATGGCATGTAATACCTGCAACGTAACCCAAGCATACTCCAAGTGGCTGCGTGCCCACAGGTATTGGTTGGCATGCAGAATATGAAAACTTTCAGAAACGAGCCCATTAAAAACTAACGGCTTTTAATTATGCTTCAAACAAACCAAGCTGCCAAAAACAGAATATGGCCTATATAGCTCAAGTAACTATAGCAAAACTACCCACCTTTCAGGTAAGGCATTGTTTGAAAGAAGATGTCCGCTCACACGGCACCAATAAATACAGGCTATAGGTACCAGGAGAATAAGAAAAACACAGCCAACTGTCTTTTTTTATAAAAGTATTTTTAATAAACAGATGGATTTAAGATGCTAGACAACTTGTTGCCATGTACAAGGTAACAAAGTCAAAATTCTTTGAATTTTATACAAATACTACGTAGTACAGTAAACTTGAATACAAGTTTACAAAACAAAATGCATCAGTGATTATTCAGCTTGTAACCAACTTCCAACAGTGAAAATTACCATGTATCAATAGTGATCAGAATTGCATTGCAAATTTTAGAAGTAATGCAAGTATATTTTTACCAAGCCACTCTGAAGTTTCTGGTGCACACTGACAGTACATTGGATTTTTTTTGGCTTGCTGAACTGAAAATGGCATTTAAATAAAATGACAGTTAAGGAGTACACTAGGTATCAAAAGGATTACCTTACAGAAAACTAAAGGAGAATGAGAAAGTAAACAGAGCAGAACCCTGAAGTAGCAAATTATTTTTCTACCCGTTTTGATGGAAAAGACTCCACAGGTGTCCAGCTTTCTCACAGCATTTTGGAGTGTTCTAGTCCTAGCACAGTGTGGTCATTAGTAGACTAAAGTAATCCCTGCTTGGCAGTAATGCTGGTGAAAGGTAACTTGCTCTATTGCTAACAGATCGGAGTAACCGCTGGCAGGGTGACTTCTTGCGGGCATCCAGCGGAGGCCAAGTTCACAGCACGTGATTGAAGTTACAGTACCACTTGCTTGGATGCAATACCCAACAGCCTTCAGGGTTCAGGTGTCAGTTTCCTCACAGGACTTACAAATGGATGTATTTAAACAAAAAGTGGAGTGTAAGACAGTATTTTCGTCTGTACAGCTACTGATAAAATGAACAATTGTTACAAACTTTCCAGTCTGCTTTATAAAAAATATTCTTAGTTTTACTTCTAAACAAAAACTGTGCTGTGATCTGTCACTTTCTTGCATTGTACATACTGTAGTTGTGTTAATGAAGGTGTAGAGATTTGAGATCTAGAGCTCTGGATATCTGAGAAGCCTAAAAAGCTGGTTTTGGTACAGAAGAATTAGGTAGCAATGAAAATTTATCCTATTTATTTTTCCTAAAACCTAGGAAGAGCTACAGTACGTTGCTAGATCAGTGGCCTCAACCCTGAGCTGAAATAAAGGACCTGCCTTGGCCAAGAGTCACATTACTACTACAGCTGCACAGGAGAGACGGAACGACACACCTACAGTCTGTCACCTTAGCTGTGAGCAGTGCAATAGTTCATTCTGTAATGCTTGAGAGCTGACTGGAGACCACCATGCTCATTTTCACACCAGGAAAAAATAAACCAAAAAACCCACCCCCAATTCAGAGATTCAAGTGGAAAAACAAAACGAGTCAGTATGTCCAAATTCTGGAGAGCAAAGAAATATCATGGTAGACTTGTCAGTCTTGAGCATTTCCCACTTGGTAGAAGAGATCATTAATACATGTACCAAAGCACAGATAACAAGACTTCTACAACTATCCCACTCTTCTGAAAAAAATGGCTCTTGATTCTTCCTCAGTACTGAATACTAGCTTATCTTTCTGTCACTACAGTGTATCACAGAAGATGAGTGAAAGCTTCAAGGCTGTCTTCCAAAGGCTTCAGCCCAACTGCCAGAAGAAAAACTTCTTGCTCTTTTCAACCATGAATTGAGTTGGCCATGATGCAAATTCTTACTAGAACATAACCTACTGTACCTTCCTGAAGGGTTCATGGCACTGACTACCCATGGCCTGGAGAATACACAGCATTAAGCATTCTTGCCTCCTAGGAGGATTTTTTTTTTTCCCCTTTTGAACAACAGAAAAGTTAGAGTCAGTACTTCACTTGATGGAAAAAATTAAACTGAGCAACAGATCAAAAATAAAGCTTGTAAAAATCATTTATGTTTCTAGTAATGCACACTTCTTGGAGAGCTCATCAGTTTATAGATGTTTTGTTACAGTTTAAGGCAGCGAGTCTTACAACATACACAAGCTCACCTCCCTCATATTTGTGCTACTGTATCCTCATGTGCACAACAGAACCTCGCCAATTCACACTAATGACTGGAAGAACCATTAATTCTCTTGGTAAGTGAACAAGAATAAGGCATTCCATTATATATTCTGATCACTAATTATAACTTAGCTCTAATTATAATCTACCAGCAAACATACTTCTGTGTTTTAGAAAATAGCATCTCTTACCTTCAGACATAATTACGTGTGCAGATTAGCAGGTTCTGCTGTGTAAACACGCAGGTGCATAAGCAATTTTCAGGTCTTTCTTCGTTACATCTGACAGGAAAGTTAATGCCACAGATAGAAACTGTGGGAAAATAAATTAAGATTTCTCTGTAATTTGTGCAGATATGCACAACCAACCGGGTGCTAATATATCGGTTAAAAAAAAAACAAAACCAAAACCCATTGATGCTTATAAACTTAAATGAAGCAAAATCAGCAGCAGGAAGCAAGGCCATTCCCCAACCATAAATGGCTTGTATTATGCTATTCAAACTACGTGAAATAATAATAAAATTAAAAAAAAAAAATAATACAAGCACTAACTTTGTATATACAAGTTTTAAATCAAGTAACACAAACCGTGAAAAAACTGTTGATGTTTTTAAGAGGCGATAATCATAGATCTAAATTCTGGTTGAAGTAGACTGTAAATATGGACAGAAGATACTATGCAAACTGCATGGCTGAATTTAAAAGAAAAAACAAAATGTGAGGGATCAGTGGGCAGTGTAATGAGATAGAAATTTCACTTCATATGTGCAAAAATCCTCAGCTTCATGAATGTAGAGGTCATACTTCAATAACAGATCTTACACAAAAATCAGTCTCCCTACATCCTGCAATCTACCTGTTTACATCAGCCACTTTGAGTGTACGGTACCCTGTTCACATGGATAGCATTCAGCAGTTTCTAGCATTTCTCAGAAATTTAAGTTTCACCTGCCTTAGGTCTTGAAAACAAAGGGGAGAGTTCATAGCCAGGGCATCATCATACCACTGCCTTCGAGTTACACCAGCAAAACTCACGTTCTCTCTTCTTCCATGGTGGCAGGAGTCCTTATAGGACTTGTAAACAGCAGTACACAATACTGTAAACAAATAATTTAAGTTCTACTTTATACAAGATGTTAACTCAGGTCTAGCAAACAGGTGAAAATGAAAAGGGTGGCTTCACACAACATCCTTCCCTTTTCTCACAGCAATTCTTTTCGCTACTTAAATAATCCTGAGCTGAAACAGGGGCTGATGAGAGCCATTTTTGCATATAAAGACAATGTTCTGGAGTCAGCTCTCACGTTCTGTCAGAAAGTCAATTGCTGGAGAGATTAAACTGAAGTATTTCAAACCATTTAGTACTTTGGAGGAGGACTTATAATTTGGTGTGGCGTCCAGTTCTAGACCCAGATGCTGAGCTTGCCAAGGAAGCAGATGCTGCTGCGTCCTCAGCTTCCTCCAGCTCGTCCTGTAGCTCCTGGCTGACACTGGACTGGAGGGCTGCAGGAGTCAGCCATTCCTTCGGCAGACAGCTCTGGAGAAACGGTATACAAGAGCTGAAGTAGGCGAGGCGATTCACCCATCGTGGAATCTCTTTTCCACACAGAATCTACAAGAAAAGGAGAAAAGAAAGAATTAACTCATGTTCTGGACTGAGCAGTAATGGATGTTAATTACTGTAAAGAATCGGCGAAAGCTGCTGCAGTCTGACTCTCTCTGTATCACAAGACACAAGTTAGCTGCAGGAAAACAATTTCCACCATCAGTAAAAGCAGAGTCCCAATTTGCAGACACTTTTTTTCCACTGCAAGTTTGACATGTGGTTATACTCCATTTTTTATCATTATCATTGGTAGAGTTCTGATCAGCCCAACCACCTCATTTTGTGAATAACTTCTTTAAAAGGCAAACAAATGAGTTCAGGTATGTTTCATATTCACAAAGAATTCCTCAGAAACAGCAGCTGAAGGAGAGCTCTTGCTATGACAAAAAACACCCAGAAATGAAGCAGTCAAAAGGACAGTGTCAGTGCTACAGTTATGTGGAGTTATGCATGCAATGGGGATATTTTTATGGCTTCAAGCTCAGAGAGGGTAGATGTAGGTTAGGTATAAGGAAAATTTTTTTTACAGTGAGCATGGTGAGGCACTGGAACAGGCTGCCCAGAGATGTGGTAGGTGCCCCATCCCTAGAGACTTTCTAGGCAAGGCTGGATCAGGCCCTGGGCAACCCGATCTAGCTGTGCGTGTCCTTGTTCATTGCAGGGGTGTTGGACTAAAAGGCCCTCAGAGGTCTCTTCCAACTCTAAGGATTCTGTGATTTACTGTGATGGCCTCTGATGACTTTGGACAAGAGATCAGTATCTTACAGCACACAGACTGTAAGTTTGCTAGAACAAGAGTGGCTATACAATGCAAAGCTGCTTTCAACTCCTCAAATACATAAAAGTTGCATTAAATGGTTGTTTTTACTGTACATCAATCATTAAATGTTTTTGTTGACACTACTGAAGAAGTGACCTATTTTACTTAACTGCATCCATGTTCATTTCTGGTATTACTTACCCCAATGCAAATCTGGAGTAAATCACAGCTAGCAAGAGCATTACTCTGTTGTAGCTGAAGAGCGTTTTACTTGAAGTTATATCCCTAGTTTTTAGCCAGCTTAAACACTAAACAGGATGAGTTAAAACAGAAACAACATGAGCATGAGTTCATGAGTGCAGCACATGCCTGGCTATATTGGCCAGACTTCATGCCAACTGCAGCTTCATCAGTATTTCACCAGACTTATTCCTACTAGCACTGCACACAAATCATCATCTCAAGATGTTCCAGCACCACTGGAAATCAGACTCTTTGTGTAGCCTGTGCTTTGTCAAGACTAAATATTCTGAATGAAAAGCAGCTGAGTTTTATGGAAGTTTGTCATGGAAAACACAGCCAGTCCTTGTTTGAAAGACTTCAGTGAGCATTAGAATAAATTCTGATGAGCACAGGTTAGCAACTAGTAGTAAAAACACAACTGTCTTTCCCTTCATTGTCCTGGGTTACCTGTTCCTGGTTGTTTGTTTCTCCTGTGTCTCTACAAGCACGTAAGTGATCAGGCATTTGTTTGTGCTGGCAAACTGGAAAGGTTAAAACAAGGGTGAGAGGGAAATGCCATGCCCATTCAATTCCACAGTCAGCTATTCTGCACCACCACAGAGGCATGTAGCAGGACGCAGGCACTGGCAGAGGGACAACTTGACAAAAGCCCCTCAAACAGAAGCTAAACATCATCTATGAAACTTCAATGCCTCTGTTATTCTTTAGCAAGCACTTTGAATGCAAGGGCACTGTGTAATGGAAATTACATCTGGTTCTGTCTGCCACACTTGTCTCTGAAGTGTCTGTAAAGATTTTGGAACCCTGTTAATACTTGCTTTACTGGGTCTCTCAATTAGCAGTACCACCTTCTGGAACACAAGCTGCATGTAACAACATTCAGCACTTTTGGCACCACAGGCTTGCATTTTTCTCCCAAAAACACACACACACAAAATATCTGAAGAAAGGGTAACATTTACACAAGGTACCAAAGATAAGACACTGGAAATTATGCCAAACAACCCGAAGGACAGGAAGGAGATGATGCTCTGTAGCCACCTGGGACGCACCTTTCTATAGACCCCAGTGTTTGTTTACCTCAGATAAAGCTGAAGAAAAGTGATTGCAGTTTTTGTGCATTAGGTGATAAGCATTTCCTTTGAATTCTTTTCCAAGCTCTTCTACTATTTTTTCTATATCATCTTCCATGAAGTCAGTGCTGCCTAGAACCACAGCCTCTCTAAAAAGAGAAACAGAGATGAGGATGAGCAGGCTTCCATGAAATAGGTGAGAAACTGTTTTCACATTGCTCAAAATATACCCCTGTGTGGGTGGCAAGATCTTTCTGCCCTCCCAGAAGGACGGATTTTTTTCTATTCCATTTTACAGCACTGGTCTCTTCTGATATGAGATTCCTTCCTTGCTGTACACCTGTAGTCCACTTATTTTTCAAAACAAAGAAAACACTCTTTTCTCAGTCAGAAATTCTCAAGTATCATTTAACATATCTATCCATGCAACAAAGTGTCTTTTTAACCTATTTTCTCAAAAACAAGAAGAGAGATGTTTCTTACTTAAATTTAAATGTCTCTCCTAGCTCGGAAGCATTTCCTGGAGAAATTTCAAATATTCCAGAAAAAGGGTATGGGTGACCACCATAGGCAAATTCTGAAAAAGAAAGCTCAGATTTAACAAAAATGATACAAAGTGAAAGTAAGAACTGCAGACCTCCCTGACTGGTGGATCGATTCCAGGGATATTCCAGTCAACGAGAACTTCAAGAGGATCTAAAGCCAGACATCAGATGCTGCATTTACACTTGGATAGCAAGGAGCTGGCAATGAATCGTTTTGTTGATCAGTAGTCGACCTCAGCAAAAACTGACAAGAAACTTCCTATATCAGCATGCAGATTTAATTAATAAGTATGTAATTGTTTTCATTGCAGAAGTGAAGATTTAAAAGTGAAATTGTAAATTCTACCTACGTGTTTCACATGTGTTGATCTCCAAAAATCCTCTTACACATTTAGATTAGAGATTCAAAGGACTGCATCCTCTAAGGTCTGATGACGTGCTACAGCTATACATGTGGCAACTAGTGTTAGCCTAATACATTTCTGAATCTCTTGCTAAGCAACAGTTCACCATCCCAAGCTCTTCTCTAATAGAAAAATAAACCTGTGCATGGATCTGAAGTCAGCACATGACATCTGCTGGTGTTAAGTCCTTAGAATTCATGGAGGTATCACAGTATGCTTCAACTTCCTTCTGTGTCTGTATGATAACAACGTGCCACTCCCAAGGTACAATAAAAAGCTTCAAGCATGACTTTACACTTCCTTTCCTAAAAACTTGCACTAAACCATCCACGTCTACCATGCAGTTCTGTGGATGATCTTTTTTACAACAGGTAAATAAATAAAGTGTGAGGTACTTTGAAAAATGCAAGTCATTCTTCCAGCAGGGAAATGATCTCTAACATGAGAAAGAAAGCTGCCATGACCTGAACAGGACGGGGAGGCACATGTATCTGGCACAGCACAAGTGTGTTTAAGGCATAATGCTATTACAGATCAGGTCTTTCTGGTTTGGATTAAATGACATTTTAGTAAGTTTTTAACAACAAGCATTATATTTCATGAATTCACCACTGCAAACCCAATGGCAGTGTTACTGCTCTGGCCACTGAAACACCTCCAGCATAAGATACTTGGCACAGCATTGGTTTTGCATCACATGCCACCACCTTTACTTACCTCCAAACACATCCCAGTAAAAAAAAAAAAAAACTTAAGGAGGCTTATTTACTTTTAAATAGGCTACTTATAGCAACACCTTCATCTCCTAGGCTGGTTTTCCCAGAAGGTGTGAAGACCTTAGACCCAAGCCTGTGCTACAACACACTCAGAAACACCCTTTTTGGCAGCAGCAGGAACTGAAAGAGGCACAAAACAGCTCAGGAAGCTGCATCCCACAGTACAGCCTATTTAGCAAATTCAGACTGTGCTGCTCTATTTATCTGAGGTCTGTCTTTGTTAAATAAACAGCAGGCACGATCACCTTTTAAATAAACTGTTGTCTCTTCAATTAAAAATTAACTCCTTGCACGAGTGCTGGCAGAATACGGATGAAATGGTCCCATTTCATTTATATGAAGCATACAGCTGGTGTTTCAAAACCTGAGCTATGTATTGCTATTTCTAGGGGAAGAGTCAGCATACTGTGATGTAGTTGCACACACAGCTTTACACAAGAATGCAGGATGATTCCAAATTGACACCCACGTGTTCTTTTTTTCCAGAGAACTCTGAAAGGAAACTGATAAACAGGTTTCAGGAACCAGATTTCCCTCACTACCTGACATACATTTGTTTGTTTGTTGTAGCAACACTTCTAGCACAAAAGACAGGTTATGTACGTACCTCGGCCATACACCTCTATACCCGAATGGAATACTCCAATTCCAAGGGAAGATGTATACTCATTCATCCAATACTAGAAGAAAAGAAGAACAAAAACCACTCCAGTCAGTTTCCAATACAGATTTGTCCTCAGACAGCAGACTGACAAATGCTCATCCCTCCATATCAAAAGCATGAAAGTCAACCAAATAAAACTGCACAACCTTTAACTGGAACAGTGTATGCAATTAACTATACATGGTCAGTTAATTCCATTAGGTTTTACTCTATGTCTTAGTGCTGTTAGTCATTGTCTGTCAACCATGAAGCCCATACTTGGGAGAAATCTACTTTTTTATTCTTTTTAATCTTTGACCAGGATAGAACTTTAAAGTTTTCCACTAACAGAGTACATACTTGAATCAACTCCAATGATATTGCAAGAGCAAAACTGTTTCATTGTTGTTGTTGTTTTTAGAAAGGACATCAAAATGTAGAACTATTACACACAGACCCCAGTTGTTATTCAGTGACCACACTTTTGCTTATGACCAGATGATCACAACTCAAGAGGTACTTAAGAGGAATGAAATGAGCTTGTATTTTGCCTTTGAATATTAGATTGCTGGTCTCCATATGTATGCGAGCTGCTGAATCACGGCGTGAACCACTGATTGAGCACCTGGGGAAAGGACCTGGTCAGCCTTGAGAGCACAGGTGAAGGCAATTCAGCTGTGTGACTGGAGTGGAGCCTGGCTGCATCTCTCTTAGACCTCATTTAAGGGCTGACTGCCACCAAGGATCTCTGGTTGGAGATCCTTTCCTTGTGGAGTTTCCCTTACAAGCCTAAATCTTCAGAGATGGGTGAGCTTTTTTCTCTTTTGTAACACCTTTCTACCACACTAGTCCTTTTGTCATCACACCTCTTGTATTACCATTCCACCACACTGATCCTTCTGATTGTTACAGCATACAACAGCCTGAACTCTCATTCTGCTCCTGATATATCTGACTGCATTTATCAGATGTCCTTTCCATATCTCCAGTATATGTTTACAATCTATCACTGCTGATCACTTCTATGTTAAGAAACATAGCTGTATTTCAGTACTATTGCCACTTACCTCCTAAAAAGGTGGGGGTTGGGGGAAATCCTTTCCTCAGTGCTTTCTGTTTTCTTTTTTGGAAGTAGCAGTGGTGAATGCCTGTCAGCTAACAATTACCCTCAGCACCATGAAGACACACGGAGTTTGGAAAAAGAAAACCTCCAAAATGACTCTTTCCTTGGCTGCGTCACAACTTTCTTTTTCAAATTGCTCCTCGGAGAGTGATATGATGAATCTCCAAGAAAGGCTCAAGAAAAATAAAAACTCTCAGGTGAGTCCTTACAACTTCAATAGACTAGGAAGTGAAACCTCTCACCAAAACCCAGCAATCTTTATCCTGTCAATTTCTCCAGCCGTGGGATCCTCCATCCCTCCCATGTCATCCACTCCCAATGCACACAGCTGTGGGGCCGCAGGGCAGGCTGCAAGGAGGCAGCTCAGAGGGGACATGGACAGGGGGAGTACCTTCAGCAAGTTATTCATTGAGGAAATGGGAAGAAAAGGGGAAAAAAAAGCTATCTTATTCACACAAACTTTTGACATAATATGTGCTTTCTGATCAGAAGTCACTACAAAAACAGCATAACTGATAATAAAAATGTAAGAGGGGACAGGTGTCATGTTGTCAAGCGCGCTAGCTGAAGTTAGTACATAATTACAGACATTTTAGTTGACCTGGCATTTAATGAACATTTCTGAAAGCCATTTTTCTCCCAGTAAGAATGATCCACTACACTTTGGAGTGAGATGCCACTCATGAAATCAAAGTCAAAAGGCAAAAAGAACAGTTCAGGCCAAATGTTACAATGTTTCCAGCATCAGAAATGGATGTATTTGGCTTCTAGAGTCATTCTAAGCACCCCCAAATTCAGCTGCTAGCAGTCACCAAACATCACAGTTGTGCTGGCAGGCACGGGACATGATAATTATCTGCATAACGAGACACCAAGGATTTGATGAGCTCTTCTTCAGACATGCCAGCTGGGGGAATTCTTGTCAACAGGAGTTAACAGCAGGTGGATTTTGCTCCTTGCACATATTTAAGGCCAAGGGTCATGGAGATCCATGGATACATTTTGCTTAAGACTGGACCTTACAAGTGGCCTTGATGGCTGGCTCTGTTAATCCATCGCTACATCTGTGAGTGGGACAGGGATGACTGTACTACACCATCACCTAAACTAGGGTCTGACAAATTGTTTCCTTCTCTCTCCTTAGAAAAGAGCGAGTGCTGCCAGTCCATTTCTATCTAATCCAACCTTCTCAGATCAAGTATATCCAGAAACACATGGGGCTAGATCTACTTGGTGTAGAGAAACAGAACGCAGGAGGCAATGTGAAAGTTAAAACTACCCAACTGCACTGGTAAAAAATAGATTCTGTTCACTGAAGTGAAATTAAAACCAGAACAATTCAAGAGCTTCTTAAATGTAAAGCTACCTCTAAAGCCCATTTTCTACATTTGTCCATCATTACAAAATAGTTTTATATTTTTATACTTATAATCAATACCATAGGAATATTCAACATAAAGTCTGTCAGCACAGGCAAAAAGTGTGCTTGCCTAACAAGAATGGTTGTCCAGCTCTACGTAACCTCAAACAGATGTGGACAGGGTCTGCAGAGCTCTGGTCCTCACCAGGACACCCATTTGGGCGGGAAATTCTGGGTCTGGCCTCTGAGTTCCAAATAATTCCCCACCACACACACGTCAGATCTGCTGCCTGACACGGGGACACAAGTTACACGAGATATCCCATAAGCACTGGAAGTAATAAAACTAGTTTGTTACTGGGCAGGAAAAAACAACTCTGCTCCTCCAACCTTGCGAAATCTGACGCAAGAGGCGGGAGCAGAAAGGCAGGCACCGAGCTGCCTCGTGGAGCCATGCAGGGGCAGGTGGATGGGATGGAGAGCTGCTGCACTGCACTGTTCAGCAAGCCCCGTGTTACTTGGGTGAGCATTGCTCACTGCTGGCAGCACAGAAGTATGTGGATGCAGATTACCTGACCGCAGAAACCGAGCAGTGGCAGCAGATTAAACACAAGTCAGCAGCTTGAAAGGAGTGCCAAAAGCACTTCGCTTTGTATTTCCATAAGAACAGAGTAGGTGAATTGAAGACAAAAGAATTTCAGTAAGGCAGAATTACTTTCCCCCTAGGAACAGTAATTACATCTAATTATTACTTAATCTGAATCAGTTATTGGAAGGTCGGCACGTTCTCCCACTGAACGAAATGCCTTATTGCGGTGAAGAAAGAAATGCAGAACAATCACAGCTTAAAGGACA
This sequence comes from Centrocercus urophasianus, assembly GCF_019232065.1. Classification (NCBI taxonomy): domain Eukaryota; kingdom Metazoa; phylum Chordata; class Aves; order Galliformes; family Phasianidae; genus Centrocercus; species Centrocercus urophasianus. The sequence goes on along the minus strand of NW_024884142.1, from coordinate 69,471,802 downwards.
CTGAGTTTGGCCACAGCCGAAGAGATTACACACAGCTTACAAAATAAAGATCACAACAGATTAAATGACATACACATAGCTGGCTGCTTCAGTGACATGCATTACAATCTGGAAACCCAAACTGATCTCAAAAGCTACACTCACTCTTCCATTGCACAAAACAGACTCCCTTCGTTTAGTCCGATCTGAATTTTGCTGTAGAAGAACGTCTAAGAGCACAGCCCCACATCCTCAGTATTTTGCAGCAAGTCGTTTTGTGAAACAGGGATTCATGTCTAATGCAACCATCAAAACAAAAATAATACGGACTTACATTTCTATGTGCATAATAAAGTCATGTCACTGCATTGACAGAGACACTAATCCCACTGCTTCAACAGCATCCTCATTACATTCTTCAGAGCTCCCATTTATGCTAATAGTTCAGATCGTTAACGCCTTGTTTGACATAGGAAAATAGGATGCTACTTGGGGCACAAAAACCCTATACTGCTACAGGGACAGCAGTTTGTGATAATGAAGATATAAAGTACTCCAGCTCTAAGCACAGTCTATTGGTCTTCACACGGCCCTTTCAATGATCAGAAAGCATTTCTGAAGGCGTGAGCTACTGCACGTAAACATGCCCGTAAGTTTGTTTCCCTCTGTAAAGTTACCTCTTCACCTTCGGCTTTACCCCAGGCTTTCTCCTTATCGAGTGATAAGGAAAATAGAGGCGTATATGCTGCAAGGCAAACCAACTTGGTCCTGTGCAGACTTGAACAGCAGCAATACCCTGCAGTCCCTGCATGAAAGGGGCTGTTTTTGAGATGGAGCTGCAGGCTGACACCAAGCTGTTTGTACAGTCTTTGCAGTTATAATAGTGTTGATTCCATGAACAGGACAAATAGTGCTCTCTTGTGCCCCCCCTACACATCCCCTAAAAAAGAAGGGGACAAAAAATATCCACACCCACCAAATAAAGAACTCACTCCCCACAAAAGCCCAAATACCCAAACACCCCAAACCACGACTGTGAAATGTCAGGAGCTAAAAGTAAACCTGAGTGCCTTGGTACACAACTGGAGGCACCTGATGAAGACACACAACCCCAAAACAGCCACACTTCCCTCTCCATGCCACTGCTTTCAGCAGGCTCTCAGAGTGGTAGCACTAACACTGCCCATGAAGCCAGGCTTCACTGAAGTGCCTGCTCCAAGCAAGAATAAAACAGACTGAGCGACCATTCTGAGAGTTCAAGGCTGCATGCTGACGGTGTCCCTCAGATACTATGGCATCCTCAGCTCTTCTTTCCTGTTTAGAAGAAATCTCCTTCTTTAGCGGTCAAATAACACAGATGCGATTATAAAACAGCCATAGCTGAGGTGGGATAAATAAACACCCCAGTTAGTGGTCTCAGCTCGTGCTATGTATAATTTGTGGTGATGTTCAGCTTCAGCATATAAGCACAAAACAAGCACCCCGATCTGACCAAACACCCACAGGTAGCTTTGCTGGCCTGCTTGTTTTGGAGAATGAGCTCTTTCCACAGGCGGTGGGCCTACAGACTCTCCTTCTCCTTGACACAGAGACACAGCTACTGAGCCCTGGCACATCCCAAGGGAAAGCACAGCCCTCCTGCTGCTGCCCGTGGCTCCTTGTAGTCTCTCCAGGATGGCTCTCACAGTCAAGGTCGCTCACCTCCCACATCAGAGGCATGCCATGCCTTTGACTTCACGGGTAATTGCTTGCGTAACAGCCTTGGAACTAAAGTCCTGTTTTTTTATACTTAATATAGTACTTATAACTAATGTACACAAAACCAGCTCTTTTAAAACTACAAGAGCTTTTCCCACACACATTTTTCAGTTGCAGTCCAAAGAAGCCCACTATATCACATCCTTACCACTTGGGTCTACCATAACACACTGACAGCACCTCGCAGGCCCCATGTATGTGCTTGGCCAGGTTAGCAGGGCCCCTGTTCCCATTAACCACCCCTGCTCCGGCAAAGGAAACCCAACGCAGATGTAACAGGTTGCATTCACTGGCAACAGAACCCAAGCACAGGAAGTGGAAGGGAATCCTTTGACAGGGACCCTGTTTTCTTTCTGTCCGATACCTACCACAGAAACCAATGGCAACAATCAGACGCATAACTAAATCCAAGCAGGACAGCCCTCTATCAACTTGCTAGCAAATACTCAAGCACATGAGTACAATACTTTCAAGCAAGACGATGCACTTCTCCGCCAGCAATGAGAGCTACACTGTGCTCCTCCACCCGTCCAAAGCACCAGAAGTTCACTTCAAAACTGGCGGTGGTTCAAGGAGAGCTCGTCCCACACAGTTCCCAATGCTGTTGTGAAGCCTCCCTGCCCTTCACCACAGGCCCAACAGTGCTCAGAGGACAACCAGTAGCACTCGATCTAATTTCCAGCTACTGAAGCGCATTAAGGGATAATATTTCCCTAATATTACTTATCCCGCGGCTGTACCATACAGGTGCTTCTGCCTCATTTGTTACTATGGCAGCTGAGCAGCTTCCAGCTGCATGCAGGGCAACCCAACAGCTGCTGGAGGTGTCAGCCAGGCGTCACACGGGAAGCCAAGGTGAGCTCACAGCATCGCAGATCGGGATGAGGCAATTCCTTTATTCCTGCCAAGCGTCGCCATGCCACAGCAATACAAAAATACCGACACAGCACTCAGAAACTTCCAACTTTCCAAAGACAGCGGTTACCCCCAGCCAGCACCCTGCGCAGCGACACGCGCGGAGCAGGAACCTTCTGAAGGACGAGGACGAACTCCTCGCACAAATTAACGCTTTGCTCCTACTGCGGCTACAGCAGGGAGAGGGAGGGGGGGAGGAGCCCCTCTGCAGGCTGCGGACCCCGCAAGCTGCGACCCAGCCGCACGCCAAACTTTCGCTGCCGAGCAGAAGCGACGCGTCACCCCCGCATAGAGCCCCGCGCGGGGCGGAGGGAGGGAAGGAGAAAGGGAAAGTTCCCGGTCCCGCAGGCCCGGGGCCGCGCCGCCCGCCGAGCCCCCCTCCCGCCCGCCTCCCGGCCCCTGCCCGCGGGCGCTCACCATGTCGTACACGTTGAGGATCACCAGCTGGTTCGCCATCGCCGGCGGCCCGCGGGCGCCCCGAGCCCGCTGGCTGCTCCAGTGGGGCGGCGAGGCTCAGGCCGGCGGCGGGGAGGTGGGCACCCCCGGGGGCCGCTTCCTCCTCGTCCCGCCTGTTGCTGCGGGGCGGGGGGGGGGCGGCGGGCCCCATGGACCCGCCCCCGCGGAGGAACGGGGCCCGGCCCGCGGGAGGAGCGCTCAGCCCGCGGCCGGCGGCGGGGGCCGGGAGGCGGGGAGCGGGCCCCGCCCCGACGGCGGCAGCGGGAGAAGACGGGGAGAGCGCAAACGGCGGCTCCCGGGCGGCCTCGGTACCGCCGGCGCCAGGCAGGCCGGGAGCCCCTCGGATGGGCGCAAAATGGAGCCGCTCGAGCCCGCCCCCACCTTCCGCCAGGAGTGGGACGGCGGCGACTACAGCTCCCGGCGTGCGGCGCGGCTCCCGGCCTGCCCGGCGCCGCCCGCCTCACGTCGCTCCGCGGTTCCGCGTAGGCGGGGCGCGCCGTGCCATGAGCGGCTACGGCGGGATGGGCTGTGCCGAGGTGTAGCCATCGGGGCCGTCCGGGCTGCGAGGATTGCTGGCGGTAACGGCTCGCGGTGCCTGCCGAGCTGTCGGCCAGTGTGGCCCCTGACTGACTGCTCAGGGCCGTGCGCTCCGTCTGCTCCTCCGGCTGGCGGCTGGGACCGGGCTGGTAGCTACAAACCAGAGGTTTGGTAGGCAGAAGCCGCTTCCGTATCAGGGGGTGCTGAGGAAAATTAAAACAGCGGTAGTCGAAACCTTGTCTGAAAACTGTGACAGCCGAAGTTGTTGAGCTCATGGGCTCCTGTTCGTTCCTTGCCGATGACCTTCGGTGGCTGCAGTTTGGAAGGTGATGAGAAAGAGCTGGGGAGGAGTCAGGCCAGCATCTTTCCGTGCCAGCCGTAGGCTACTTAGGCAGCTGAGGGGCCGGGCTCGGCATGTAGCACAGGGTGCTCAGGGTAAGTCTCCTCTAAGGTACAGCTTCTCTGCTCAGCATCTTATGTTCGTAAAGTTATTTGAGTTGGAAGGGACTCTTAAAGGTCATCTAGTCCAACTCCCTTGCAGTGAACAGGGACGTCCACATCTAGATCAGGGTGCTCCGATCCCCATCCAGCCTGACCTTACGTGTCTTCATTCAAGGTTAGTGTAAGGGGGTAGTGATCAGTAGTGGGCACTGTTACCTCAGAACTGTAACGTGTGAACTCAGGGACTTCTGCCTTGTAACACTGAAAGGTACTTGGGCCCTGAACAGGAACACAGAAAACCTCCTTCAAGAAAAACAAAACCCTGAATTTTGTCTGACTATGAAACTATACTACATTTATTTTATGGCTGCATGGTAGCCATTCAGTCACGGTCTGAACCACTGATTGAGCACCTGGGGAAAGGACCTGGTCAGCCCTGGGAGCACAGGTGAAGGCAATTCAGCTGTGTGACCACAAGGGGTGGAGCCTGGCTGCACCTCTGTTAGACCTCATGTAAGAGCTGACTGCCACTAGCAAAGGATCTCTGATTGGAGATCCCTTCCTTGTGGAGTTCTTCCCCATGAGCCTAGATCCTTGGAGACAGATGAGCATTCCTTTCCTGTTTGTCCTTTTGTCATTCCACTCCTGTATTGCCTCCTCTGCACTAATCTTTCTGACTGTGACAACGCCATAACGTTTTACTAAGCTTGTATGGAGAGATCAGTTTAAAGACTGGTCTCTGTGGGAAATGCTGTTGTCTACTTAGTTTTCACAGGTATAGAAACAGTGAAGAGTAGAGAAGCAGCAAATTTCAGCTGTAGCAGAGAGCTGAGAGAACACTATGGTGGCCAGAGAAATGCAGAGTGCCTCACATGGGTGTTGCTATGAAGCTGTATGCATAGGATGTATGTGAAGGGAAAGTGGAACACAGATGTGTAGATACTGCAGAAGGAACTGGAGGGCTTCCACCTGTGCTTCAGCCCAGGGGGCCGTCCTGCCTAAAGGAAGGTGGGTTTCAGTAGGAACAGACTGTCACTGGAGGTGAAACTTCTAAGCTGATCACTTATTTTTTTTTTCTGATTTCCATCTTGGTGCAAACTGTACTGAGATACACATGGTATGAGTCACACAAAATGAATCAGTAACTATTTTAAAATGTGCTCATATTCAAGCTAGATTTCTACAGATTTTATAGTCTTTATGAAAATTTTTGCAAATGATGAATGTTGAGAGCAATTGTAAGAATTTCAACATTTATTTATCAATAGAATTTTGTTAATTTGTTTTGGAGAAATGAAACAATTGCCATTAAGAGCATAAGCTTTGCAAGGTATGTTCATTTGATGATAAGAAAATTCAGGCTGGAAGCCTGACACTTTTAACAGCTTCAGATGGTGTTAAAAATAGATGCAAGCATGACTGCTTATTGATATAACAAATGTAACTACTGCAACCAACTATAACTTTTACAACTATATTATAACAAACATTTATATACTGAAGAAGTGAATAAGCTTGAGAGGAAGTATGATCCAAATACACACTTTAAGATAGAATTAACATTTGTTAGCAGAAGTAAAACATGTAGCATCAAAAGACATCGTCAGAAACACACAATATTCCCTCTGTGGACTGTGCTGAGCACTTTCAGAACTTGATTGGCTGCAGCCCTTTGACAGAGCAGAAACTTTGCCTGCATTGTTTTATCAGATTTCACACTGAAAAATTATGCTGACACCATAGTTGAGTCAGTGAAAATCATAATGTGAAGCCAACTCAAGCATGAGGCTCACAGCTGCAGCTTAACTTAGCTTGGCTTGGAAAATGTCTTTTAAAAACTGTTAGCCACACCAGAGCTCTGCTCCTATAGGAGCTCTGACACGTTGACTGGCATGCCCTCTGTATATGAAACTGAATGCATTAAATAGTATTATAGAGACATAAGAAGTACTTGCAAAACCATCTGTTAATAAACAGTGTATCACTTGTCCCAAACACCATCCTATTTAAAGTTTTACTTTGTTAGTGTATCAGTGAGATACTGGCCTTTAGGTCTTCTGCCCAGTGTTTCAGACTTCCAAGTGAGGCTGTATCTGTAGCAGAAGGTGGCGCAGACCAACAAGGTGCTGAGTGTGATGAAGGAATAAAACTTAGCCATAGAAACATCTGACCTGGAATGCAAATAAAAATATAATCATTTTTTAGATTCCTGTCAATAGTAAGTGAAGAATAGCTCAGATTTCATCATAGCAGTACAGTCACTTGGTACAGTAACTTAAGACAGTATTCATCTGGTTAATCATTAGGTATTTCTTGTAATCCATATGGTCATGATTCCAAATTCAATAGGCATGTACCACAGTGAGTTGCTTCTTCCAACAAGTGGCAAGATTCCTTTGATTAAGGGTCACAAATAAAGCCTTCTTTTAAGTAAAAGCACTGGAGCAGTTAAAAGTTCATTTGGTTTAAAAACCTCACCAACTCCAGCTATCTTTTATACAGAAACAGAAGGTAAAACGCCACAGGAATTGCAGTGTGAAGCAGGTGTTATCCATTGTTTACTTTCAGCCTGCAGGCTGGGATAAAAGGATTCTCTCTAAACACTTCTTACATAGTTAAATTAGTTTGTTAACATGGCCAAAGCAATTCTCTCAAGTGTCTGGTGTGCTGGAGAAGTGCAGATGGGATAATGTTCAAATTTGATTTTCATTTCCATCCGTGGAAATCCTTTATTGTCAGCAGGGGGCCGTGGAAATAGGATTTCTGCAGGATAGGTGCAAGTGGCACAAACTGAATGTAAACAGTCACAAGGGAAGCATCTGGCTTTCTGGGTCTCGCACGAACATGGAGTTAAAGCAGGTGAGGCCTCACAAGCTGAAAAACACCCTGCTTGCTTTCAAGCAGAGGTTCTGAAGAAGCAAAATCTTTAAAAATGTGCAGATAACTTCTGTCTTTATCTATGAATCATCTGTACAGAGAAAGAACACAGTATCTTGCCTTCTTGTTTTTGTACTATCAAGTATATTTCAAACAACAACAACAACAAAAACCCAACAACAAAAACAAACAAACAAACAAAAAAAAAAGTAAAAAAGGAAGACCAAAAGGAGGATCTAATATATTAAATAAAAATCCATTAGAAATATCCACTAGCTGTTATCTTTCTGTTACACCATATGTACGGACTGCAAAGACTGTTTTTAAATCCCAAAAGCTGAAATAGATAAGAAAAGCTGTTGGGCTGTTTTCATCATTGAAGCAAAGGCAGGGTCAGGCTCTGAGCAACCTGATGTAGCTGTAGGTGTCCCTGTTCATTGCAGGGGGGTTGGACTGGGTGGCTTTGAAGGGTCCCTTCTAACTCAAACAATTCTATGATTCTTGGATATTTCTGAAGATTCTCAGCTCACCGATGTTTATTTACAAATAGTATTGTTCTTTTTCTTGTAACTTCCTCATTGTTTTCAGATTATGTAGCAGGTGTTTATTTTGTAGACTAGTAGAAAATGGAAAAGTCATGGATTTCAAGAATGACGCCGGAATAATTTCTGAGTTAGAGCTAGGTTGGAGTGGAAACATTGGAAACACCTGAGCCAAAGGAATTGCTGAGCAAAAATATTTTTAAAATATAAACCGTCCGCATTTTTTTCCATTTTGATCCGACACCATCACACTTTCTTTTTGAACATTAAAAAAGACAATAACCTGTAGTTTCGAGTTAATATCCTCACTCTGAACAGGTAAGTGGCATCATGACTAAAAGGCCGAGCCATGTGGTTTTGAGAAGTGCTGTTTAAAATCTGATACTGCTCATTCAGTCCTTCCTTTGAACTGTTCTCAAGCTCAAAACAGGATCTGTAATTCTGAACAACAACAACAACAAGTTATTGCTGAACTAGCTCTGAAAAGCAATTCAACACAAAGACTGATTTAGTCATTCTTTCTTTTTTTGCTTTTTAATTTGTGGGCAGTGGTTAAAAATGATGAACGGATTCTGTTGTGTAAATGTACAAATTAGATGTCCTATGAACATAAATGATCTAATTCAGTCCCTTCACAGCACTATTAAGAAACTGCCAATAACTTCCCAAACACAAATATCAGTTCTTAAAGGAACTATTTCTCCTAAGGTCATCACCTTAGGGAATTTGCTGATCTTATTGTGGTCAGTCTGCACTCAGTTTATCTTATTCAGCCTCTACTATACAGACCTTGTCTACTACTACACAGAAAAGACGGAATGTAAAAAGCGAGCGAACTTGGAAATGCCTCCGAATTTACATCTGATGCTTCAGAAGATATTTTCCTTGATCAGAAAGGGTGACGAAGATGATTCATAATTATGGCTGAATTCCAGACAAGAAAATCTCATGCAGACAGGACAAAGCAGTAGCTCTGTGATATTATATGTTATATAATCTATGTCTATATATATTTTATCTTTTCCCATCCAGCTTGGCTGCTTGATGGTTACAAAACAAAACAATATGTCATGGTTTATACATTCTCTTTATGTTCTTTCCGACTCCTAACGCTTGTGAGTTCCTGGGAATCTAGTCAATCAGCAAAAATAAAATTATTACTTACTCTAGATTCATTATAAGGTTGTATTATCTGTGTAGATTTATATACAGCATCTGTGTTTCGTTTGATTTGGCTTAAATATTGATTGTCATTCTACTGAAAAAGAAGGAAATGTCCTCACTTTACTCATAAAGAGATTGGGCAGAATTTCTCTGGACAAGACAGTGTGAATTAGTGAGTATTGTTTTATTTTCTCTATGGAGAGAAGACGGTCTGAAATTTCAAGTTTTTTAAGCTGCATTTTCCAAATCAGATTCTAAATGCAGATTCTTTTTCCTTTCAGTGTATTGCTTTGATAACTCCCACATGCTTCATTTTTCATATTGAATACAATGTTAAATCTAGTATAAATTTAAAATGTTAAACTTCTAAATCCATCCATTCAGATTAAAGAAATCTCAACATGTGTAAGAACAGTCCTATTTTCCATGTAGACCATTATGCACAAAATACTTCAATAGCATTCTCAGTAGTTGGCTTACTTTTTTCATGGATGAAGTGTACCCATCGTCAGTTCTGCCTTTTATCTCCCATAATACAAAATTTGCTTCAACATTTCTAACACAAATATCACCATCATATCTGTAAAACATGGAATGTGATCCTAATTAGAACAGAAGAAACACATACAGCCTTTGTATTTCTAACTGTGCATGGATCAGTAAGCATGTAGAGCTGCTGTGGCTGCAAAGGGTAAGGTAGGTAATCGGTGATCCTGTCTACACTGTGCAAAATGCTAAGGTGTCCTAGGGCATCTTAGAATTACAACAAGTGATTAAAACTTACATCTTAACAGCAATGTGCCTTCCTGGAGGGCAGCCAACAAAAAAGTGAGAGACCTGGTAAAAAACAAAAACAAATCACAAACCAACACATTTTAATTTACCCAGGAAACTTTCCAGAAATGAGCTTCATCACAGACTTGAGGGAGGCTGCTCACTACTAGTGGGAATAATGACTACAAGAACTATTGCACAAATCAGCATGATAATCCAGTAGTGTGGCTCCCTTCTAGTCCACAACTTATCACACCTTACTCATCTCGGACACTTTGGCATCAAGACTATTCTGTGAACTTTCCTCCTTTTATATCTATTCTTGAAAAGTCTTTGTTATTTTACATCACGTTAATTAAAGGGGATGCTATACTGTGAAATCCTCTTGACAGTAGGTCAGGAATTGGTGGGAGGCATTGTTACTGTATTTTTTTCAAGCTACAGTGCCTACCTGATGCTGTAATTCACATGCATTTTCAACAGCACGAGGCTTCAGTTCAGCTGACATAACACCACTGGTCAGTTCTCTACAAAAGAATCCCCCCACCCAAACAAGAGTTCATGTTATAATTTATTTTGAAATCAGTCGTTAACACCAAAGTAACTTAATTACAGTAATAGCAAGGTAATTTCATTTGGAGGCAAGAAGCACTAATTATTATTACTTACTGTTACTTTATTATCACATCACCTACAATTCAATGTCTCTTTTACTCTCACTGTAGTAATTCAGGCATTATGGGGTTACAGGTGGATGTTTGAAACTGAGTCAGCTCTAGTAGTTAGTAATTTTAGATGCTTACTGATTCCAGAGAATCAAGTTTGACATTATTAGACCGCCGGGTTACTTTTGAATAACACAGTAGCTACCCAAGGATGGAATATTTTGTTTTCATTTTTATTTGAGTTTGCAGATAAATGACACTGTGAAAAGCAGAAAAGCGAAGTTTGGGTGGGAGACTGATCAATGTAATGGGAGATTTAAAATTGCTTATCACTGAACCCACTACCAGGGTGAGTACAATCTGGAATTAGGCAGATGGAGATGAGCAGAGTTACATTCTATCCTATTTCACATTTTGTGAACTCTGGCTTCTATTGAAGCCAAAATTAAAGGCATGAGACAACCTGCTGTGGCACTGAATCTGAAGTCTGTCAGAGACTGCTGACCGAGGCAGCCCTGATATGCAGTACTTACCAAATTCTGGTGTAGTTTTCCATAAATAAATCAATTTCAGAAAATCATCAGACCTTGAAAAGTGTACTGAAGACACCCAATGGTATTTCCCATCTATGATCTGATATTCTGAAATGGCAAGGCTTGTTCATGAGTATTTTTAGCACTCCTTGAAGGAGAGCATTAAGAGTTGAATTGGCAGCTTGATTCAAAAGTTTGAAAGCATAACTATTTTTGACAAAGGAATAATCAGGCTACTTTGTGCTTTGATGCAGAGCATCACAATGATATCATCAGATGCATATAGTGCTCTTTATAGCTCTATACTTCAAGATATTAATGTTAAGACATTTGTCCTTGAGTCTTTGACTGAAATCAACTGCACAATATTTATAACTTGCCAAGAAGAAATCCATTTTGACTGATTGGGATGGAGGAAAAAAAAAAAAAAAGGCGGAATGGCACATCTACACAAATTGTAAAAGTTTGTAAATCATCACTGAAGGCAGCAGTTGATACTGAAAGAAAAACTGAACAGCATGCTGTTGGGAGAGAGCGGGGAGAACAAATTCTGAAGTAATCAGACATCTCCAAACGAAGGGCTTAAAGACAGACTTGTATCACATAGACAGTAGGGAAGTCACTTGCCTGAAAGAAACCAGATTTGACTGCATAGTGACGCATGCACAAAACACAAGCAGAACTGTCTCAAAAACCGCAAATAATTTCTACCTCTGAAGTAGGCTTGATTTATACTCTGAGTTAGAAGGACGTAGAGGCATCAAATCTCTTACAGTCTTTCTCCCAGATGGAGATGTAAGATGTAGGGGCCTGCCAGTGGTAGAGCTACTGATAGATTTTAGGTTGCTTCACTGAGTGGCAGTGAGATTCTTGTGGGTCACAGTTGGTAGCAGCGAAAATGTGTGCTCACTGAATGAACTGTGGGAGCTGGGTACACAGGTCAGTGAAAAGGCAGAGGAACTGAATGCCTTCTTCAGCTTAGTCTTTACCAGCAAGACTGGACTTCAGGAATCCTAGGTCCTAGAAATCGGGGGTAAAACTGGAGCAAAGAAGTGCACTGTTTATCATATTGGATATCCTGTTAATCTGAGCTCAAACTCCAGTGTTTCAAAGGAGAGCGAAAAGAAACACACCTTCCCTTACGGTAATTTGGCCATTAAGTGTTGGGGAAAACCATACCTTTCTAATTCCTACAGCACATCCAGTGGAACACATAAGCATTATCTTAAATTATATTCATTTTCTTGTGCAAAGTTGTAAGAATTATGAAAATGTTGAGTGCAACAGCCTCTTTTATTAAAATACAAAAAACAAACTGATTTCTTAGGCCTCAGATTGTAAAACCTCTTCACTCACCAAATGATTTGATTGTAAATCCTTCCCAGTATTTTTATACTCCTTTTGAATGGTGAATATCAGAAGAGGACACAACTATCTAAGCCTCAGCTTTATCAATACTATACATCAGTGCAGCTTGATATTTTAGTTCTTATTCATATTCCCTATGTTATACGTACACCAAATCCTTACAGAGTCTTTGCCAGAGCACTGTACTAAAGTTACGCACTGAGGTGCTGACTCTAACAGCAGCTGAAGTCATCTCCCTCAGACAATGGCTTAGTTCAGTCATGTGGTACACTTACTGATCTCCTGCATATCTTTGTAGGAAGAATGGCTCTTGATTTGCATGCATTATGTAAGGTTTAGAGTCTGGAAAGTCTCTACAATATTAATAAAAAGGCCTACCAAATGAGAGAAATTTCTTTAGCCTCCTGCTAAAGGCTACCAATTTGTCATCAACTCATTCACATTAAAAAGACATCAGCATCTTGCTTGTCATAGGGACATTTCCATTTCTAAAAAAAGGTGGTTAATAGTCAGAACTATCACTTCAGTAACTTGAGTGTCAACACTATTAGAAATGGAGAGATTGGAATAAACCTGTATGCAAATCCACAACAAAAATGAGCATAAGAAAGTTAGGATTGGTTTCCAACCCAAGATCCTCTTATGTGAATATAACCTAGGGATATAAGTTTGTTTAGCAGCTGAACCTTCACCCACGAATATATAAATGCTGAAAACCCTACCAGTATCAGCATTAAAAAAAAAAAATGAATCTATGTATTAGGTGGACACAGTTTTTCCAAGTAGGCTGCATATACCCCTCCCTGAGGTATATAAGCAAGCATCAGTATCTGCCCATTAGCAATATTAACATTATTATTTATATAATAATGGTCACATTAGCTAGTGAAGTTCTGATGTGCTTTTAACTCCTACTTATCAAAACTACACTATCAAATTTACATCTACTATATACATTTTCTGATACTCACAACGCCTGTGTATAATTGGATTCTAAAATATTGTCAGTTTGATGAGAAAATGTAAATTCCTATAAAAGAATAAAGAAAAATAATTAGTAAAAATCTTTTGACCACAGCAGTGCTTTTAGAGAGACAAAGGATATCTTCATGATAGCTGGAGAATCTGAAAAAATGTCCAGTTCTACTTCTGTAATTTGTTTTTATGGCTTTTCCACAGTGCCAACGACAGGTGACAGACAATCTTTTCCCTCTCTGTGTGGTTCTGACTTGCCCAAACAGTGTATCTGGGAATCACCTACTCTAAAATAGGTATCCAAACTATGGGCGACATGCACAAACCAGGAGCCATCACGTAATTAAGAAAAATTCCCTGGCACAAAAAAATAAGCCTTGAACCTCTGCATTCTTCATGTTCTTCTGTAAAAGGTACCCACAAGTCTATTCTCAGCCTAAGCAATGCAGTTCCTCCCTGAAACATCTGAGGCACTGTCATGCCTGCAGTGTGTTTTCAAGGACTGCACAACTCAGCATCCTCATTCCCATTTCCTGCCTTCTCCTTGATTCTGCACACAGACACTTATGATTTGCTGTCTTCAAGAGGTCCTGACCGTATGCATAGTAGCTATGTGGTCACCTCTACTTGAATGCCAATCCTATTCCACTGTAGTCAGCTCTAAAAAAAAAAAAGTTTTTTTTTTTCTAATCAGTCATTAGTTCACACACTCCAGCACTCAGCCACTATGGTTACCTCTTCACTCTCAACCTTTCATGGGAAAGAAATCCAGCAAGTATGGATGAGAATTCTATGAGAACAGGTACAGGGAGAGCTGTAAGACAAGGATAGGAAGACAAACGAAAGAAAGGAAGAGCAAGGAGCCATGGTCAACGGACAGTAGAATTACAAAGCTGCCTAAATCCTCAACTGTTCCTTCTTCATAGGCACAGCACAGGGAAGCAAGGGCCACCTAAGAATACTGCAAAAAATTTCCTTCAACATTTTCAAACCCAGTCTGCACTTTATGGCCAGCCATTCTCACATAGATTAGAGGAAAGAAGGGATGTCTATGACATCATGGGAAATGAATCCAAATCCATTTCAAGGGAGGTTGCGAGGTTATACATCATGGCACTGAGACAGCGCTGGAAACAGACCATTCACTCTCTCTCCTCAGTGATGACCACAGAGCTGTGTTTAGGGGAAGCATGAGGTGTGTGTTGTGAACAACAAGCAATGGCAGCTGATTCTGCCTCCAGCCTTCTCTCATCAGATCTTCCTCCTCTACAGCAATTACTTTTGCCATTTCACAGCTCTTCAGTTAATGACCTTTCCTGAGTTTAGCCAGAACAATAGTGCATAGGTCGGTGTTTTCATACTAGAGGTTGAGCCTCAGTTACAGCTTTATTTCTGAGGTAGCCAGTTGGGAGACAGTGAGCTTGTACAGGGTGAGGGAAGGACTTAAATTCTTGAGAAACAGCAGTTACTTCACAACAGACTGTGACTACGGTATACACATCCAAACTAGCAGGTTACTTAAGCAGGAGAGAGACACTTTTGAGATGTATGGATGTAACAGGCATATGTGGCGGGGTTTTGATAGCAGGAGGCTGCAAGGATAGCCTATGTGAGAAGAACCCAGAAGCTGCCCCGCGTTTGATAAAAGACAGTTCCAGTGGTGCCTAAAAGGACCCACCGATGGCCAGAGGTGAGCCACTGTGCACTGCTGGTGGCGATTCTGGGAGGGCAGATCTAAGAAAACAAAAGATACTGTGCCACAGCAGCTGTGAGAGAGGGGTGAGGAAATGTGGGAGAAGCAGCCTTGCAGCCACCAAAGTCAGCATAAGCATGCTTACAAATGCAGGCTCTCTCTTTAGAAGTAATCACTATGAAAGCTGCTTCAGTAAAAACACTTGACCTCCTCTCACGGAACCATCAGTATGACTTTGTGTGGTACCTTCAGTTGGAGGGATTTTACTCCCCCAGCTCCTGTCTAGCAGTTCAGAGTTGCGAGAGACGTGGGAAGCCTGACTGCCAGTGAAGACTGAGGCAAAAAACTCGTTGAGTATCTCAGCTTTCTCCATGTCGGTTGTTACCTCTCTTCTCATTAACTAATGGGGATACACTCTCCTTTGCCTGTCTCTTCTAACCAATGTTTCTATAGAATTCCTTCTTGTTATTTTTTACATCCCTTGCCACGTTCAGTTCCAGCTGTGCCTTGGCTTTCCTGATCCCACCTTTGCACATCTGGACAGCATCCTTGTATTCTTCCCAGGCCACATGTCTGTTTCTACTGCTTAAGCATTTCCTTCTCAATGATGCTGTGATTATAATCTGAAAATGAATGCCTTAAAACATCAGAAATTCTTTGATGTACTGAAAAACATATTATTGCCATGCCTATTTTTCTCTTGGGAAAAATTAGTTCTCACATTGTTAGTCAAATGCAATTGGTAAAACCAAATAAAATTATCTTCCTGTTACAAATACTAAGGATGAAAGCCTCAGTTTTCTTGTTAGAAACACACTGAGTAGAGGGGTGCAGGTTAGAATCATGCTGATAGGAGTGCAAGTTAATTGTATCCAAGTAACAGTTTGCTAAATACTTTCTTGGTGCGTCTTTCCATCAAAAATTAATATTTCAGTATTAACAGACCAATGAATTGAATAGATATTCTTGTATTGTCATTTACAAGATTGCTTCAATGGTCTCTTACTTTACATTTATTTACCACTTACTAAAAAAAGAAAGTTAATAACTACTTAAAATAAAATATACTTAACCGAGAATAATCTGGTGGATAGTGCTCCCATCAGACATTTCTGGTTGTGTTGATCCAGACACATGAAGATATCCATTATCCATGCTGTTTTTACAGGTGTAGCAAACACATCATCCCACAGCAGTCCAGAAGATAATGCTGAATTTATGTATATCATCCTCATAGCAGAACTGTGAGGAACAGGTAAGCAAAAATCTCCTAAGCCCCAAAGTTGTCTGCCTTCATTATAAAATGCCAGAAAAAATAGTCTGGAGGAGCTGCAGGCATTGCAAATAAGTGACATTGTCACTTCGCATGGGACTGAGTCACAGCTAACAGTTGTTACAGTTAAAGAAGCAGTGTTTGGAAAACTGACGATCTTCACTAAGCTTGCAGTATCTGCTATTTTATTAAATGCTTCATTGTATCCAACATACAGCTCAGTAGACATCCCTGCTGCCCAAGTACTTAATTGTTTTCCACTCTGTTAAAAAAAAATGAACACAATGATTATGTAAACACTATCTTCTCATAAGGTTCATATCAGGGACGTACGCTAAGAAATCAAGATGTTCTGGGAAACATTTTCAACTAATGTAACTGCCAAAGCTGCATTGAAGTCAATTTACAAATTTAAGCCGTGAGTCTAGAAACAATGTCAAATGGCTGCATAACGTCACACAGAGCCACGGAGTGTGGACCCTATTTCAGAATGTCTTTAAATAAATTTGTTGCTGTCTGGTAATTTCTAATTCTCACCCTAGCCTAAGAACGATTTAAAAGAGATCTAAAATAGATGTATCCAGACATTTAATGAAGATCATCCATATCTTAAATGCCAAATGAGAACTGTGAATAACTCACCTGCACTGGATAAACAGATGAACACCAATATCTTGAATGCATTCGAAGTATTTCTTCTCCCCCACCTTTCCCATAGCCCCCATTGAGCCACCTGCAATACACAGAAGAAAACAGACTAACAGGAGCTAATGTGAAACCACACTGCAGTTGATGACTGGAGCCACTGATGATCCAGCAAGGATTGTGTTGATAAGCAATAAGAGAAAACCATGCGTAACAGAAATAGTCTATAACAATATGTCCAGTTTCTGCAGTACACAGCGTAATAACAGATCTGATGGATGCAAGAGTCAACATCCCTGAAGAAGGTGACTTCTTCAAAATTAAGGCCCAAGTAGTTCAGGATACAGCAGGGCTGATACAAACTTAGAACAGAAACAAAAAATCAGTTCAGTATAAAGGAGATCTAGGAGGAATATAAGCTTTGTAACTTTGGCTTCTGAAGAAAATGTGATAGAGGACACTTTTCCTATACTTGCAGACTGTCTGGATTTCCTAAGATGCTGCTGACCTTCAGAGGAGACAGCAAATTTTTAGCAAAAATTTAATGAAACTGCGAGTCTGTGCAAGGCCCCAAAAGTAAGAGAAGCTGGCAGATCAGTTGAGATTGGTTTTGCTTCTTCTTCTCTCTTAGTCTGAAATTTCAGACAGCGGTAACCATCTTGACCAGTCTGACTAGAATTTGAATTAGTCTGCTGGCCCTGTGGTCTCAACAATGATGCTGGATTATGGGACACTTGTTGTTACACCTCAGACGTGTTTTTCTGCTAACAGATGCATCAACTTTCGGACTTATGGCAGTAAATTAAATATTGGAAAAGAACAAAATGATCCAAATTCTGTTCTTGTTGATAAGAATGCTGCTGGCTTCAATAAAAAAAGTTGCTGCAAAATATCCAAGTGTGTATGAGAAGATTTCGGTGAATCAATAGACTCACTGTTAAAATAAATTACAAAGCAATTTTATTTTCTCTTCCTTGATTATTCTGCACTTCAGTTCTTTCAAAAAGGAATAGTCAAAAAGACAAAAAAGAATACCAGAACTCATATAAATAAGAAACAGTCTACAGAAATGGCCAGAATGTTGTGTTCCCACTTCACGAGGTGGGGCAGGGGAGGATTAGTTTAGTTCTGCTGTGAAAAATGTTACAGAAAAAAGCCCATCTCTGATTACAGCAGCTTTTGACACGGAGTGTTGCTATGTTGCCATCTAGCGATTACACAGTTAGATACAACTGATGAAGATGCCTGAGAGCAAACCAAACCTACCTAACAAGTATTTAAAACACCCCTGTTAAAACCATACTCACTTCTTGCAGTATCATACCCAGTATTCGTTATATGCTGAGAGTCAATTCTTCAATAAATAGAAAGTACAGTCACAAAATAGTAGCGAGCATGTTATAAGGTGTTCAGAGAGTAAAACAGGAGTAAATAAAAGACAGATGGCAAATACAGTCACAGGAAATGTCTGCAGTTGAGAATCCTCTGTAAAATGTAAACCCAGAGTAATTTTCATTATCTTGTGCAAAAATTTAGCTGATATATTTGGATTAGCTTCACTGGAGGTCTATGTAGGTTAAAATTTTACAGATAATAAAATAGGTGACAAATACCTTTGCGAAATATTAGTCCTTATACTTTCACATGACTGTCATTTACTGGCTTGATCTATTTTCTTATGAACTCACAATCAGATAAACTGTGACTTTTTTTCTCACTGCTGTTTTGTTTTTTTTTCGCAGCACGTTGGAACGTATGGTGAATAGTACACACTTGTGGAAAGAAAAAAGTATTTGTCCTAAAATGCAGTAAATAGTGCTAAAAGTAGAGCAACTGACAGTAGGAGAGGCCTCATATTAGATTTATTCTTGTAAACTACTGGAAAAAAAAAAAAACCCAACCTGTGCAGACGTCTTTCATCAAGGGCTCCAGCACAGAAAAGACAGGAATAGAAGCAGATGGCATTGCCTCAGGAAACTTTTCAAATGTAAATTATCAGATACATCAATTGCCTTTTTGTCAATGTCCATACTCAAAGTCTTACCGTAATTTCTTTATTTCCAATTAAACTGACATAGTTGCCTGTGTAGTGAAAGATACATAATAATCCTTTGGAATCCTATATAGCCTTTGTAAGAAACTCCAACAAATGTCACCTGCTGGTGGATGCTGTAGTATAAAGAAGCACCTGTGTCCCCTTCAGATTTCCCTCACCTCCAGGCACTTTCTTGCTATCCTATTTCCTAGGAAATATAGGATGTGTTTGCACATGCAAACACACTGTAAAGTAAACAAGCTTTAAAAGGAGTATAAATACTTTGGTTATTATTTTATCACAAATATTTAGAACTACTGCCCTACTACCGATCATGAAGAGTATATTTAAGCATTGGTTTTTGCTGGAAGACTCACAGAAAATGACAAAATCTTAAGCAAACAGGTGAAAGAAAGATAAAAGATGTCAAAGATGTTTTGCACAAATACCAGGACTCAAACCTGAAGAAGTGCTGTGGTTTAACCTGGTAGGCAGCTAAGCACAACTCAACCATTTGCTCACTCTTTGTCCCACAGCAGAAACTCCCGCTCATGTGAGAGGTGTTCAACTCGTCAGCTCATGGGTTGAGATAAGGACAATTTGATAAGGAAGAGGGGAAAAAACAACAACAAGAAGAAAAGAATAAATAAAGAATAAAAAAACAAGTGATGCAAAGTGCAATCGCTCACCACCAGCCAACTGATGCCCAGCCAGTCCTTGAGCAGCCGCCCCTCCCAGTGAACTCTCCTCACTTTCATGATTCAGCATGGTGCTATATGGTATGGAAAGTCTCTTTGGCCAGTTTGGGTCAGCAGTCCTGGTTCTGACCTTTCCCAGCTTCTTGTGCCCCCCAGCATCCTTGCTGGCAGAGCAGTATGAGAAGTATGAAAATTATGAGGAGCTGAAAAGTCCTTGACTCAGCACAAGCACTGCTCAGTAACAACTAAAACATCGGCTCTATCAAGACTGTTTGCATCCTAAATCCAAAACACAACACCCCACCAGCTACTATCAAGAAAAATAACTCTATGAGAGCAAAATTAGGCCAACAAGCCAGAAGAGATACTGGAAGCAGTTTAGTTGACCCTGAATGACATTCTACCTGAGCTACCTTCTTTTTGTGTCACGTGAGGTAAAAATGTGCAAATCCCAAACTTAGAAGCCTAGAGGAGGGTGAATAACAGCTGGCCAGTATTTTTTTTTTTCCAAATGAAAAAGAAATGCTTGACACAATAGCTCACATAGGTTCTAAAGTTCCACGAATGGCGTGACTGAATGGGGGGACATTGAGCTTCAAGCTGGTATCTACAGCTTGATAATTAAGACTCAGCGACCATTTGTTACAGTAAAAACTTTAGGTGATTTTGGAGTCTAGTCATGCTTTCTACTCCTTGGGCTTCTGTACATACAAAGTAGAACAATTATATGCAGAGAGTTTTTTGGCACTGAACTGCATGATTATGTAAATTTAAGTATTATGGCGAATGAAACAAAGGGCAGATAAACCTGCTGATGACAAGCTGTCTTCAAAGAAAAGCAAAAAGAGCAAAATTATTACTGAAGCACAAAGTTATCCCACTGCACAAAGAAGAGGTCCAGACATGGCCACAGCCATATTTTGTATTTTGAGGAGTCACATCTCGTTGCTCTGAAAGCTGTTATTGGACTCCCTGGGTTTTTAAAGCCAGGTACCTAAAAGTTTCTCCAAATCTGGAAGTTGTTTAAAACTTGTTATCAATCCACAAAAGTGACCATGAAAACAAGAATTACATCTTCTTGCAGAGAACAAGCTATTCCCTAAAGTACTCAAATTCACAAGACTGATACCACTAGTTCAGGACTGATAATTTCTAGCTTGCATGCATTTGCTTTTTTCCTTCAATTATCCTTCTTTTTCTGTGTAGCAAAACTGTTACAAAGAAATTCTGAAGTTCTTTGGGCACTGTGTCCCTCATACTTCATTTTTGATGACATGTCTGTTGACTACTTATGGCTGAAACAACGGACACACTGATATACTTCCAAGAACACTTTCTACAATGTAGGTACAAAAAATATGAAGAAAAATGACCAAATTATTTTATTCATCGCCCTCTCTACACTTACTCATTAACAACTGTCTACAGAGCCATAAATGGAACAATTTTATAGAACATTCTATTAAAAAACAAAAAGCACCATAAATACATTACCATACCCCAATTTTGGAAGCCTCTCAGAGTGGTATGTTTTTTGCTTGAAATAGGTCTGAACAACAGGTTTCTGTCCCCAAATCTGTAACATCTTGCTGAGTATCTGAGAACTCTGTGTAAGTAGAACAAACATTTTTATTAATCATCTGTTTTTGTCCAATTAGGATAAGGTTGTTTACAACAATCTTTTCTTTCTAGAAATCCTTACGTTGGAATCAGCTCTTCTATTATAAAATATATTTTCAAACAATGGCATACTACAAAAACCATATTTAGTCAATCCATTTTAGCATATATTACACTCAGAATATAATTCTGTTATTTGTGGGGGTTTTTTGCCACATCAGAGAACAAAAAACTTTCTTAACATCTACTTATCTAATAACAAAGATGCCTTCAGAATGCAATTAGTATTGCTATTTTTTTTCCTCTTTTATTCTGTGAGAGTAATGTCAAATATGAAACAAATATGAAACAAATGTGAAAAAATCAAGATCTAATGATGACAACTTAAAATAAATAAACAACTTGTGGTGCCATGCATGCTTACTCTGTATCAGATACCACACCAAAACTGAATACTTTCTGCCATTTGTTTTGATCAGAAAGCCAGTCCTAACAAAAATTACTGTAAATATTCATCTCTATAACTAATCCATGTTGGATAACCTCGTTAGTAAATACCTAATCCAGTCTGGAGATCTATCTATACAGATCAGCCCATACAATATCTTGTTACATTTTAGGTGTGAATTAAACTAGTGAGTTGACAACACCATTTATCACATTTCATGACTTCCATAATGCTTTTAACTTATTTTCCAACAGTTTGGGATACAGGGAATCTGAAGAAGAGACTTAAATGTTACATGATATTACCACTTACAATGACTTCAGTACCATTTTCAAAAAGACTTAAATGTGACTGTATCACTAAAACCTGCTAACTCTTCTATCTATGAAACAGACAATAGGTTTCACCTCATTCCACACCTGTGTCACTGCTGCAGTATTAACTGAAGAGAAAATCTTGCAAATGTACTTTTCCTAACAGTAAAAGGAAGTAAAGATGTATGCAGACACAATATTTCAGCAAGACATTTCCACTTTCAGCTGGTAAATTTTCACAAGACATACATTTTCACTTTTTTCTTAAGTGGCATAATTTCAACTTACTTCTGATGGAAAAACTGCAGTGTGATTCAACTCAGAGGCATCTGCACTTTCGGGATCGTAAATCCACAAAATTAACTCGTAAGTATAAGAGAGACAAGAGTTAATATGTTTTGAAATATATATTAAAAATCTATCAATGTGACAACATTTCTTCTTCTGACAGCACATAAAACAACACAGCAACAACATCATCTTAAGCAACGCTGGTTCTGCAGACCAATCTTGTACATCTTGTTTCTTATTGATGTCAATGGGCAACAGCTACTGAGGGAAACAGCACACATTTTCTCAGAAATAAAGGGGGAAGAGTAAAATTCATGCAGAGGATTTTTTTTCTCCCCTGTGGCCTTCATGTTTCCCTCAGAAGCCTTTCTCATGGGTGGCACAGTTATATACAGCCTGTTCTGCTGTAGCAGTGGAAGAGAGGTTACTCACTATTAAAACAAAACAGAATTTCCTTCTTGTCAAAGAAACATTGCAAAACTGCTACTAAAATGATGCTTCCATGACCGACACGGAGGTGACGCACTGCTCTTTCAGTCAGGCAGAAGGCAAGCACCTGGAATTCCCAGGTACATGCAAAGACAACCATCATTCCGTGAGGCTCTCTCCTCCCATTTACCACAAAGTAGAGCAGTGTAAGGATGTGCACAGAGGCAGCTATGAAACAGCAGACATGCTGTAAGTTTGCAGCACACAGTTCATGCGCTGCAGTTTGCTGTTCATCTACTCAGATCAAAATGCCAAGTTGTACAATCTGTCCTTAGAACAGCGCAAACTGAGGAATCCTACAGCTGCTTTCTCAGAGGTGGGTGAATAGAACTTGAACAGAATATAAGCTTGCTTCCACACTTGTGAGCTTCCACCATTTCTAGCAGGCTGCAAACCATTTATAGAACAGTTATCTCAATTCACTTTGTTAGCATGGACATGTTCATAAGAAAAGTTTCCGTATTTCCTCAAATGATCCCAAACAAAACAAAAAGGGGGGAGAGGTAGGAAATAATTTATCTTGTAATCTCCTTATATTAAATTTGCAGATGTTATGAAATAAGGCATTTTATAAACCAGATATTAAATTACCATACCAATGGCACGTTTCATCATATTCACTGAAAGGGACACATTTTAAAAATCTCAAGTAAACACACAAGTTCAAAGAAATGAGTACAGTAGGTTGGCCAGTCTGCCAGTAGTAAGCATGAGTTTGTGTCAAAATTGTATTTCATAAGAAATGAAAGCAGTTAAAGATCTAGATACAAATATGAGGTCAAAGAATGCATTCAAAATTAAATTCACCTGGTGCTCATTTAAGAAGAGTTGATCTGCACTACAAAAACAATAAAAAATACAATATTATTAAGAAACTTTCTATTGAATAAAACTATATAATATATATATATACATACAAGTTGTACATACATTATACAATTTAAATCAATCTGCTTGTTTCAGGTGTGTACATTGTCTACAACGTTATAATACAATGTGTTCAGCATCATGGCATTGGCTGTTCCATTGCATAAACGTTTAAAGACAGATATCTATATTTGCTGGTGGTTCTCATTTAAAAATATACTCTGAGCATCATTCACAGGCTTTTTTATAACGTGGTTTCCCTCTTACCAAAAATATGCACTGCTTAAAGAAAGCATGTCTTCTGCTATAGTTCACCTAATTTAAAGTTACCAGATTAAAAAGATTGGAAGGAAGGATGCCTGCTGTATCAGAGCTATGGAGACTGAGCATTGTGCAGTGGATTGGGAGAACAATTTCCCTTTCCTGTCCCTCTTTGCAGTGACATGACAGGGAACAGAGCACTGGTCATGTTGGAAACAGGACCTCTATGCGTCCTGCACTTGTGCTGCGGCTGGAACGGGGAAAATTCATGGGCTGCAACTTGAGTGGGAGAGGTGGGGAAACTGTTAGATATCTGATGTCAGCCATACATTAGGATTGCATTACATCAAACTTCACTAAACATCCTGGATGAAATGCTAACTCCCACAAAGTCACTGCAAAAACATCAACTGCTTTCACAAATGTGGTCAATCATTCTTTCAACAATTTAAGCAGAAAAACGTAACACAGAAATGTGTTTTCATCAGCATTTGAATAAAATATTAAGAAATTAGCAATTATATTCAAATTCAATGAAAAAAATTCTCATGCGAGTTCAAAACTAAATTTGCAATTTTCAGGTGCAGACACATGTAACTTCAACTAGTGTGACTGATGTGTAAGAGCAGAAAGAAGTGTGATGTACAGTTCTTTCAGGACAAGAGACATTGCTGCCATGGCTCTTTGGCTTCATGTCAGTCATGTTTAGTGTTTGTTTTGTAAATATACCGAGTGCATTCCCTTCAGCAAAAGAAAGCAGAAAAAGCAACAGGGTGCTCTCTTTTGCAGTAATGTCTGGGAAATGCAAAGACATTCTCAAGCAACATTAACATGGATCAAAAGAGAAAGCATGCAGGGAAGTTTGCTCTGGAATTGATGGAAATAATCCAAGTACGGAACTTAGTGGCTTTCTATTTAAATAAACAGATAAAACAGCGTTGAGTGCAACCATACGATGCTTTATATTATACAGGAGTTACCAGAGGGGTTCAAATACCAAAAAGAAACCTACTGCTATGGTTACAGAATGAGGACTTTGTACACTTACCTAATAAACAAATATATGCCATTACAATATTCCTGACTAGCATTATAGACTTCTTCCTCCTATATAAATAAAGTAAGCCAAATATCGGCGAACTCCGTGGATGAAAGGAGCAAAATATGAATTATTATTATTGCCTAAAAACTACTGGTTTTATGCAGGATCTCTATGGAACTTTTGCAAGAGTTTGATGATAATCAGACTTTTCTTTTTCTTAAGGCTTGGGAATATAAGGCAATCTATCTCTGGCAGGCTTTCCTACCCTGACAACCACCAACATTCCTGTTTGGACTTACTGTATTAAAACATGTGCTCTCATGCTTCATTACCTGTTTTTTTTTAATTGATCTGCTGGCACACTCAAACAGCAGTGCACTCTCCCTCCACACAAATGGCAACTTCTGTTTAATATTTTAAATCCCTGGTTGAACACACGCTTTTAGCAGCAGCTTCGCTCTGGCACAGCGTTCCTCATGGAGATGAGAAGGGGTAGACTGATGTGTTTGCATTTTAAAATTCAAAAATCATTACTTTAACTGCATGAGAAGTACACATAGAGACTGTCTCACCTTCTTCCTTTCTCTGGAACATTCTCTGGAATCCCACAATAGCATCCAAGATACTATTTATTTCTACAATTAGCTTCTTCCAAAATATGTATTTCTGGACCCTACAAGCAAAATACCTCCACTTTCTACACTAAAGGGGAGCTTTTACTGTAACTTCAAGACCTCTTAAGCATATGTCCTTCAAAGCCTGCATCTTTTGGTGATTCATCCCCCAGTTTTCTTTGTAATCTATTGCTAGTTAGCTGCCTTCTGTGTATGGGAACTGATGAGTCACGGCCTGAACCTCTGATTGATCACCTGAGGCGAGCCATGAGTCAGCCAGAGGAGCACAGGTGAATTGCCTTCACCTGTGCTGCCGGAAGGGGTGGAGCCTGGCTGCACCCCTCCTAGACCTATTTAAGAGCTGGCTACCAGTGAGGAAGGATTTCATCTGGAGATCCCCTCTTCTGGTGTTTTTTGTAGATGAGCCTAGCATACAGGTAAGCCTTCCATTTATTCTCTTTTGCTATCATAATCTACTTCGCCTAACTCTGTTTATTTTGTGATTGTAACACCTTAATATCCATTGATTATACACTTCTGCAATTGCCTTGAAACAGACTGAGCTCAGGCAAAGACTGGCTGCATGGTACCACAATATTACATATAATCCATTTGTCAGTATCCTTCATTTTTAGGCCTCTACCAAGTACAAAATTTTCCCTTTTCCCCTTCCATGAATTTTAATTCAATATAAAAACAAAGAAGTTCTAAATCTGACATATATGTATACACATATATATGCACTAATATATAACATTATCCAAAATTCAAATTCCAAGCTGAGATGTTTTTCATTTCTCCAAACAGATCATTTTAAAAATGTATCTTTTTTAGTAAAGACTGTTATTATATATTTCCAAAAATATTCATGTAGAGAAAAACCTACCCTTCTATTTCTGAAGCTACTGTTGAACAGCACGCGAAACAATTAGAAGGATCAGAATCAGGCAAACACTGTTCTTCATCCTCAAAGGTCTAAAAGAGAGAGAGATGTTCTGCTTTAATACACTGCCTTCCTAGTGCTGTGGGCTTATGTTTTACTCATAGCAATAAATGTGCCTATATAATACTCCAATACTTACAGAAATTACAGAAAAAGGCTTTGATTTATAAATAACCCAAATGAATTCAGTCAGACTATTTAGGAACTCAATGTCCCAAAACCTTTGTCACTGATCACATATGTAGGCTAGGATTCATGAACATGGATGCAACAAAATACTACAAATTCCCTGAATCCATTTAAAAGATTCTGCAGTTTCTTCTGATAGGTAACCATAATCAGAATTCAACATGAGCATCTTCAGAACCAATCTCCTAAAAAACCACTTATGTTCTTAACAAAATACTGAACAAAAAAATCCTAATTAGTCAGTTCTCGAGGGGGATTTTTGTTGGTAAACATGAAGGAAATCTGTGACAATATCCACATAATCTGTACCAATCCCATTTAACAGGCAGGAAATACCATTATTCCAGTTCCCCGTATTAATGAAGACTTTTGACACAATAAGAAATTGAATAACACATGTACAATGGTCTCTCATTTAGGGTTAAAATCCATAAAATTGCCCCATATTTCTTAGCTGCAATCATACTGCAGAATGTGTACAAAAACAACCAATGGTCATTACAAAAGCTATTTTGAGATAGTTGAGGGTTTTTTTGTGATTATGATAAGCAGCTGCCTTACCAGAGAAAATACAGTAAGCACACGATCTGTGTAACAAGAGGAAATGGACATCAAAGGGATGAGTGTAACATGTTTAATATTTTAATAAAATAATAGGGGCTACCATAAATCTCAGAACTCACTGATAAAGCCTGCAACCAAATGAGCCATTATTACATTAGTTAATGTAATAACAAACGCCATTCTTACTTGGAAGCTCCCCTTCAGCACCTTTATCCCTAAAGAC
The DNA here is from genome assembly GCF_019232065.1 of Centrocercus urophasianus. Taxonomy (NCBI): domain Eukaryota; kingdom Metazoa; phylum Chordata; class Aves; order Galliformes; family Phasianidae; genus Centrocercus; species Centrocercus urophasianus. The sequence continues at coordinate 69,444,609 of NW_024884142.1, read as the reverse complement.
AGTTATTTTGTAAACAGCTTATCCAGCTCAGGAACTCCATTCCATAACAGGCTGTGGGTGCTGTGAGAGACACCTGCTTTCAAACCATCACTGTGCACACAATGAGACCGCAATCAATTTTTATACAACTTATTTTGGCCGTTTACCTCAGTCTTTACTTTTGGTTTTATGTAGTAAGTTCCGGAAAACTGACATTTCAGTGTTGTTTTGGGTGAACTGCAGTTATTTTAAAAAATAAAGACTGTACGTAACAGAGTAGTTAACAACAGACATTTGTCTGAAAATCTACTTAGATTAAATCATGAAAAGTCAGCATTTCAGGGTTCTCTTCAGGAGTCTGTGCAAGAACTGTCTCTTAACAGACTATACAACCTAGCAGTTCAGTATTCAGGTTACAGGCAATCAATGTTTCTAAGACTAAAAAAATAGATCGTTTAGGGCATTATTTATAAATTATAAATTATTTATTAAAAAAAAAGTGAGAGAAACGTGAGCCTAAAAACATATAAAATACGCATTAAGCTTTTAGCTCAAGTTCTACCTTACCTGTATGTGAGCTAACTTTGCTAATGCACAGAATCAGTGACACTTGGAGGAAATTAAGAATTACATGACCAGTCTCTTTCAAGAGCTGTATAAACAAGCCCCCGAAGGACAGCCAGCTGGCAGGGCACACTTCCCAGTCCTTAAACTATCTAAGCATGCGGAATGGTATGGCCCCTTCTAGATGCTTGCACATCCTGACTGCCTGTCTTTAAGGTCACACTTCACCTCGTTAACCAGCCTGTTCTCATCCATCTTGTCCAGAAACATCAGGTAGGATTACCAGCAGAAGAAACGAAGGATTTAGCAGGTAACGCAGGTTAAAGATTAGCAAATAAAACAGACAAAAAAGCATATTCTAACCTATATTTAACAACCAAATACAAACATAGTTGGTGTAGTAGATCTCACCCACAGTTCTTAAGGCACTTCCAGGAGATGGTAAAGGCTGCTGTTTTCAAACAGATAAAGCTGATGTAAATTTGGAGCTACTGTGCTCCCCCCTCAAGGTGATACTCTTGCAATGACCGTTTTAAGGGGAAAAATTCTAACAAAAAACCGGACCTTTGAAGAAGAAAAAGCTTTCTGCCAATTTAACATCACTCTCAGTCAAATACTGCACAACTTCTGGGTTCCTAAGAAATGTACAGAAGTACTGCAGAAAGTTAATGACCCAAACTATCTATCACATGATGCATTCTATTAAGCTTCTAATGTCTGATGCTGTGAAAGGCCAAGACAGAGATTGAGAACAATGAAATTCTGGGGGAACATGGTAGTAGAAGCTAATTTCTATTTAATACGTCTACTTTCTCACTTTCCCATTTAAGTTTTTATGGTAAATATTGAAATTAAAATGTCATCCATACGAAAACTCACTTCTCATCTGTAAAGACAACAATTCACTTTCCATGCTTTCAGGGAAAATGGAATACATAGATCTGAGGAACTCACTTAAAATTTCTTTCCTCATTTTTCTTAGTATTATTACATTAAATAGCTGTCTCTGCAATTCATAATTTACAAATCTCATTTCCAAGCAAAGGATGTAGCTTTGCAACTTCTCAAAGAACGAATCCCAAAGTATTTTATTTTCCTGAGAATCTTTAGTCTTGCTTGTTGCTACCTTACTTGCACTTGCATACAAAGAGACACCTCTTTACAGTAGGTGGTTTGAAAATTTAAAAAGCATACTGTATTATCTTAACTATTCTCTCATTGAACTCAAAGTACAGCTGTTGTGATGATGTTTCTCATTTGTGAAGTCTTTACCTTTTATCTTCAATAGCGCATATATCACGAAAATCCCTCTCAGTGAATAAAGTTCCTTCATATTCTAGATCCATCTAACCAGAGTTGAAACAATTGCTGTGTGATAATCTATTGATTATGACGTGTACAACTATTACTTTATAATGTGCTTAATCTTGTTTTCATCATGACAAAAAGACTAATGAATTTTACCAAAAATACTTATGGAAAAGTTTAACCTGAATAACTAATTTAAAAACAGCAATAAACAAGAAGGGATCCATTACATCAAGCACAATGTTCAAATAAAATGACATATTTCCTTCCTGGATAATCGGTTCTTGTCTCTATAAAGTAATTGGAAGATGAAGTAACAGCATCCTGGAGAGTTTGAAGTGCTAAAGATGTCAACATTGTCTGGTACAGTAATTCTTAAGGCTTTTCTGGACTATGGCACTATCAACCAATATATATATATATTTTTTTTTTTGTGAGCCACAATATATCTTAGATAAAGATGCCATATATGAACAGGAAGTAAAATTAACCAGTTTTTCATTAAATATTTCAATGACTTAATGTGATGAATTTCAACATTTTCTCATTTCACATAGTTCTGTAGGATACCTACAGATCACTTTTCCACAACCACTATTCCAGTGTAGGTATTTTACTCTGTGCAAAATATCTGAGCAGAAACAACTAGTTTTAACAAAAAACCTGTAGCATGGGCCATGTGTTCTGACATTTGCATTGCTGTGGTCTATTTATTTCTTCTATCTGTATTCTTTCAAAAAAATAAATTAAACTTACAGGAGGAAAAACAGTATCAGAAGAAATATTCATACCCTTCAGTTGTCTTTCAACATGTTTAATAAGTATGAGTAAGGTCAAAGAAATAACACCCTGTGAGCCATAAGCCATGCTGAGCAACACCTAATAATCCATCAGACATTCTTGGATTTTTGCACTCATGTTCACCCTTGATTGTTTGAACTATTGAAGTTCTTAGCTAAATCCTGCTCTAAACAATGTAGGCAAATTGTTCTATAACCCTTTAAAAAAAATCAGAATAGTTGAGATTAGAATTCATTAGAATAACTCAAAACATACATCTGTAACATTTCCATCTATACCTTCAACTCAGCTGAATGAAATACAACAATTATCTCATATTGCTCCCAGTTTGTGTTTATTTATTAAAAGTTCCTGTTGGAGCCTCTTGAAGTTTATCAAGAGGCAGAAAATGACTAAAGTCAAAAGCCTGAATGTACCTGAGTTACAGTGAAATCTATCCTAACTATAACTTTCTCCAAGCAGGCACATTGAGCAATTCAGAAGACAATAAAACCTAAACTTTATCAGTGTACGTTTCTACCCCGGGTGCAGTCAGTTTTACTAAGTCAATACCATGCTTGTTAGTTCCAGAAAAAGCAGTCACGTTTCTTCATTTCCCTCCTTGGAGATAAACTTTGCATCACCTCAAAATGCTCACACAAAGCAGATTTGGCTTGCTGAACTAGAAAAAAAGTTAATAGATCCCCTTCGTATTAGAAGAAAAAGAACTACTGTAACATTGCAAGCTCTCGCTGGTTCTCTTGATCATATTAAACAAAATTAGTGCAATTGGGTACTTCTGTACAGTATTATTCTAAACTCCTCCTTATACTACAACTAAATGCCTATTTTTGACAAGGGACATTAGATGCCTGTTGTTTTTCTGCTTTGGTCAAGAGTTAGTGTTTTTTATAAGTACACTACAAACACAGTGAATTGTGTAGATAATTTAGCATCTCTTGTGGTATTAGAGTGAAACCTCCCTTTAGTTTGCAAAGAAAAGGGAGGAGTGGGGGGAGGGATGGCAGATGTATATTAACTAAAAATTCTAAACCTCACCATACCAATCAGTATTGATTACCTCAATCTTCATTAAACACTTACATCTTTCCTGGAGGTAAAGAGTTCATAGTTTTCTTCCGCAGTTCTATCCCTACCAAGAAATCACACCAAAATATAATTTCAAAACTTGTCTGTAATGAATAAAAATAGCAGCAGAATGACAATATGTGTCTAGTACCTCTTTGGAAAGTAGCAATGCACTAATACCATGTTATCAGAACACTATCCATGAAGACTCAAATATATTTTGAGTTTCAAGAGAATATTTGTGCTGGCAACGGTTTAGCATTAGTATCTTTCAGCTAAACTGGAAAATCACATCCTAAATCAGGACCATGTTTTGGAGAGTTATGAGACAGTGTACAGTTTATTTCAAAGTGACTGTACTAGAACCAAGTTTTCCATTGCATCAGCAAAATGGGTGAGACAGACTTCAGCAGCTCCTCGTGCTTCTTACTGACTTCCCCAATGCTCTGTCCAGTGGAACACCATTGCTATGGTTTTTAGCAGCCAAAAATATTAATACAGTGCACAGTATCAAGAGTTAGGGGCTCATTTACTCTTTAAAGTGCATACATACAATTGTCTCATATCACCTGCAATTGCTCAACATCTTTCCACAGAACTCAGCCAACTATCACAGAACCATGGAACCACAGAATTGTATGGCTGTCAGGGACCTCTAGTCCAACCCCCTGCCAAAGCAGGTTCCCTACAGCAGACTGCACAGGTAGATGAGTCTTGAATATCTTCAGAGGAGACTCCACAAAACCTCTGTGCAGCCTGTTCTACTGCTTTGTCACCTTTACTGTGAAGAAGTTCTTACACACATTGGTGTGGAACTTCCTACACTTCAGTTTGTGGCTGTTTCTCCTTGTCCTACATAGATTTTATTATAAATCTTTCTACCCTTAACTGGTTAACCTTCTCTCTGGTGAATTTTATAGCTCCTGCAGTTGTTGAAGGTTGTTGAAGGGAGTGAACCTGAAGGAACACAGACGCAACTAAAACCCAACATAACTCCATGACCTGCCCGATAGCTGCAGACTGCCAGCGCCTGCTCAGTGACTCATGTTTCTGAGTAGCCGTCTGAGCAGTAATTACATCATTTAGACTTATGCCTTTTTAATAGCTGCTTTCAAAAAAATTCTTTCCCCTAGGCGTGTTGATTCTGTGAAGTAGGAAAGAATGAAAGCCCCTGAGACACTAGTTCCACTTCTAAAGCCTCAAGTATGCACGAGGAAGGCATTTCTCTGAGATGGGTTTTTTCCATTATTGTTCTTCCTCATGAGTAAGCTTAGGGCCATGTTCCGACCCCTCTGGAGAAAATGGCTTCTCACGTTCACCCCGTGTTCTAGAAACGCTCATTTCTGTGGCTCTGGCGACGCGCAAGCACACCTGTAGCACCTCAGCCACGGGCTGCTGCGTGCTGGGGAGTCAGAAAGAGGACCCGAGGCACCAGATCACGCGTAACCCCGAGCCGCGCTCATGGCCTCCTCCCGCCCCACAGCCCCACTTGGCGCCCCTGCCCCCTCCTTCCACCTCCACAGGGCGCAGTCTGTCTCCGGCCGCAGCAGGAGCAGAAGGAACAACGCCCGCAGCGGCACCATCACTGCCCACCCTGTCACTAACGGCCGCGGACTCGCGCCGCCGCGGTGGCGCCTGGGGCGGCCGCTGACCAACTGTTTGCAGTTACAGGTGCCGTTCGCGGGAACCACGCGCCCCAGCGTGCACCGCGCCCAGCTCCGCGCGGCAGGCCGCCGGGCGGGGACCGCGGGGCGCGATGGGTAGCGTAGTCCGCGCCGCGGGGCGCGGGAGATCGGCGCAAGGGCGAAGAAGGCGCCCAGAGCGCCGGTAGCGGCAGCGGGGCGGGTCGCTGCCGGAGGCGGCTCGGCAGGGCGGGCGGTGCCGGTGGGCGGCACCACCACCTGGATGCGGCATCCCCGCCCGGCCGGGAGGAGGCGGGGGCAGCGGGGCCGCCGCGCGCTGCCGCATGTGCCTGGAGCGGCGCCGGAGCGGGCAGCGCGAGCCATGGCGGAGCACGGCGCCCCGGCGCCCGCCATCCCCAATGGCGGGTGCGCGGCCCGCCTCCCCGGCAACAAGGTGACCGTCGTGCTGGGCGCCCAGTGGGGCGACGAGGGCAAGGGCAAGGTGGTGGATCTGCTGGCGCAGGACGCCGACATCGTCTGCAGGTGCCAGGTGAGAGGAGCGCGGGAGGCCGGCCGGCGTCGCCGGGTGTCACCTTGAGGCCGCCCGCGCCCCTTCCCCTCTCTCCGCCCGGCGCGGGGCCGCCGTGGGCTGGGGGCGAAGAGCGGCGGCCGGGCCCAGAGGCTCTCAGCCCTCCTTTGTCCCCGCGAGGCGCGGGGAAGGCGTCTCTTCGGCCGCCCGCGGCCGGGAGCGGGAACGTGCCCCGGGGTCGGCGCTCCCCTTCCCGCCGCCGCGCTCCACTCTTTGTCTGCGAGGCGCCGGGGAAGGGAAGCACGCCCGCCCTCAGCATCGCGCCGCGGCCCCGAGGCGGTGAGCGGAGGGAGAAGGCGCGGAACCCCTCTGTCTGCCTTGGGATTTCCCCCTGGGTCGCTTTGTGGAGGCCTTGTTCGTAGAAGGGTTGCAAAGTGAGTGTAGCCTGTAGACAGGGCGCTCCTCAGTGCCTGCATCAAAACAAACGGAGATCCGAGAGGAGAGCTTTTTCTTTTTCCCTTAATATTTCTCTCGTAGCGATTCTGTGGAGTACCATGGCGTGAGCTGGAGCTGCGTGCGTTTTTTCCCGAAGTTAGAGGTACGGCTGCACAAAATGCCCGTGGCACGTGTGGGCTGCACCTCGGTTCTGTTATCTGCCCGCTACCGCTGGGTGCACGCACGAAATCCATATTTGATAAATGCATTTGGGAAAAGAGCGCCTTTCTCCTAACAGTGTGAACACTGAGACGTTGTACAGTCTAAGGAAAGCCGTGCATAAAGCTGGGGTTGTCAAGGCTGCGGCAGTTGCAAAGCAGAGAAATAAAAAAAAAAACCCAAAACTTGGCAACTTGGAGGCGGATTTGGAAGTCAAGAAATACAACTGGTTTTGCAAATGAATGACTTTTCTCATTCCCTGTGTTTACACAAACCAAAATGTGCTGCGGGGCACAGAGCACGGGACTGGTTTTTTCTCTGCAGCCTTGCTCTTGGGGCAGGCGGTGCCAGGTGAGAAGCACGCGGTGCTGCGTTCCGCCGGGGAGGGGGAGGTGGCCACGCTTAATGGATGTGCTGCTTTCTTTCAGTCAGCTGAGCAAAGATCAGGAATGGGGAAAAACTGTGGTGTGATCTTGGTGGCTGTTTTGGCCCTCGCTAACTACTTGTGGCTGCTGCTGAAGGAAGGAGGGTTTTTTCTCTCCTTTCTTCCGTTTCCTGTTGAGGGCCTCATGCTGTCAGGGCCTCCTCCCATGTTTGGAGTTAGATTAAATCGTCAAAATGGCAGGAAACTGTTGGTTTTTTTTTTTTTTTTTTGGTTGGTTTTACTTTCTGCTGTTTTAGTAAGCAAAACTGACTTGACTTGGCTCAGTGGAGCCCACAAGGAGGTAAGCAAAGAGAGGGGTTTCCCAGAATGAGAGGGAAGATAGGGCTGTTCTCATCTAGCAGTGCTGACTTGTGTGTCATCTCACTGTGTGTTGTGCAGGAATAACCCTGATGGTTTTGTTGAGCAAGAGTATGAAGATGACTCTTGTGTGTCTCATAGCAGTACAGCCAATGAAAACAGGCTGTACCTCAGTCTGCCCTTGGCTAATGGCAGCTTCCTACAGTCCATACTTCTGGGTCCTGTCTTCCTGTTGGACTCTGTTCAGCTGTGTAGTTGCTAAAACACCTGTGGGTGAGGCCAAGTATTTCTGTCATGTTCCTATGAAAGTGTGCTAGTACAGCTACTTCATTGGTGGACTCAGTAGGTTGTAGCTGATATTAGGTGGCTTAGAAAACTCTATTGTATTGGAACTGAAAGTCTGGGAGCTCTCACATGGCTTCATACCACCATGCTCGGTTTTGTGCAGATGTGGGCCATAAAAACAGTCCTGCAACAGAGCAAGTTATCACTGACTTCTACAACTCCTGTAAGGGCAATGCACAGTTACACTTGCCGTATCTTCTTGTTTCATAGGTAACAGGTGTCCTCATTACTTCTGTAGCTGGCTGCCTGGCTGATGCAAGCTGGGGCACCTGGAGCAGGCTGCCTGCCTAGGTACAGCCAGGACACCTAGTGCTGTGGCTGTGCTTCTTCCAAATATCACCTAGGCTTTGGAGGTTGCTCAAAGGATGTGAAGTTTTCTTGTTGTGTTTATTAAAATTAGTGATGAGGTTTCAGAAAAACCAGACTTCTAACAAACAAGGCTAAAGCAAAGACATGCCCAGAGACTGCAGGTATGTAGTGTTAATGCAGCTGCTCTGGCAGCTGTGGTTGTGTAATGATGGCACTGCCAGGACTGAGGGCTCTGATGCATTTAATGCTAACACATCTGCAATATAGTCATAGTATGTACTGGTTCTTTCACTGTTAAGTTTGAATAAGAGATACCTGGTAAAATGATGCTTTCATTAAGGCAAATACATCTATGAGACTTCTGCACTTAAACCTACCTCTGATGCTCAGAGGCTTACAGACCAAAGCCTTTTTACCTGCTGTCATTTAAACTGTAGTCCAGACAGTAAAACAGAACAAGAATTGGTTTGGGTTTCTGGATCAGTTGTCAGGAAAAGCGTGCTTGTGTGGTTTTTTATTGTCATGCTTTCCTCTAAGCAAGCAGTCAGCCTTGCTGCCCTCAGAGCTGGCAATGTTTAAACATGTATGTTGTGTTTTTGCCAGTTCCGTGGGTAATGGAAAGTTAAAAGGAGAACGTTCATTGTTCTGATTAAGGGACTTCCTATGTTGCAAAGTGCAACCAAATTAGGAAATTTGATTACTATGATTTCATTCCTTAATGGGTATGGGAATGGCAAAATAATACAAGTGAATGATTTGAAGTAATCATCTTATCAAAACAAAGAGTAGAAAAAACATATTATGCGTCTCTTATTACCTCCCTTCAGTGTACCCCTGTACACAACACAGCAAAAACAAAACAAACAACCACCCGACATGCTGTCTTTGCTGCATGATTCTCATTTGTTCATTTCTTCAGCACATTTGCTGGTCACTGTTCTAGCTCTACAGGTAGCTTATTTATTTGGAGTAATACCTCAGAGATGAAGATTTTGAAGTCTTCCAGAATTAAGGTGTGCTCACTGTGCTGGAGAATCCTATCTTCTTGCTGCTTCAAAACTGAATTGAAGCTTCTTGCCACATCTCAGCTGATACCAGCTTGGCAGAGATGGGAGCAGGATAGGAGCTACAGCAGTTTCCATCAGATCAGGCACTCCGTAGATAATGGCATGCTGGAGCTCTCCCTCTGTTGAAGTGCTCTGTGCACCTGTGGGCTGTGGTCATCAGCATGCTGGTAACGTGCTGCTGGATGGAGAGGTCAGTAAAATGAGTTCATTGACCTGACAGGAGTGAGTGCTTCACAGACTGGCTTCAGAGCAGTGTGGGTAGGTGATTGCTCCTTGTTGTAAACAATCCAGCAACAAGGCATTATTTCAAACAGAAGAGCAGCTGGAACCTCATGTTAAGAGGAGATCTTAACAACACAAGAGAACAAATTACACCTTGACACACGGGTTTCTTGCTGTTCTTTCAGACTGTTATTACAGAATCTCACTGTTTTCTTGTGGTTGATGAAGATGCAGTCCTTCATAGCAGCTCAGTCAAATTTCAAATATATTTTTTTATTTTTCTCTTGCTGCTTTCTATATTTAGAAGAGGCTGTCTGTAGATGGTTTCCAGAATCATTATTTGTTATTCATATCCATTCTTTACTCTATTGCTGTGGAACGTAGAAAACAACAACGGGTTCTGTGCACTGAAGCAATGTAGCACTGGACCCATCTATGCTTTCAGCATTTTTCTTCTTCCTTATTGACTTCCTTCACCTGATCTCATATCTCTTAGGGATAGATCAGTCTTTTTTTCTTGATTCAAATGAAGACTTGCATTATGAGTCCAGTTTCCTACTTGTATGGCATTTTTTTGAGATGAGCAGAAGAAACTTGGGCTAGACGTAATGAAATTAATGTTTTATTTGTTAAGAGAAAGTAGGCAAAGAATGATGCTGAATGTTGTTTATACTGAAATCGTGGGATAGGTTATATAGTCGAGTTTGATGGCTACATTGAGCAAGAAATTAATTATGAATATGTATGCGGGGCAATGAATTTGTTATCCACACTTCGGTGTTATTTTTCTATTTTTTTTTTTTTTTTCCTCAAAGGAGGGATGATTGGCAAGCTGAGGGTCTACGTAGATTTTTGACAATATGATTTGAAATGGGAAGCCCCATTGAGTGGCCCAATAATTGCAAAGCTACCTTGGGGTATGTAATGGAATTTCAGGATCACATACATTGCTCACCTTGTTTAAAGGTGTTTCTGGAATGCCAAGAAGCTACATGTGACAAGAAGGAAGGGATATATGCATCGTAATTAGTGCTGATAGCTCACTTTTTTCTGTATTTGTGGCTTTTCATTTAAGAGTTAAATGGAAGTGTTTACGATCATATGATGCCAAAGCAGCACGGACTTGCTTCTTGCCCAGCATGACAGTCACTTGTATTACTAGTTCAGAAACCACTGTGCCTGCTCTGAGCTGAAAATTAATGCTGCAATGTGGTGGCAGGAGGAAAAAAAAAAAAGGTGTGCACACCCACACACCTCCGATAGGGAGAGCTCAAGGAAGTGCATGACTCCTTTCTGAATACAGGCATAAGATAACATCTTTTTAAACTAGGCAATTAATTTCTGTTCTAGAGGAGTCAGCTTGAAAGCCTCCTTTGCTCTACCCGGAGGCATCCTGTTTTAAGGTGGACCCCTTGGCATTGCTGTGTCATAAGGAAAGGCAGTCACTGTTGCAGACTTTGGGGGGCTCTTTAGTGCATATTTTAGTATATCAGAGCTGCTTTAAACAATTCTGAGTTTAATGTCAGTATTGGAGCCCTCACAGTACATTTCTAGCAGTAATTTCAGTCTGCTTTTCTAATAAATCCTCCTGTGCGCTTCAGCTGTTGGGTGAAGTTGTGGTACTGTAGGCTGGGCAGCGAGGAGAGTGCTGGTGTTGGCAAGGTGTCAGGGTTTGAAATGCTCCCTTGTCTTGGTACGTACAGATATGTCTTGGTTCATAACAGATTTTAGCGCTCTGGCTACTGTACTATATAGGCGAGTTCTATGCACCAAGAAAACAGAGTAACTGCAAATTCTTCTCACCAGAAGGACCAGCAGTGAAGTCCTGTAGGTATTTTTCAGGTATGTCCGTGAGATCGATTGCAAACCCACGAGCATGGGAATTTCCAGAGCGGACTCGTCAGAGAAGAGAGTTCTGGCTTGGGATTTTTCCTATAAACATTTCAAGGTGACTCTGTATTGTTTTCGGTCATTTTAGAAAATGAGATTCCATGCTTCCTCAACTGTGGGCTTCACTTGGCTCCAGAAGAGCTCTTAAGGTAGCAAACGTTATATTAGTGTTATTTTTGTCCGCTTAAATTTTTTACATCCTGAGTAAACTTTAATATTGAAATGTATTTATGGAAAGCTAAATGAGTAACTTAGGAAATGCTGCTTGTACCTGCAGACCTAGCAAAAAACAAACTGAGAAATCAGCATGAGAAACCAAGCACCCCGGCAAACAATGAGTCATTTCAACTTCAGTATTTTGTAATACAATTCCAGGGAGGGGGAGGTGGGAGGAAGGAGTCTGACAAATATTATAAATGCTCATTCTCTGTGCTCTGTACATGGCCTGCACTGGAAGGTGTTATCACTGGACAGCGTGTAATGAGCTGAAGGGCAGGTAGCCTGCAGGAAGGTTCCAGGTGAGAAGGTGGTTTTGCTCAGAGACTCAAAAACAATAATTACATTGTAGTCAGGTGCTTGTACAAATATTATTCAATTCTTTAACCCAAATATTTTAACTGCCAGTAAAGGTACTTAAAAAAAAAAAAATTAAAAAAAATCGTGTGTTGCCTTCCAGCACTTTGGTGGCAGGTCTTGGCCAGTGGGACTCACTTTTTTGATTTGTTGAACTTACAAGTTTGTTTTCAGAAAAATATCAGCCAGCAGGTAATGACTTTTTTCCTTCAAAATTAGTATTTTCAGGCACTTGAAACTATTGCAAGAAGGGTGTTTCCTAAGAATGTTTATCAAGTGGCACCCAGATGTACAATACATGCAGCTGCCTTTGCTATCATAAGCCCCCTCTGTGCATGTGTAACTGATCCTGTTCACGTTTGTCAGGATAGGGGTACTTTACAATAGTTCTGTGTATAGTGCTGACTGGCCTATCTATATTGAGTACATGGCTGCAGATTCTTGGATGTGGTGCTTAAACTGAGAAGGATTTTCACGCTACTTAATCTTCTTCAGCAGGTTAGAGGGGGAAAAACAACTTTTTTTTTTTCCTTAAAAATCTCTCTGAGCAGCTTACTGCTCTGGAAGGAATATTTCAAACAGGTGTTTCATAGGGATTGGTTTTTGGTACGGGGCTTCTAGAGAAAGTAGGTGAGTAGGTAGCCTGTTGTTCCCATGATTACTGTCATCCTAACAGAACTTGTCTGGTAACTTGGCTATTACTGTGCACCTTCCCCTCAGATGCCTGTATACTTAGCGGTTCTACATGCTGAATAGCTTGGATGTTGTGGGATTACCAGCTGGTGGCCAAGGATCACATGCTTTTTCAAGAAAGTGATGTAAGCATACTGCAATAGTGACACTGGAAGAATACTAGGAAATATATATTAGGACTGTGTATTTTGTTTGTTTTTCCCTCAAAACTATGACTGGAAGAGATGTTTCCAAGTTTCTGAGCTTCACAATTCCATGAACTGCTCAAACTGATATTGTTGGGGAGAAAAAAAAGAGGTGTTCAGTTCATATTTTATATTAAGTAAGCTCACATTTCCCAGTTACCAGCGGAAAAGGTTAGGTGTCACCCAGTGGTTGCTACCCTCCCAGGATCACTAGCAGCGGTGCAGGCAGCAGTGAGCAAGTTGCAAGTTGGAGGCTGCATCTGGCCTTGAAGCCAATTCTGAGAAGCAACAGTGGTACTAGGCATTGACCACAAGGAAAAGTGAAAAATTAAGGGAAGACAGATTTGTTTTGCAAAGTCCAGGCTCATGGCAGCTGAAAAGTTGAGGAAATCCTATTCAAGACACAACTTAATACTGTTTATAATTTGGCAAAGCTCTGGGCTGCTTTGCTGAGAGGGCTGATCCCATTGGCGCTGTAAAGCATGTTGTGAGAGAAGAGAGACTTTCCAAATACTGTTACAAAGATGTGGGTAGAAGGGATAGTGTAAGGAAGGGAGAAAAGGACAAGTGGAAAGTGAATGGTTTTAACTTTTCATTCACCTTCCTCCAACACAGTTATGTGGAAATTGCTGACTTCTGAAAATCAAATTTTAGAAACCTCAGAGTATGTTAAAAATTATGCAGTGCTGTGCTTTGATAGAGATGCACAAATATAAAAAATAGCTGTCAGTCTTTGAAGTAAGCTTTATTAGAACACAGAAGATTGTTTGTATCCTTACCTAACAGACTCCTAGCATAACCTAGAGAGTTATTTCAGTGTTAAATAAGCAAAAGTTAAGCTCGGCAGCATCAGTTCTTACAAATAGCTGTAATATACTGAGAAGCCATGGAAGCAGGGAGAGAGCACATAGCTGCATAAAAAGGTGACGTTGGTTTGATTGTATACAGCAAGGGTCTTGCAGACCTTGAAGGCTTTCTTCTAGTCCTACATATACTGTTGATGCTGACCTGTTTTTTGGTCTTCTGTGACTTTAGTTTGCTTAAAAATAGCTAATATATTTGTTCCTTTTTTTTTTTTTTTTTTTTTTTTTTCTTAAAAGGAGTTCCTGACTTATCTTTTGTGTTAGGTGTTTGCATCTTTGCTGTCTCACAGAGTGTCACTTTTACATAATTTGGAGATTAAATATTGCATACCGAGCATGTAAAGTCTTGAGTTTGTTAAATGTTTCTCAAGAAATGACCTCTGTGTTTTTCTTCCCCTTTGGCAAAAACTTCGTAAAACTTTGAAGTTTGAGAATAAACAACGAAATTTCTTCTCACTGTTAATGAAACACAGGAGTTCTCCATTGATGTTTAAATAATTGAATCAAAGGAGTGTTGGCTTGAATGACCCAACTGATCCCTTTTGGATCACTGTGGTGAGGGAGGAGTGAGAAATGCAGGTAGAAAGGACTGAAGCCAGAGGTGACTTCCTCAGTTTATACATTGGATTAAGCCTGAAGGCAACAGTTATGAAGATGTTGGTGTTATTGTCAGTTTCTGGATGAAGGGGAGATGAGAATTCTGCTGACTGGGGGGAAAAAGAAACAGACCAAAACCAACACTATTAACCCACCAAACTCGAGAACTCAACAAGCCCCCTGCTGCTAGAACTCTGAATTTGGGTTTTTGTAAACAAAATTGTTTACCAAAGCTGTGTTGTGCAATATCTAAGCATACAACATGAGTATATTTCACTGATAGTTCACTTTAAGTATACGACATGAATCATTCTCTTTGTATATTACGACTCATTAGTTGTGTAACAGTACACTTGCATTAGGCTAGGGCTTACCTGTAAGTCAATATTTTGAAGGCTTTCTTAATTGAATGCTGTTGTTGTAGTGCTCTCCTAAAATACAGTTTGAAACTTTAAAAATTGAACTTTTTGATGGACTGATGCTGAAAGCAGGGTGTGAACTGACCAGACACTCCTACCTATCAATTGTTCGATTGGGCAATCAGTAGCTCATTTGGAATGAAATCTTTCCATGCTGTAGGCATTTTCCTAACACAAACAAGTGAACTCTGAGGATTAAAATTTCAGTATAATCTGCAAACCAGCATTAAGAAACCTTGAGAACTAAGAGTGCATTCAAGTGGTGATTCATCACACACAATGCTGAGATTATTTTTTTGTTTAACTTGCAAGCAAATTCCCTTGAAGTATAGCTGCTAATAGCAAAGATCTGGAAGTTTATGTAACTTGGGTGACTAGCTTGCTTTTGGAGAAAGCATGAGCTGCGCTGTGCCTGCGGTTCAAGGCTGAAAGGATAAAAAGCCAGTTTTATTCTGTCAGCCATGAGGTATTTTCAAATGAGCGTGGAAACAACACACCTTTGTGTACCTTGACGTCATTCAGTAGTGTAAGGGAAAAATCTTGGTACTACCAACAAACAGCAGCTCTGTCCTTATGCTGTGCACCTTACTCAAGCTGACTGGCCGCTGAACTTTGTTAGCACATCTAAATGACACAGTGAGCTTGGCAATCTTTTAAAAGACTAAGAATTTATTGTTAAGCATGATATACAATGGCCAATTTTTTTCTTCTCTTAAACATTTTGATTCTAGAAAAAAAAATGTTATTGCTAAATAACTTGAGAAGCAAAACATGAAATTTCCGGTGAGTACGGGATTTCAGTTTGGACTCATCTTCATATTGGCAAATTACTGCTACCTCAGTATTCCAGTATTGTACTTAGACCTATTTATTGAATTTACATTTAAAGTGTGTCAATCTATAGGTTCAATTTGTTTATATTGATATTACCAGTGGATTTAATGGGAATAAAGTGAAGGAATCTGATGAGGAAGAAGGTAACTACCAATTTCGTCAGATTCTCTCTACTGTAAATGCTCTTTTTGTATCTAACTGTTCTTTCTTCACCTGCTTTGCTTAGATTTGCAAACACAGAGTAAGGGAACTCATATAAATAGCTTGTATGATAGCTAAAATAGCTGTAATTTATGTGTGTAACTTAATAGTTACTAACATAAATAGCTTGTATAATAAAAATAGCTTGTATAATTTATGTGTGTAACTTAATAGTTCATCAGATACAGCCTAGTTTTTGAGTAACCCGCAGTACCTGAGGAATTATCAGCATTGCATTTAGAAAACAGTTGTAAGACATCTACTTGCTAATGTAGCTGTTCAGCATCCTTTTAAATCAAAGATACAACTGTGGAGGTGATAGACCTCTAAACCTTTCTTAACTGCTGCTGTTGAGAGGACGGGAGGGAAATTATTTCTGAACTTTAATTAAACAGATTATTTTTGTGTATGTTTCATATGTAGTGAATGGGAAATTTGGACTTTTCTGCTTAAGTCTCTTGCAGTAAAAACTGTCTCTATCGAGAAATCTACAACTTTTTCAAGGTACTGCATGGAAAAGCTCTGTAATGTATTACAACTTCACTTACATTCAGGTGTTCTCCTTAGGAGAAGGTCTTTATGTCTTCCCTCTGTTTCCAAAGGGTGTCAGACTGCTATAAGCTGAGATGAGGCATTTATCTATGGCAGAGAGGTTTGAATATCTAAGAATATTCCTTACTCATAATGCAAGATATATGGCTTTAGGTATCGTGTTTGTGCTGCTTACGTGTTTTAGAGCTACCAAGTAGGCTTGGAGTACCAAGTAGGCTTGGAGCTTATTTTCAAAAGTATAACAAATAAGAACTGGGGATATTTTGTAATGTTTTGTAATCTATTTAGTTTCGTAAGACTTAGACACAGGGCCCTTTTTGTATTTTTGAAGTATTTCACGGTTTAACAAATCTCTTAATACTCTTGTACCTCATGGTCGTGAGAAAAGGTAGAAATGCTGAATATTAGTTGGTGCAAGGGGTCTTCTACTTAACTGCAGTTGTCTTGGTTGTCTCTAGAGTCACTTCTTAACAGTGGGCTTTGAATACTAATGCCTTGTGCTGGCTGAGGAGGCATAGAATGAACTTGTCTTGTTATTGTGGAAAAACATGAAAAAGACTGAACCACAAATTCAAAACAACAAGCTTGCATGTTGCCAAACAGCTGACCTTATCCTCCCTGATTACACTAGGGCTTTATCTACTCATTTTTAACTGGTATTTTTCTTTGTTAATGTCGCAGTTTGACTATTAATGTTTATTCTTCATAAGTGTAGTAGGAACGTAGTGAAACTGTTGGTGGCTTTTAGAAATGTTTGCATGTTTCAGTATATTTATAGCTCTATCCAACAATTTCTAGAAATATATTAATCTTATTTTTAAAAAAGGCATTTTTACTTTTGATAAATACCATCCGAAATCTATGACTGATAATACACATGTTGAATTTGTCAAGCATGACAAACCAAGTACAGCAGACTTACTGGTAGAAGGAGGTCTCTAATAGATTTTTTTTTTTACCAGTAGCAGAAATTAAAGCTGCGAAGTCGAAGATGGAATGAGTTTATTCCATATGTGTGCTATTTTAATTTGTCTTCCGTTTGAAGAACTATTAATGTATTTTTTTTTTTATTTTTCCCCTTGCCACCTTAGGGAGGCAATAATGCAGGACACACAGTCGTCGTGGATTCTGTGGAATATGACTTCCATCTTCTGCCAAGTGGGATTATCAACCCAAAAGTCACTGCATTCATTGGTGAGTAGGATACCTCTGAAGCAAAACCAGACAATAATGTGGTTTCAATCTTTTGACATAATAAAACAACAAAATATACTCGAGGACAGACAGAAGCAGACAGGAATTTTCCTTCAAATTCTTGCAGGCTTGAGCTTTGCTTAAGTTTGGATTATGGATGTTTCTTTTGTCTTCGATAGGTCATTTTTGTTGTTATTGTTCTATCAATGCAAACAGCTAACTGCCAAGCATATCTTCATTTTTCTTTCCCTCTTTTTTTTTCTTCCTATCAATGATTTCTTTTATTGTCACAATTCCTCCTCCATTTTATTCTTCAGCCTCCATAAATGACTACCAGTACCATTAGCCACTTTCTTCCCTTTTCCATTGAATTGCAGAAGGAATGTTGATTCCAAGAAGATCCATGTACTGTGTAGATCTTGTCAAAAGGTCTCTTCAAGAGAGTACACTAGAAGATTTGGGCCAGTGACAGTACTAAGTGATGTCAGGATCCTACGGTTTGTTTGCTTTGCAAAAGGAGATTTAGGTTGTCCTCTGTTGCTCCATACTAATACACTTACCCATTTTTACTCTTGGAATCCTGTTTCTGGTCCTACTCATTTTCCTTCGAATGGTTTGTATGACTAACTTACTTAGAAATTTTAAAAGCTACACAGTATTACTTCCTGAAAATGAAGGTGAGCTTAGAACAATCCTATAGCTGTGCATGTGTTCATGTGCTCTTTCACAAATGAAGTTGTTTCTGCATTACTTAAAAACTATGACCTACCAAGATTTTCAGCTGGCCTTTTTGACACCACAAACTCCCATCCCTTATAGTGTTCTTATACAAGCCAGGATTTTGTTGTTATGCTCCTTCCCACTACTTCTTCCTGCACATCTCGTTTCTTTGGTCCTATAGTCATGTGTCTCAGCTTGGGTCTTGTACAAATAGTAAGTGGTCGTTGTCAGTTTGCTAACTAACACAGCAACTGAAGAGCATCTTTCAGTACCTGCTGAATTCTTGGGATTGGTTTGTGGTGGCTGTGTGCTTGCAGTCAGTGTTAATGCTGTACTCGATGGGAATTTGTCAGTGCCTCTTTTATATTATGATTTCTTAGTTGAATTGCTTTGGATTAACTCTCCGTCTAGTGCTTCTGTGGAAAGTGCCCAAATAGACATGGAAATAAAAGTTCCCTCTGATGGAGGGGAGGTTGGGATGCTAATTTCTCCTAGTTTTGCGGGCTGTGACAGACATTACTGCTTTTATTTTCTTTTGGTGTGCTGTTGTATTATGTTTCTTTTAAATGTTGTTTCTGGAAGCCTGTGAAAAAGGATGTTCATTTGCTATGTTCTGTTTGCTGGACTCAGGTCAAGTAGGGAAAAACACCTTATAAAAATGCAGTGGGCAGGAGAGAGCTTTTCACAAATCTTTGTGCCCATCTCTTGGCCTTGTCTATTCGGAATTTTGTTGTTCTAGTTTCTTTTAAGATTGTTGCACTGTTGTGTTTAAAACTCTTTTAGAGGTTCTAACGTATTTAGTAAGAAGAAAAAAATTCTGCTTAGTTTAGGTTGCACTAAAAGGGTTTATAGTTTTGAAGAAGAAAAAGTGTGAGAAGAACAGAGGGAAGAAGTGATTAGGATTGTACCCCAGAAGTTTTAGCAAAGTTGTTTTCAATAGTCAATATTTTAATGTTCAAAATGCTTGTATTATTAGATGATTAAACTAGAAGATTTGCATATAATTCCAAATGGCAGGTCCCTTCATTCTTTTATAGGCAGTCTCATACTGACAGCTTTAAATGTACTGGCTTTGGCATCATCTGAAGGTGGTTCAGTTCTGGTGTATGGAAATGCTTCTTAAAGCTGTTGGTGATGCTGGTTAATTGCGTAGTCTCATTCTGAGCAATGTGACAGTGTGGCAGTTCTGTTTCCTGTAGGAAAGTGAGTTTGCTTCTGATGGAACTTTTAAATGTTTATTTTTGCTAGTCTCCTAATCACCCAAAATCTCTACGTGGAATATTCTGAGTCTTTACAGGTGAAGAGGCCTGAGGGAGTGCTGATGTTTATAGTGATGTTAGAAATGTGCAAAACTTATAAAACTATTGGGTGATTAAAATTAGGTGTAAAGAGGGAAGTTAATTTTAGAAATGAGGAAGAGGAAGTTGCTTTCTGAACGGTCCCACAGTGTTGTTACTGTTTTTCTGATCTAAATTGAAAGTTTGAGCTTCTCAAAAAGTCACACTTTGGATATAAATCAGTCTTTTATAGATTAATTCCTAAAATGAAAATTGTAATATATTAAAAGTTTAAAAAAATAAAATACTCTGTGTGCAAAGCATGAAGTGACTTTGAATTGATTGAAATATTATTCTTCCATGTTTGACATGATTCATTATACTTTGTGTAATGGTCTTTTTTTTCCTCAGGAAATGGTGTTGTAATTCATTTGCCAGGACTCTTTGAAGAAACTGAGAAAAACTTAAAGAAAGGAAAAGGTGAGGAAATCATAAGTTACTGGTCCTAAAATGGCTTGTGGATACTTCCTACTGTCTTTTGAGATTTAGGCTGAGGATGCTTTCTGTAGAGGTTGTGTATAGTAACTTTTTTCCAGAACTCCATTTACTGGCTTCTTTCTGACAGAAGTCTTGCTAAAAGACCCAGGGCCTTGATGGGAAATATAGACAGCCAAAAGGTATCTGTACAACTTGAAAACAGAACGTGTTCTAAATAAGAATTATCTGCAGACGTTTGTTGCTTTAAGCAGTGAATTTGATAAAAAAAAACAAACTGTTCAAGTACATTAGCTGTTAAAGACACTTTACGTCTTCTAATCTTAGCATATACTGTGATGATGAGTGTTAATGGAAGTGAGTGTGACAGTGATCCTCTTGATTCAGAGTTCTCTCTTTGGCTTCTTGCTGTCATGTCTGTGGCCATGTTTGGTAGCTGTCTGCTAGAAATGAGGTAAATCAACTGAATTTTTCATAAGTGTAAAACTACTAATTGATTACTGAAGTTGAAGAGCCAGTAGAGTATCAGGAATTCTTTCTCAGAATAGGCCTGATTTGTCTTAGTTCTGTGGGCTGATGTTTAGTTTTAATTATTGGAATCTATTCTTTTTTTCTCTGAAATGTGATTGCTCATTAATAGATTGACTGAAGACAAAAAGTATTCATTTACACATCAAAAGAGAAAAATGCTATGCAAAGCATAATTTGAAATATCTTACTTTGTCTTTTAAGGGCTAGAAGGCTGGGAAAAAAGACTAGTAATTTCTGACAGGGCTCATATAGGTAAGTTCCCAATTTTATATTTCTCTCTGAACTTTTCATGGCAGTAAAGAGTGACTGTTTTTAGCCATTTCTCTACATTTATAGTGAAATTTCTTTGGGTTACATCTCTGTATGCTAGACATTATAACAGCTTTGGTTTATTGAAGACACTAAAAAAGAACTTGGGGGTGCCCATATGACACACTCCTAGGTTTATATTGTGAAGTGACTCTTCAGTCCCGATTTGTGATCATAGCCTGGAAAGGGGGTTCGCTTTTGAAGCTGGAAATGAGATACGAGAAGCAGTCAAAATGTGCTTCTGGAGTTAATTCACTGAAGGACTCATTTCCTCCTTCCATGTAAAAGCAGTTTTACTTTCCTTTCATTAAATATATCAACTTTGTTTGGGAAACCACGTGACTGGATGTGACTTCCAAAGTAGTGAGCTCCATGCCAACTAAAATGCCATTTACTACGGAAAAGAGATTTTATCTGTTGGGATCAAGACAGTGGCATTTCTTCTCTCAGGGAGGCCATGAATCAAGCTTTAATTCAGGTTTGTTCCAGAAGACTCTAAACTTCAGTTTAGAGCCTGGAAAAAAAAATGTTGATAATCCAAACCACCAAGACGGAGCTTCAGTGCTGGAGGCTTTTTCTCCTTGCCTGTCTTCACTACATAAATTCCTGCTGTAAAATAGATTTAGTGACATAATAGTTACATAACTGCATGAATTAGGAAATAGAGTTATTGATGCTGTGGTAGTTTTCTTCTGAAGATGGGAGCTTCTGAAGTGTTTATCAAACAAAAGCTTATGACATGGGGAAGAAAAAGGATTTTTTAAAAACTTATCTGGAAAACAAATAGCTCAGTGAGTGAATGTGTTATTTCAGATTAAATACCCCTTTATTTTGGAGTAATTGCTCTTCACTTGAGATAGTCGAGTAACAGTTCCTAAATTTCTACAATTCTTTTTGATAGTGGGATCACTGTATGTGAATTCTTTGGGGTGGTTAGGTTGTTAGAGGAACTGTTCTGTGGTGATTACATTACAATGGCAGCACCATGAAATTTTTGTGGGTAGACAGGTCCTGAGCAAAAAGAACTAGTTTTGACTGATCATTCAGCCTTTTATCTTAATGGAGTTGCAGATGCTTCTGCTTAGAAAATTTTGAAGGGCAGTCTTGAGATCTGTTTGTATTATAAATGTCTTCTCAGAAATGAATGTTGGCAGTCTGTGAGCAATTAGTCTGTAACAAAAGATCAACTTAAAATACGCTCAAACTGGTGATCTAATCCTTTAAATTATGGGAATGCGTGAAAAGAAACATTGAAGTAAATTTGGTAAGGAAAGCAAGGAAAATCACTTCTGTTCTAGAGAAGCTGAAGCTCTTACTGAACGAAAAAGTACTTTGCAAGATTTCTATCCTACCTGTGTAGGAGTAGATTAATTCTTTAATTTTGAGGATATAGTGCTTAAGAAAAATGAGCTGGCATCAGTTAAACTGGAACAGAGTTTGACTCTCTTCAAATTTGTTATGAACCTTGTCAAATTTATTTTTTATTTCTACAGTGGACAGAGAATTAATGGAAGGTGTATTTTGCATAATCCTTACCTGTCATTAATAATGTGTAATGCTTGAAAAAATAAAAAAAAACAGGGCTTGTGAAGTTGACTTCTGTTATCTTTGAGAAACAGTTGCACTGGTTTTCATGACCAGTGTTCATGAGATCTTTACCAAATTATTATTATCTCCAAAAACTTTTGAATTTGTACTGTAAAGTGATATAAGAAATCTTTAGAATGAATGAGTACTCTTACTTAAAGTTCCCACCATAAATTTCAGCAGGATGTCATCTTTGCATAACCTGTTGTCCTGGATTTCTTTTACCTGCATGTTTTCTTTTCTGTCCGTTTGCTCTATTGAGCCGCTGGAAGCTTGAAATGTTTTAGCTTTTCTATGGGAGATGTGTTAAGCAGCTTGCAAGTCTACTAAATAAACACAGAGTCTCTGAATAACTGCAGAACTCAGGGTGGGGAGGTGGGTGAGAAGTAGTTTGTAAAAGAGGAGGAAAAAACTCTGGTCATTTTATTTCCCTCTCATCAGTGTGTGTATTTATTTTTTTTCCACATTGATGGACACGACTAAAATTGGTTTGAACAGAGCATTACTGATATGGTTGTTTATTTTATGCAAAATTTATACTTACAGAAGTTATTTTTATTTTTTAGTATTTGATTTCCACCAAGCTGCTGATGGCATCCAAGAACAACAAAGACAAGAACAAGCAGGAAAGAAGTAGGTACTTTAATGGATGGCTTAGTACAAAGAGGAATTGATGTATTGGATTTTCATTACTGATTGTCATCAAATATAAAATGTTTCCTTGTAAGTCTGTAATGTGGAGTGTTCTGGAATTGCTTTCTCTTTTGTCCTGCAGTGGCTAGTAAAATGTTACATTCCTAATGAAAGAGTTTCATCTAGATATTTTGCCCTCTGGAAAAGTTCCTGGTTCCCAGTTTGCCTCATAAAAAAGGGTTCTTGCTCCTTAGCATTTTCATTGATTACAGGAAATACGTTGCTGCAAATCTACATTTAAAAGTACTGTTTTATTGTCTCCAAGTAATTAAAAGGTCTGATAGCACTAATTTAGTTTCTCAGGATGCTTCAGTTTTAGAATTACATGTTCATGTTTCCTAGGTTGTGTTGCTGCTGACTTCCTGAGGATTTTGAAAGTTTTAAAAACTAGATGCAGTGTTTCTTACACTATTTCTAAGTAGCTCCCTTCTTGGGGATAGGGAAAGGGCTGGCAGCATTCAGTGTGAAGAGTCTACAGCTGGCAAGTAATGTAGGACTTCCAAGGTACCAGTAAATTTAATCTCTCTACATGGATGAGAAGCAATTTAGTCTTCCTTACTGAGACCCGTAAAGCCTTATCATCCTTGACAGTAACCTTTCAAAGTGTCTGATTTGGGCATATCTTGCTTCACACAGGCTGCTATTGCACATTAACTCGTCAATTGTTCTTTAGGTTGGGTCATTTTCACACTTGACTGGGCTGTACCAGCAGTCTTGTTAGCTGTTCTCTTAGGAATTAAAAAGCAAACAGAGTATGTGTGTATATATATTTTTTTATGAGACTGTATTTTCATATCAGCTATTCTAGAGCAATGACTGTGGAGTGTAAGCTAAAACTGCTACATGGTAATAACTGTGATTTAAAAATACCTAAAGTCACTGAGCTACTTGTGAGATGGAGCTGTTTTATTAGTCAACATTGAAGATTACAAGGGAAAGCACAGTAACGAACACCTTCATGAATTAATTTATTTAAAAGAACTTTGGCCTCTAAAAAAGTTACATTTAAAGATAAGAAATTTAAGTCACTCTTAGAAGTGCTGTGTCTGTTCTTCCCTTTAGCCTTATTATGTTCTTGAAGTTCTACGGTGATCATACAGTTCCCAAACTTACTAAATCTTCTGATGGATAAAAGCATTAGGCTATCTACTTCCTCCAAAATATTAATGCTAAATGACTGGAGTGGGGGAAGTATTTTACAGATTGGTTGAGCGCAGGATCTCAGAAACTGATCATTGGAAGGCTTCTGCTTGTGGGAGGAAGAAATCTGGAAGAGCTAGCTAGTATTGTCTAACTGTAGATTTGACTGTATAGCATGTTTTGTCTTAAACTTTTGTGTCTTAACACTTCAGATTTGAGTGCTATAAATATTAAGTTCAATTTTTATCTGAATATTTCTGTCCAGTTTCAGTAGTTTCCCTTCCAGAAAGGTTGTAGGAAAGGTAATGTAATAGAGAAGTAGATATGCTTATGCAGTTTTTTAATGTCAGTAAATACAGTCTTCTGAAAGCATAACTCCTTTATGAATTGATCTGTCTTAATAAATAGAAAGCAGCTCTTTTTTAAAAAATATTTGAGAGGGATATGAATTGAGGTGGAGGCTAGAGCCAATTATTTAAGGCCACAATCTCCTGATGTATTTAAACAATACTGTTAGGCAAAGTTAATTGGAATGTCTTTCATATTGGACTGCAGACAAACATATCACACCCTGAGATCGATCTAATCAGAACATTTGTTGGTTTGCTTTTTCCAAGGTTATTCTTTTGAATCTAGTTCAAGCTTGTAATGGTCTAGCTAAAAAGAATTAAGTACTGATCATGACTGTATTTCAGTTTAGTTGCATATCAGTTGCTACCTGCTACCTTTTAATATAGAGTTTAGACATGACCTTGGGATTAGCTTGTACCTTATGGAGTAGAATGGAGTCTTTCTTGAATTATGTTACAACCTTCAAGGCAGTTTAAAGGAATCAAATTTGATGTTCTTGCTGTTCCAGTATCAGCTGGAAAGATCCGTATAATATTAAACAGTAAAAATCAGATTTCTTTTTTCAGTATTGACTTTATTCTTTATAATGATACATGGCAAAGATTTTGCAGTCTTTCAGATTGTCACTTAATTGATATGGGACTGTTGCTCATATTTAGCTGGCCAGCTTAAAAACTAGTAGGTAAGGAGGGGTAAGAACAGTAATTTAGTATTCAGAATCAGCAACAGTTGGAAATGTTTCTCAGTCATTCTGTGTGTATGTACATCATATTTGTATGTGCAGCATTTTGAGCACCAATGTCACTCTTAGATGTTTGGCAGTATTTGTTTTCCAGGCTTCAACTGAGACTTTCAGAATTAAATGAAGTATTTCTCACAAAGATTTGAAAACAATACTGTTCATATTTTTCTTTAGCTCTTCTTAAAATAAGCATCTTGGAAGGAGTATGGTTACTTTCAGTTCATAGTGTTTCAGGATATTGTTCTAGAATTTGCTTCCTTGGGTAGAAAAATTGGGATTTATATACAAATAGATAAATAAAATTGATTGAAATACAAGATGTTACTGGTCTGAAAACAAAAGTATGTAGAATGTGAATATCTTCATGCCTGTGAGCAGTGATGTTCAGAAGCTGTTAACTGCTAAAAGTATCTGGTGTTTTTAGACATTTAAAACAAGGTTCTCAATAACCACACTTCATTTTATGCTAGGGGTGTATTAACTTTAAAGGAAAAAAAAAAAAAAACAGTTTTATATCAATCGTAATTTCTCTTATTACCTTTTAAAGTTTGGGAACTACCAAAAAAGGAATTGGTCCAGTATATTCTTCAAAAGCAGCTCGAAGCGGACTCAGAATGTGTGATCTTGTATCTGATTTTGATGAATTTTCTGAGAGGTAACTTTTGTATTTTAATGCATGTTTCAAGCATAATTTTTAATTTGTGGGTGTGCCCTTGTGTAAACAATTGCAGCAGGTTGATGTTTGTTTATAACCCATTCTGCTCAAAAATGATTTAATTTAACAAAATAATTGTGGATGTTCAGTCTGTGCATTACAGGGTCAGTGGAGGTGAGAGAAGGAAAACGAAACAAACCTCTGACTTTTGTCTTCCAGATTCAAAGTGTTAGCCAATCAGTACAAAGCGATATATCCCACCTTAGAGATAGACATTGAAGGAGAATTGAAAAAGCTCAAGGTAAGCCTGTTTCTGTCTGTTAAGTGATGTAGTCACCGTGTGCAGTTCCTGATACATAAATCTTGAGGCGACTGACTCTCATACTTCTGTGATGAGTTAAAATACCTATCCTATGACGTTGATATTTATCCATTTAAAAAACCTTCTAACAGTACCTTTAAAAAAGCACCTTTGACACCCTGCTTTATGTAGCATTTAAAAACTGGGTTTCAAGGGAACAATTGTAAACTTTAAGAAGAGGACTTGTTCTGAGAGAATTATTATTTGACTTTTGCTTACTCAGACACACTGGCTAGAAAAAACAAGCATCAAGGTTGTGGTTGTGGAAGGCAGAACATTGTTGGAACATTATGAACTGAAGTAATAAAGCCTTAGGGGGAAAAAAAAAGACTTTTTTCATTGTTGTTAGTCTGTAGGTTGAGTAATGAAGCCTGATTATCAGCAAACAACTCTCGTGGTTAAATATGAAGTCTGATTTGATTCTCCCTGTACTCACCTGAGACACTTGTGAGATTTCTCAATTGTGTTGATTCTCTTATGTCTACTAGTACAATTTCAGCATGCAATGTTCTTTGTCTTATTTTTTTCTCAGCATTTTAAGAGTTTAATTTTCTGAGATTTTCTTACCCCTTGGAGAATGTCAACCAAATTTGACATGAGTTAAAAATAGTGAGGTATTTGTGGAACAGAGGAGGGCATGCACAGTTACATATGTTTAATTCTTACAGAAAATCAGGCTGAAGAAATCATCTTTCTCCTATCTTTAGTTTAAAATCGAGTATGTGGGAGCTCTTAGAACTTCAGCTTTGTTCACTTTAAATTATATCTGTTGAATTGAAGTACTTACATCAATATGTAGGACTAAAAATCAGTTTCATTTGTACGTGTTACAATGGTTTGTAGTTTACATAATGCACATTTACAGAATACCTATAATGCAGTGGTAGGATGGAAAAATATGTAATTGTAGCTTGAGGAAAATTACTTACGTATAATACAGCATGGGGTTATTCTCAAGCTTGAATATTTCTAAGTATTTAAAATTCTTAAAGAAATTGGATTTTTTCTTGTTTTTTTTTTTTTTTTAAATTCAATAGACTGTATGTTCTGTATATGTAAAGCTTGAGTATAATATTCTTCCTTCCCTTGTTCACATATTATAGCGTATTTCTTTAGCATTTATTTTACATCTTTGCTTTGCTTTTCCTTTTCAAAAGGAGGTAAGAGTATAAATGTAAGCACTTCCGCTCTGATTGTCTTCTATTATAATGAAATTATAGTATCCACTACTCTTATTCTTTAGGCCTACATGGAAAAAATAAAACCAATGGTAAAGGATGGTGTTTATTTCATGTATGAGGCTTTACATGGACCACCAAAGAAGATCTTAGTAGAAGGTGCAAATGCAGCGCTACTGGACATAGATTTTGGTAGGTATAACCCTTCTGAGATGCACGTTGCTATACATTTGTTATTACTATATATTTTATATATGTTCAATATGAACTCTTCTGTGCATACCTGTTCTTGTGGAACAAATGTTTTGTATTCCACAAGAACTCTACTCTGTGATTACCAAACAATCAGTGGAAAAAAAATGTTTTTACATAAATGCTTTCAAGGAGCTCAAGAGTCTCCCAAGATCATTTCTTGATTGTTTCTCACTCAAAGTGACAGTAAGGATTGGGTGATTAAATTATTTTTTGAAAGAGATTGTAACTGGTACTTCAGCGTAATGTATATTTCATGCGAAATAGCTCACGTGCCTATAAATCTTGGGAAAACACTTAGAAGGAAAATGGAGGTCTCCATAATAGAGAGACAAAGCACGTATGCAAAATACTTACAGTACAACTCTTCGAAAGTCAGTGTTTTCAACTCCATGTAACAGTGTTTCACTGTTCCACAATGCAAGGAAAGACACTGAGAATCTGGATTGTTAAGCGCAGGAAAAGCAGATCATGTCTGAAAATCATCAAGTGTGTCCGTAATATTGACAGAGTTATCTGGATTTTATCCTGCCTGTGCTTTGAGAAGCAGATTGACACAGGAATCTCTATTCTCTCCTCAGACGGATATTTCCAGTTGGTTGGGCACCTAGGTTGACAACAGTCAGGTCTCAGTCAAAAGATTTGACGATACCAAATTTGATTATTGATTGTTCTGGATGAGGCTATTTTTTGTGCCTTGTTGCACAGAAGTTTTAATACCAACACACATGTTATAACTGTGCATGTCTTGCATTTCTGCCACTTTTCTAAAGCCTGTTATGATGCTTGCACGTGTCTCTGTGACTGTGTCTGATTTTCTCTGTTTTAAACACTGGGTGAGGATAAACTACTGTCAATTTAGCAATCTGTGAGCTGAAAATGAGCAAGAACTACCTGATTGACTCCAGCTGTGACATCCACTAGCTGTAGAATCTGGCAGTAAAGAGTAATTCAGCTACTCTGACATAGAGAAATACAGACTTAATTAGTGCTTGTGAACTGCTATTGCAAACATAACGTTACACACGTAAACCAGTGTTTCTCTGCAGAGATTTGAATTGAGCAAAAAAAAAAAAACAACACAAAAAACCACCAACCCAAAATTAGATATACCTGATGGTAGGTACGTAGTTTGTAAAACTTTACTGAGCAGTTTCTAATTGCTTCTATTTTTTTGTACTGTTGTATTGCTTTTGTCTTGATTGTTCTTTTCCCATCTCTGATACTTATTCTGGGAAAAAAAAAAAAAAGGAAAAAAAAAAACCATCTGCAGCATGAGGTAGAAAAAGTTTAACTCTTTTAGCAATATTTTGTTTTCCAGGCTGAAGGCTGAATACTTAACCAGAGACAAACTAATCACCAGTCAACTAGATTATATTCTAGAAGTTGGGTTGCTTCTTTTTTTAAATATTTCCTTTATTTTTTATTTCACTTGTGGCAATCATTTTTTTCCAATTGATTTTTTTTTTTTTAAGCAAAACTCTTTTTTGAATTCTACTCCTCCTTGTGATTTCTTAGCATTATATTATGTTGACCAGCTCGTAGAGCGTGTTATTTTTCCTCCAGAAACATAAAATGATAAACCTGTATTTTCTGACCTCTTTATATCATTTTCATATTGATCTCTTTTCAAATTTTCACATTGTTTTAATAGTGAATCTATTTTATATAACATGAGGCATGATTTCCTGGAATCTTACTCCAATTTTTGACTTGTATGATCATTCAGAATCGTTAGATTCTGCTTTTGTACCAGTTGGAATCACAGATCTTCAGATCATAGAATCACAGAATGGCCTGGGTTGAAAAGGACCGCAGTGATCATCTAGTTTTAACCTCCAACTGTGTGCAGGGTCACCAACTGCCAAACCAGGCTGCCCAGAGCCACACCTAGCCTGGCCTTGAATGCCTCCAGATGTTTAAGTACTTTGAATTCTGATGAAGCAATGACAAAAAAGGCTACTAAAGTAGTAATTCTATTTCTGCTGTTTTAATAAGGAGGGATCAAGCAGTGTACATAGGATTCAAGAGCTTATTAAATCTGCAAAATACACATAGTATAAGGTGTTGGCTTTTGTTTTCCTATTTTTCATGTATTGTAATATCTAGGTAATTGCAATGTACCAGTGATCCTTACCAGGTTTGACATGTAAAATCTGTTAAAAAAAACAAAACAAAACAAAACAAAAAAACCCCAAAAAAACAGTGTTTGTGATTTTTAAACTCATTTCTTTTTTTTAATAGGCACATATCCGTTTGTGACTTCATCAAACTGCACAGTTGGTGGAGTTTGCACAGGTCTGGGCATGCCACCACAGAATGTTGGGGAAGTGTATGGAGTTGTGAAAGCATATACAACTAGAGTTGGAATTGGTGCCTTTCCTACAGAACAAGATAATGTGAGCATTATTTTCCTTTGTCTTGACATATTACCAAGTTAAGTATTGTGTCTGTCTTACATTAAATCAGTATTGCTTCTAAAAAAGACAACTGTGTTTAGATACCTCATTCTTCCAATTGTGTTATTTATGTGTGTGTTCTTACTCACTGTGTCATAATGACTGGAGTTCCTGTGTTTGTTGTCACCAGTAAGTTAAGCGAGTTCCACGTTACTGTTTCTGGTACAAGAATAGCCTTGATTGTAAGAAACTGTAATACAGTTCTGTTCATTTTCAGCAGAAAGTGTTTGGGCAATGAGCTGAGGTTTTTGAGATGATTAACAAAATTTCTTCACTCGGGACGGTGAGGCCCTGGCACCGCTGCCCAGAGAAGCTCTGGGTGCCCTATCCCTGAAGACGCTTCAGGCTGGGTTAGATGGAGCTCTGGGCAGCCTGAGCTGGTGGGTGGCAGCCCTGCCCATGGCTGGGGGTTGGAACCAGATGGTTTTTAAGGTCCCTTCCTATCTACGACGTTAAATGATTCTATCATTCTAAAGTGTGCTTCCGAGGCTGCCAAATCTAATTGACAACTTGTTAGATCTTTCCGTGGAATAGAAGGCTAGAGCAGGAGGAATTTTTGAGAGACTTGCTCAGATAGCATTCTCTTGAACAGGGAGTAGAATTCTGTATTTCTGTGTTCATTCTTGGCTGACAACTTTGTGGAAAAATGGGGGAAAACTTTTCAAGTAATTTATGGTATTATAAGCTAGTTAAAATATATGATGCAGATGTATGCTTCCTGCAGATGAAAAGAGACTCATGTAATAGTACTACTGTTTGCTAGGAAATTGGAGAATTGCTGCAAATGCGGGGTAAAGAGTTTGGTGTTACCACTGGTAGAAAGAGAAGATGTGGCTGGCTGGACCTCGTGCAACTCCGATATGCCTACATGATTAATGGCTTTACTGCGTAAGTTGTTTCGACAGCTTTGCTGGCAACTTGATAGAAAAATTGTGATATGCTCTGGATTACTCTAAACCTACCTAAGTACATGCTTTACTTACATTGTCCTGTTTTTCTTGTCTCTTGTTCTTTCCACTTAAAATACCATGTTTTGGTTATGCAACCTGGTGTTTACACAGCCAGTATTTTATTATTTTGATATTTAAGGACAGGCATGCTTGGCATACAAGAGCAGACAGCAACAGGCATCGTGCTCTGAAACCAAATTAAATGAATGGTCATAAAGTATCTTGGTAGCGTTCTGGCCAGTTAAAATTCTACCACTTAAAACTGTAGCCCACTCAAGAATGCTCATTATTTGAATTTTGCACTTTTCTTCTAGTGCTAGATCTAAGTGCACAATCAAAAGGCTGTTTTTGTTGTTGTTTTTTAAGTCGCCAGGAAAATGAATGGAATAGTGTCACAGAGGCTGTTTTTCTGTGGGAAAAAGAATTAATGGCAGTGTACTCAAAGTGCAAGAATCAGTTTTCTCCTGTGTTTTTAAAATGTGTTGAAAGTTGAGAGGAGTTAAAAAACATATTTAAACAGAGTAATGTTCTTTTGTAGATTGGCTCTTACCAAATTGGATATCTTAGATGTATTTCCAGAAATCAAAGTTGGTGTTGCATACAAACTAGATGGTGAAGTCATACCTCATTTTCCAGGTAAGGCCACTTGTTCAACAGTTTCAGATATTGTTGAAGTGCAACCTGAAACTTGAATACATTGGACTTGTAAAATTTATGACGGGAATTTGTTACTTCAGCACTAAGCCTTCAAGGTCTTCTGAGATACACTGCACCATACCTGTACTGCAGTGTTACCTGTCTTCTGGAAAGAGCATCTAAAACATCTGAAACTTAAATGTTATTTGCTTTAGCCCTTTCCTTTGAATCAGCCTGCATTTCCTTCAGGCTACATCTGAAACTATTCATCCCCCTCTTCCCGCAGGACAAGACTATTTAGATGTACAATGAAACAGATGAGGCTACTGTTCCAGCTGAAAAGCCAGATAAAGTCAGATCTTTTGTGCATATTATTTTTTTAACAAGTCAGTACCCCTTAACTCACAGAGCAGCTAGGAAATAATCAGGCACACCTGCACAATGTGAAAGAGGAAGGGAGGAGAGGTGCAAGGAGGAAATAAACAGTTCTGGAGAAAATAAGAGTGTATTTCAGTGCAGGAGCAGCATAGCATGATGGAAACTATAGTCCCACTCTGAGGAGGACAGTGGCCAAAAATATATCTGGCTGCTAAAATTTTTTAAATACTATTTTTAAGGTAACACATCCTTTTTGGTTTTCTTGTACAAATACTCCAGAGAAAGGAAGAACGTTGTTCAGTAGTAAGGATTGGGCTTTCTGGTTTTCTGATGTTGTGCATACATACATTTTTTATCTAGTTGCTATCTTGGGGTTTGAGGCAGGTCAGAGATAATAAAATGCAACTCAGAAAAGATTTTAGGTAGTTTACATATGTAATTATGTATAAAGACATAAGCAGTGATCTATCAGTAGTCCTTGAAATTAGTATGTCTGGGGAAATTTGTAGTTCTGTTCTTTGGTGTGCTTGATGGAGTTCTCTCATTGATTTGCCCTCTGTTATCTTCAAACAAAAGTGCCAGCTAAAAATATGAGTGCGCATTGAGTAACATGATGTGTGATTTATTCAGGAAGTTTAGTGGCCATTTTGTACTAAACCAGGAAATGGTTTTCCCCATGTAAAACTCGAATATTGTTTCCTTGTTATCTTTTCCAAAAAATAAAGGAAACTTTTGTACTTGCAATAGCCTTTGAACATTACGGACAGTGTGCATTGGAATTGAGGACTACTCCATAGGTACTCATCTGTAGCCCTGTCATTTAACCTGAGGATTATTTGTGTTGTCTTATGTTCAGGACAGAAGACGTCCTTTGGCAGTCCATCGTTAAGGATGACTTAAGTAGATGGCCATGCTTTCCAGAATGAAGATTTAATTCAGTGATTTATATATATATATATATTATATATATATTTGATATATATATATCGTGTCTCAAATGGGACCAGAATCTTGTTAAGGCTTCTGAAGGCAGACTTTGCTCCCTGCATGTGCCTGTATAACAGGAAGCTAACCTTTGGCCACTGCAGTACAATATGACTCTTAACTGATTTAGCTGTTAAGATTTCAGTAGAAATGTAGTAGAAGCTGTGATTTTTGCTGCTGGCATGTCTTCCAGAATTGTCAGAAGGAGTTTGAGCTGATCATCCCTTAAGCTGGAAGATGCTGTCTCTCACAGTACCTCTGTGTTCCCCATCTCCCTCTTTCACTGCTATACTCTTCAACATTTGATTGTGTTTTCTAAACCTATACTGCAGGTTTCTTGTAACACCAAGCCCTAGCTCTTTGTAGGAAAGCAAAAAGTAACTGTCTTCCCCTTTCATTTTACAGGCTCTTAGATATTTCTTAACTTGCTACTTTGATATTTTGAATTCAGTCTAGGAAAGTTCTTGTCTTGAAATCTTTCACTAGCAGGATATTTTTCTCTCTGTCCCTTACCCCCATCTCATTTTCTTGGAGATGTTGATTCTTCGTGTGAAATGACTGTCTCCAAATTAGAAGCAGGGTACTAACATCTCAGGAAGAAAAAAAAAAAGACTCTTATTACGTAGATTCTAGATTTTTCTAGCTGAATCTGAGAATTGTAGGAATCTTTTTTACTTTTCAGGTTAGATTTCTGTGGTCAATTCATCACTTGCTGTTAAGAAAGAACTAATTATGTCTTAGCGATTTACATCTCATCATGTCAGCTTGTAAGTGGCTCCTGGGGTGGATCTGGCCATTGTCTTCCTGCCAATTGTTCGGTTCTGCGAGCTTAGGGAAGAAAGGTAGAAGTCCCTACCAGTTATAGGATGGTCCAGATTAAAAGCAATGTGAAAACCACTGTCTAGTCCTGCTAATGCTTCCTGTACAAGCTCAGCTACAATTTAATCTCATCACAGATGCAACCTCTTGCTCAGAAGACTTGGAAAACACAGATTCTTAAACATTGGGAGAGTATTTTTAAGAAACTTTTATTTCATGCTTGCTTTTTTTCTTGTGCTCTTGTCTCGAGTGTTTACTGGTGATTGCAGAGCTGGGACCCTGTGTTAGGTGCTCCTTTGATCTGATCTATGTGACTGTATGTTCATTTTCTGGAAATGGCTGAAGGATCTTCTACACTGAGATCCTTTTACACTTATGCCAAGATCCCAAACATCAGCTGTTCTTTCCCAGTTGGAAAGTAATATCACACTGCTCTTTCTCAAAATTCTAGTATCAGACTACCAGCTGTCATTATATCTGTGCTCTCTGTTATCTAATCAGCTGTGCTAATAAGGAATGTTCCAGAAAGCCTGAAAGATGACTGCCCTCAGGGAAAAACTCAGAGAAATCTAGGTGGTTACTGTATCTGTTTCTTCACTGAGCTAAGTTAATGGTTCATTTTTACAGCACATCTTTTACCACGCCTGCTGGAGTGACATGAGAGAATCACTAGGAGCACCAAGAAATTTATCCTGTCTTTTCTTCCTTTCTTTTGGGGAAGTAAGAATTGAACTAAGAGTAATGGAAGAATGTAGGTGCGATTAGACTAATCAGTTCAAAGTGATTTCAGCCTTTTCCTACCCATCTTAGTCAGAGAGGATTCAAAGTAAAACCAAACTGCTTGTAGACTTTCAAGCTGGCACCTTATTCTGGACCATCTGCAATGCTTGGAGATGGGTGTGTTTTTACACTTCAAATATAGCTATTTTACAATTTACCAGGGCAGCAGACAGCAGCTTAATTGTTACTGCTTGTGACGTAAAGAAAAGTGCTTATCCTTGGCTTTTGCAATCAGATATCCTTAGTGTTCTTGCCTGCTTGTCAAGGCTAACTCAATTCCAACACAAAGTGTGCACTTTCTCACTACTGCAAGCTTTGAAGTCAGTAGAGCATAGCATGTGTTCTTTGCCCTTACTCAAAAGGGCCTAGTTCATAGAGGCTTTATTTAAGACGTCACTGCTTTTGAGCACTCACATTCACCAGGACAAATTATTGAATAATTTGAGCCTGAGTTTGTTGGCTGCACACGCACTGAGGTGGAAAATTAGCTGTGATTCTGTATTTGCATATTTGTTATGCCTTTTGCACCTACAACACCTTCCCAGTTTGACTGACTGTCTTTGCAAGAGTGGCTTGATTGGGTATCTGAGACATGGAGCATAACTAAAATCAGTTACAAGGTCTTTGGTAGAATGCTGCCTTCTTTAGGGAGGCTAGAATACTGATACCCTTCATTTTTTTTACCAATGTGTCTTTGATATCAGGTTTAACGTTTAGTCGGGTTTAAGGCTTTTGTTTTGCCTCAGAGTGTCATTTCAATGCTAATATTCAGAAAATTAATAGAATTGTTCAGTTCCAGAATAACGTGTTTCTTCACGGCTTGAGATCATAGGATTCATAATTGATGGAAATCGTTGTAGCAAGGTATTAAATGGCTGACAAAATGGAATAGGGTCATTGGAAGAATAGGGCCATTATTCTGAGAAGTGAAACAGTGGAATATGTGACTCCACCTTCAGGTCTGCAGTGATGATTTGATTGATAAATTCTGTCCCTTCACACTGCTGACTATCATGGTAGATGCTGAAAGGCTCTTTGTACATCTTTTGCATACAGTGATACCAAGAATAGAACATTTCGTGTCTGATCAAGATAACTGCTGTTGGCTCTGCTGTAGATACAAGAGGACTTGCAATGTTGGATACCATGTTGGCAAACTACCTTTCTTCCTATTCTAAATCTAAGACCCTTAAGAACTGAACTAAACAAACTACTCTGTTGTAAAGTTTTGGGGCATGAGTATTATGTTCTGTATAAACAGGACATGTTTACTACTATGTTTATTTAATAAGAAGTACACTCTTTTAGAATATGTACAATCTTGTGCCATTTAGAATATGTACTTTAACTGTACAGTACTCACAAACTGGTACATAATTGTTGCTTTTACAACAACCAAATTCCTTCTTGAGAGGAGAATTGGGTCTTAATGTTTGTGTAGCAAAAAAGAATCAAAACTTTGAGCAAACAGACTTCCTGAAAATTACATTTTCCAGTTTAAAAAAATATATGTGACTGTTAGTACTAGAATTCCAAAAGTCTTAATTCTTGATTGTTGCTTAGATTTGCTTTCTCTGCTTATATTAACACAGGGATGTGTTAGCACATTTAGTGCTGGCATTAAGAGAAAAATGTCTTCTTATAGGAAAAGAGTAAGAAGCTTATATCTACGTGTTTAGTGACAGAGAATGTACGAACTTTGTGGATGTATCTTTTTTGCTTTTCAGCCAACCATGAAGTCTTAAGTAAAGTAGAGGTAAAGTATGAGACACTCCCAGGATGGGATACAGACATATCAAATGCAAGGACATTCGATGAGTTGCCTGTAAACGCACAGAACTACGTTCGTTTTATAGAAATGGAGTTAGGTGTTCCTGGTAAGTAAAGAAGACTTATTTATTTCTCCCAGCTCCATGAAACTCATCTTTCATACACTCTGCCTTAATGAACATTCACTATATAAAAAATTAAGTTGTAGTTAGCTGGTGATACTTGCAATTACTAATTTTACCACTTTTTGTTGATCTGTTTGTCTGTTGGATTGAAAATTTTCAGAAGTTGCAGATGTTACATGAGCATCCTTTCTTTGGCTTACACTGTAGCTCTCATTCAACTGACGTTCTTAGAAGTTAAGCTTAAGTGTTTTCCCAATTGGTTATAATAGGGTCCTGCTGCCATAATGAAGTCAGTGAAACCACTGGTGTACTGAGGTATTAAATATGTGTGGCAGTAGGAGATCCTAAGCTAACAAACCACCTATTACTCTCAAGCTTTCTAATAAAGATGATCTGATTCTGTCCAAAGCTGGGAACAGCAGTGAGGCAAATCTTTGCTTTTCTAACAGTTTCTGTATTTTTTTTTTCTCATGATCTGGAAAATAGATTTATTTGTTACAGGAGCCTGAAGACTCTTCTTGCTTTTCTTGCTTTTCCAAACTACCAGCGCATTCTTACTTCAGAAACAGTAGATGTAAATATAACTTCTTAACCTACTAATAATATAATACTTTTCTTTGTAGCTATAGAGCTAAAGATCTTAAGTACTTAAGAAGATAAGTCTTATCTTAAGCTGCAATCCAATCTTTCTTTATATTCTTATAATAAAAATTTACTTTTCTCTCCTGCAGTTAAATGGATTGGAGTAGGGAAGTCCAGGGAATCAATGATCCAGCTGTTTTAAAGATTTCAGATGCATGGAAGAAAGCACACTCCTCAAAAGACTGCTCATTCCTAAATGCATTAGTAGCCCGCAAAGCAAAGATGTTGGAAAGATAGATTTTTTTGCATGGAAAGAAATGCTAGAGTTGATATCTTTAAATCAATTGCTACTCCTGAAAGAGACTTTAACTTGAACCTGTATCTGTTCTTATTCAACTGCAATTTCCAGGACATCTGTTATTTGTTCAAGGTGCCATCAATTTTTTTTTTTTCCCTAATGTTAGTTCATAATGTAATTCCTGTTTGGAAATCTAAGATATCATTACTTCATGACTGTTTGTTATCCTCTCTCTGCTTTTGGCGGTGTTACTTCCCTGAAATTTTAGACAGTAAAAATAATGCAGTTTTGCACAGATAGTTTTACATCCTCGTTATTTGTATTCCTTATGGCTGCTCTTGTGAGTGATTAAAGAGAGGGATTCTGATTTTGTAATGCTATAAATGCTGTCTAAATTATTGTGTGATCTGTTTTTTTTTTTAAAAAAAAAGGTGTGATGCCAAGTTTTTTTTTTAGCTGTATAGCACAGAAAACTGAACTCTTTGTAACTCACAGAGGACACTCAAGTGTTTACCGGAAAGTGTGCTCGGGAAGTTAGGAAATTGATATTGTAAAAAGTTCATTTGCAATTATTAAAGAACAGTACTGATTTTTGAGTTAAATGTTTTATAATGTTACTTTTTTTATTACTACTTTAAAATCCCTGCACTTATCTACTTCCAAAGCATGTATTTCAGCAAACTGTTTCTCTAATTAAAAAGGGTTATTTTTGGTGAGAATTCTTAACGTTCTGATGCCCTTTGAAACTTTTTGTAATGTAACCAGTAGATCTTTGGAGAGCTAACAAAGCACAAACAATTTTGTAATTCTAAATTGAGATGCTTTAGAAATAACATTAAAAATATTCTGTGCATTTGTCTTCGATGTAGGGAAAATAATAAGCATTTGCCTTATGACATAAACATATTTTATCTTCCTAGTGTTGGAAAATGTTTCAGAATAATTTTCATTTATAAGCATTGTGATATAATACAAAGAATCTGATTTCTTTTGGCAACAACCCAGGAGTTACATGTTCCCCTTCCAGATTTCTGAGAGCGACTTGTTTCTGTATGCTGTACAGTGTTACTCACGTGCTTCCTTTTCATTCCAAATAAAACTTATTTTTCCTTCACAAAAAAAAAAAAAAAAGGAAGGAAAACTTGTGTCAGGATAGAGCGGGGGGTGGTTCAGTAGATTCTGGCTGTGAGACAAGTGTAAGAAAGCTTTAATATAGAATGAACTCTGTCAGGCCTTTCACATTATGGCTTAGATAACCACATGCCTGAGATTGGATAGAAGGAGCATTTCCTGTTAAATCGCTGGCACGTGACAGGGCAGTTAGCAAGGTTTGTATTTTAGTGGTGTAACATGCAAAGAGGAGGTTGACACGGCATACTGAAAAAAGTGGCAAGTATTTCAGGAGGTCTTTGTATCAGCATTACATGTAAAGATTATTCTCCTCAGTAGCAGAAAACAAAACAACTTCACACTTTTTTTTCTTTCTGACAGGAGGCCCTGTCTTCTAGTTTTATTCTCTTCCTCACAGTTCAGGAGAGAGCCATCCAATTCCTCTCCTAGCTAAGGCAAATCAAAAAATAAGAACATGTGATGAGAGAGAGCAATATAACTGTTAGACCTAATTTACAAAGTTTCTTCAAAAGGTGAAAAGCAGGCAAGGAAGTGAATTAGTCCTGAATGTGAAAAATAGGTAATAATTAGGGAGTTCTTGTCTTCTGTGTAGCTGTCACCAAAACTACCAGCCAGGGAATGGAGGCATCCTTGGTTTCAGGAGTAAACTAAGGGAATGCTTTGCTTCTGCAAAGAGTAAATAAGGCTTACTGTATGCCTTGTGGTAAGCAAAGACCTTCATTTTCAAGACTTTCAATTTTCTCACTGTCCTAACTCCAGCGTACAAACCATCCTTTTGTATAGTTGTGCAATTCATATTCCTAGGTGAAACAAGGTTTCTAAGCACTGTAACTGTAGCCTAAAATGATACGAAGTATTAGTGCAGTCAAAGAAACAACAATTGCTGTGAATGCAAGAGTGATTTATGCTCCTTTTCCAAGGTTTTTCTTTCATTCTTCCACTCAAGTGTACGCTTGGGAAGCAGAAAACATCCTCTGAGCAAATACTCTACTCCAGGTAGGATATAGTACAGGAACTGTTGTTGGTGTGTGTTTATTTTCACAACCTGGAACGAAGAATTTTTATCTTTGAATTACAGATGGTTAAACTTAGGTTCTGTAAAGCTTATTAGGTTGTCCTTGAATGCCAGTTTTGCACAAGCAAGATTTGTCAGAGTGAATTCTTGGGTTGATGCACAGCAGCTTTCCTGGTGTCAAAAAATGGTTACAGAATTGTCATAGTCTATCTAATTCCTGATGGTTTTTGTTGTTGTTATTGGGTGGTTTTTTTTTTTGTTTTTTTTTTTATTGGTACTTTTCCTACCCCATCTTTCATTTGCGTGTATGGAGAAATGGGTCTTTTGGCCACACTGTAATGGGTGTCTTGTTTGCTAGCCTGAATGTTGTGGAAACAAGTGGTGAAAATTAGGGAGATTTTCAAGCGTTTCATGTTTTGCTCTTGAAACTGTACTGCATTCCACTGCAGAAGCAAGGAGGAGAACAGCCTAACACTGTACTAACAGCAGTGTGCCTGTATGCTGCCAAGTAAAGTAGCTTTTGAAGGCTCTTGCAGTTTCTTCTGGAGCCAAAATTACCATTCATGAAGTCAAGAGCTGCTTTAGCCTCAAAACAGATT
Source organism: Centrocercus urophasianus (assembly GCF_019232065.1). NCBI lineage: Eukaryota > Metazoa > Chordata > Aves > Galliformes > Phasianidae > Centrocercus > Centrocercus urophasianus. The sequence continues at coordinate 69,404,581 of NW_024884142.1, read as the reverse complement.
GCCACAGTCATTGGCAAAAAGCTTTCAGTTGTCTGTCATAAGCTACATTATAAGCTGTAAAAAAAAAAAAAAAAAAAAAAAAAGACAAAACCACTGTACTTCTTGTACTTTAGACTTTTTTTCAATAACAAGTATACATTTCTCAGGCCCTTCCTATACACTGCTTTCCTCTTTATAGTCTCTTCTGTTGCTAGTTTGTGAGGAGATAGGCTGGCTGCATAGGATAGTAGTTGAAATTGATTCTCTACCAAATGCCCCTCCCTGCTAATGGGATGTGTTCAGGAGAGACACAGATACCTGGTAGACCTGACTAGGCTGATGACAGGTAAGGTATTCTGATCTCATGCCATTCTTGCCTATGCTGAAATATTGATGAGGTTGATAGTCCTGGGCCTGTGCTGTACTGCAGAGTTTAACAGCCCTTATGTCCCTGCGTTTTGGTGAGCCTGCTTTATTAACTTAATAGGAGAGGAAGCAAGGGACGCTTATGCTTAGCCTTTCCATTTGTATTACACATGTAATTGGGTTTTGGCATGCAGCTAATGGACAAACCCTTCAGATAAAGAGATGGACAGATATGGTGATGTAATGCATGACAGCTGCTTTGTCTGTCATCATCCTGGAAACGATAACTTCATAACTTCCCTTTTTCTGTCATAGCAGACTTTTATAACAGTATCTTTCAAAATATAAATTATATCTTGCATCTTTAAATATCTTGCAATAAGTTCACGTTCAAAGGTTTTTTCATGCAATTTTAAAAATACTGAGTTAAATCCTAATCCTCTTCCCTGCCACTTAAGAACTCTTACATTTATTTAATAAATACAATTTGTTTGCACTTGCTACTCTATTAATTTCTTCAGTGCTGAATCAATTTGCTCCTAAATCTGGGTGCGTATTCTTTATCTCTTTCTATATACATTGCTGTCACTATCTGTAGTGCATTCAGCTAACCTTTTTAGGTAAGTGCACGTGTATCAGTAAGTTGCCTTGTTCTCATCTGTTGGCTCCCTTCTGTCTGTTATAGAGGGAACTGAGATACCTGAGTGTTGATAGTGGAGACAGAATGGCTTTGGAGGGCCAGCGGAACTCACTCGGGGGGAGGGATGAAAAAAAAAGTGAGGCACTGTTCACTCTTCTTTTTCAATGCAATTTAAGCTGGCTAACACTTGCAGCAGAGTGAACCTCCCTGGTTCATCTTTCAAGTCTCTCTTGACAAGAAGTAGTGTGTGCAGTACAGCATGGGTTACTTACTTGTTTTGAGATAAGGCAAGTCAAATGCTGCTTTGTAGGAAGTTTGGTTGTACCAGTCAGCCATGGGCTTTCTCACTGTTTTTTGAAAACAAACATAATTCCTGAGAGCTGAATTGTCAAAGTCAGGTTGAAATGGAGTTTTGGCTTTATAGTTTACTGGAGCTGGTTGCAGTCTACTGAAAGGCCTAGGCAAAAAGAATGAATCTTCCTGTAATCTCATGCTGACATACGGTATGTAAATACTATGATCCACCCAAAATGTAGCCAGCAGTATAAATGTACTTTCTAATCTTCAGCTGAAATGAGCACCTGGTATGATGCACTGTAATCTAATAGATGCTAACAGCATGTGTGGTAAGACCTTAATAATTCAGTATTGTTCTGGTGGCTCCATCTGACTTGTAATCAGCACGATAAGAGTTCTGCATCTTGCAGCTGAGCAGCTAACTGGATTAGTTTAATATTATTGGGATTTTTAAAGCCTTGATTTCTCAACTGAAATAGTATGCAGCATACTGAATAAAATGTAGACAAGTTTTGTAGTTGATGTGCTATTAAACAAGTTTTCTTGGAGGATTCTGTGCTCTCCACCCTCCCCCAGCAATTTTTGTCCTGGGTTCTTGGTTACTTAATACATTCAGGACATGCATCAATTCTCTTATGGCCAAAAGCCTTTGGATTTCATTTTGGTTTACTCTACCTGGATTCTCTTTTCGGCCGGAGTAATAAAAAATCATTAGGAGTTGTTGTGATGTTGCTCATTATAGGCACAAGTAGGAAAGGTATTTTCCAAAGTTCCTGTAGGTTTACTTGGACAAGTAAGCTTACCCTGGAGCTCCTCTGAGCACGTATGTTTGGTGGACCCGTCCCACTTGTCCAGGATACAATCCACGGACATCCTTTCCAGGGCGAACAACCAAGCTGATAAGCAAACAAGACAGTGATGGTATCAGCAGCAGGCAGAGAGCAGGATCCCAGATCCCATTTGTTCTGTGGAAAAGCAGGGTTTGTTTCACTACTGAGCTTACTAGCAAATAAGGGAATGTGGTTTTTTTGGTCCTTTTTTAAGTCTGAGTTTGTGTTGATGCAACTTTTTTTAATAAAGAAAAGAGAGAAAGCTGGGCAGACTTCTTTACCAAAAATACCCTTGTGAAATAGTAGTGTCAAGCAGTTTTATCGTATAACTAACGATAACCTGGTCTGTGTGCACAAGGTGTGCTGTGTTGGTCAGGAGCCTTACCCTGGTGGCAAGATTGGTGCAGGATCAGCAAACTCCCTTAGTTTGATTGCAGAGTACAACATGACAAATTCCTGTGAGCAATAATGTAAAAAGTTACTTTTGTTTGATAAGAGTCTACTGATAGACCTAAAAGAACTTGCTTATGTGGCTGAATGTATTAATCTCTGTTTTGGTACCCAAACCCTCTATGAAATAGCATATCTGTTAGGAATCCCCCAGGAAACGGCTACAGGAAGAACTGGAATATACATGTAAAAGTAAAGGTTCTATGAAATGCTGCATCTTTGCAGAGGTATGGGTGTGTATAGGATGAGCTGCATGATATTAGTAGCAAGTCTCAAAACAGAAATAAAGGCAGAAAGTCGTTAGCTTACTCAGGCAGTGTTTTATAATTCAGGCCAGCAGAGCTTTTCTGTGACTCAAAGCAGAATTTCGTTGGAGACTGCTTCATTATATCAGCGAGTCTGATAGTCTACTTATTTGTCACAATTAAGTCGTAATTTATTTTACCTCCTGAGGAATGGAATTTGGCTGTTACGTATAAAACAGTGACTCGCCAGTTTTTGGAAAACAGAGTAGATGTTTTCTGTGCTTTGTTGCCCATCAGAGACAGTGAATTGTTTTGGCCTCTCCATGGCAACTACTTCACTGAAGTGTGAATAAATGTTGCAGCCTGAGCAGTTTGATCAGAGTTAAGATCAGTTCTCAGTCACAGACTATTGTTTTGGATGGCATTGTGGCATGGCTGTCTTAGAAACTCCTTGAATACACCCATAGTTTGATTTTTGTCTAAAAACTAAGAACAACGAGTCTTCCACTTAGCTGTACAGCACTATGTAAAATCCTCTGATCCAATTCAGTCTACAAAAGAATGTATTTTCATGCTTTAGATAATTTCAGTCAATCTTGGAAAATGTAGCTATACAACATACAAAAGTGACAACTCCAACACTCACACACAATATGAGCTGTTGAGAATCACTGTTATATTTACTAACATTTCCATATCCCTGTCAGCCAGTTCTGCACAACTGTTGTCCTCATCATAGTCAGCAGCACCAACAGAGATTCCTCTCTTTTCCCTGGCTCCTCCCCGTGGGTAAATCTTTGCTGGTTTTACCCTTAGTGTGACTTTAGCAGTCCATCCTGGATACAGCAAGGAGTATTTTCAATATCTGCCATGTGCATGCCTAGTTTGCAGCATTCTCTTGTAACTTTGCTATGAGTCTCAGAAGCCTTTGAGACCCAACATGCTGTGAGCAATATGGCTTTGGTCTGAGCTGACAAGGCATGGAACGCGCAGCAGACAGGGAGAGAACCTCAGGCAGGTGAAGTGATTGATGTAGGGCCTACAGGAAGACTGTGATAGGTGAGGAAAAGAGTACATGCAAATGCCAGAGCCATGCAATTGAAGTTACAGGACCATCTGTAACTGCCCTGATAGTGCTAAATAATAAAATAGACATTTAAAAATCCCCCAAACCTCTTTTTGGAAGTTCTCTAACCTAGCACAGTGGAAAAGGATTTACTTTTTGGGGTGAAATCCATTCTGCTTTCCAGAATTTGGAAAGCTTTTCCCAAGTGGCATTTCTTTTTGCAGACTGGGTGAAGACGGAGGATATAAAGCAAGCTTTCCTTCCCTAGTTCACGCACCGTGATGTTATGGATGAGATGAATCACAGAAGGGTGGTGAAGCAATGCAGAGCATGCTATCTGCCTGGGCAGGGATGTCCCTGGTGAAGCTGATGGAACGAAGCCCCTTACCTCACTGTGTGAGGCTTTGTGATGCTTCTTCACTTCCTTTGGGTTCTGGGAGTCCTGTTAACTGTGGGCAATGAGATTGGCTCTGACAGCATTCAAAACCACAAAAGCACTTCTGCAAGGCAAACGCAGCAGAGTCCAATTTGCTAGCAGTGCTGCAGTTGATGATAAGCAATACAATGAAGGACCTATGTCATACTGAAGATGAGGGTCAAAGGAGACAGAGCTGGATGGGGAGGGGAGGTCTGATCTACCAGCAGACTACCCGGAAACTTGTTTCCCTGCACTCCACCGCCCCGAGCTTTGGTGGATAGATGGCTGTGTCTTCAGGCTGCATAGTCCTCATGTTACTTGTAGGTCTGACAGTAGGAGCATAATCTGACAACAGTGAAACGTAAAGAAGCCTCAAGGATGAGAAAACAAAGAAGGTCTGACACAAGCAGCAACATGTTCAGGGCTGGATCTTAACAGCCATTGGATGTACTCCCCAGTGCATCTTACTTGCTGTAGGCAGAAGGTAAAACTTTATTTAACCTTTCTGGAATTAGAAGCGTAGGTGCAATTTGAGTCTGGACTTTTTTTACACCATATTCTGTCATAGGAGCTATAAGCTCAGCAGTGAAATGGAGAGACCTCAGGGAGAATGGAGTAGGGCAGGGAAGAAAGGAAGAGCTTTTTTTGCCTCTCCGGAACCAAGGAGGACTGCGAGGGGCCCTCTGGTCAGTGAGGGCCTGGTGTGGCAGGAAGGACTAAAGGATAGCTCTGCTGATGGAGGCACATGCTTGCCCAGCCTCCTGCCATGAGACTTTGTAACCTCCCAGAGGATCTGCTGTGAAGTTTTGTCATTAAAAAAACCTTGTCTTGCTATATATTTGGATCCTTCCTGCTGCCATTTTAAGCTTGTGTGGTGCTCCATTCACTGGACATGGAGGACAGATTATTCCCCTTTTTTGTCTGCAGCAATGTTTTGGATATTTGCTAAGCTTCTAAGTTGTTTTTTTTTTCTCTGGACTGTCCATGTCCAGGCTTTGTTTGAGGGTAATTTTTAGAGATCTCTGAGGCTGTTTGTGACTCTCTGCTAACTCTGAGATTTGGGACCTGAAAGCAAACATGGTTTATCCACTGGTGCTTGCAATGCCAGGTAGAAGGGATGGATGGCATTGCATATCTATCTTATTACATCAACAAATCAATTATCCTGTGTGATATTTTCCACCTTTCTGATGGAATATTTGCCAATTCATATCTCATGCCATTTTGAGTTTGCTTAATCGGTATTTTATTGTTGCTTCCACGTAGAGTGCTGTCCACAGCGTGTTTTTTTTCTCAGACCGCTTCTCTGGTTTGTTAAAGCAATTTTGAACTGTTATGCTGTTCTCTAACATCCTTCCAGCCCTTCTTAGCTTTACTACTCCTGCACTTTTACTGAGTGTATTCTCTATTCTGTTGCTGCCTTCACTAATGAAGAATTTGAACCGTATGGAAGCAGTGCCTGTTTACTAAAAGTGCGCTGCCAGTTTGATGGTGAATGACTTCCCAAGGTGTGATTTTTTTACTCTGCTGTCCTGTTGTGCACCTGCCCCAACACAGGTCTCTGTAGATTGCATTCTTTTGCCTGCTCGCAGTGGTACCCTGCAAGCTGGGACGTGTTGCTCTTGGAGCTGATACCGGTGGTTTGTTAGCGCTTGAGGAAAACATCCTGCTCCTCGCTTGGGGATTGCTGAGCAGAAAGGCAGAGGATAATGCAGGAAGCACACAGGTCTGGCAGGCCAACATGGTGCCGTGAAGGCTCCGAGGGATGTAACGAAGGGGCGTCTGGGAGCAGCAGGCACGGGGTAGGGGCTCCCCTCTGCTGTGTCAGGACTCTGCCTGATGTTCCTTCTCATCAGGAGAAAGGTTGGGTTTGCTCACTGGATGAGGGCTTGGGAGGCAAACACAAACAATGTTCTGATTGATTTCAAACTAATCATTACTTATTTGTAAGTAATGATAAAATCTGAGGCGACTGTAGGTAACCTCTAAAGCGATGATTATTTTTTATTTGTGTGAGAACACCCTAAGCATTCTTGTTTGCTCAGCCGCAGCTGATTAATAATGTGGCTGACAGCTCTTTGTGCTGAGTCACAGAAAGGCAATTCACAGCCCCACACATGTCTGTACCTGGTGCCTCTCACCCACCCGGCATCCCACTGGTTCTGCAGCACCTCATGGCTGCGGTCACAGCTGCAGAGCCTGCCTCAGAAACTGGCTGCGAAGGTCAGAGTTGGTCGCTGCGTTTTGCCATCCCTTTTCCTTCAGTTTCTCTCCCCTGGAGCAAAGCAGTGTTTGCACAGTCACCCTGGTACAGGTAGGGATTTGTGGAGCTGAGAGGGCCCAGCTGAGGCCTCGAGCCCTGCAGGGTGGGCATTTCACCCAGCCCGGGTCTCAGCTTTTGCTGGGGGTAAGCCAGGCACGGCTGTGCCGCACGGGGGCTCAACTTGTCGGAAGAAACCTCGCAGTTCTTATTTACCAAATTGACAAAATCCTATCATCGCAATTAAGGGGATATGTAATTAACTGTGTCTTAATTACAGCAGCTGCCACTTCATCTGAATGCAGCAATTTGCAGAGAAACCGGGGGAGATGCTTTAAATCCGTGTGTGCAAACAGGGAGAGCAAGCACACACAGCGTGGAGTGCAGGGCTGCTGGGGCTGGTGGCAGACCTGCTGGGGGGCACGGACTGGAAGGAGAGCTTTGCTGCCTGCCATCCTGCATGGAACCTGGTGCCTGTGGTTGTTGGAGTGTTTTTTCTTCACCTCAATTTCCTCAGCTGCAGAGCTGAGTGCGGGCCAACATCATGCAGATCCTGTGGTACAGAAATATTTGTGAAGGGCTCCTTGTTCCTGACCCCAGCCTCTCCCTGGTGTGTGACAAACTGTTCTAGGCCAGGGTGAGCCTGTTCTGTTCCATTTGGTGTCACCCCTCCCAGTAGGAACATGTTATGGGGATGGGCAGTATGCTCTCAGGAGGGTATTTCATCATGTCCTGGCTGTTCCTGGCTTGTGCGACTCTCATCCCAGGATCTGCTGTGGATCTCCCAGGCAGCTGAGTTCTCCCTGCTGGGTTACCTGGCCGGCGCTGCTGTGCACAGGACACATGCCAGCTGGGCCTTGCCTCCCCCCCTGCCTGACCTTGCTGGATTAGGGCAGCAAGCCATGGCTTGATAAGTCTGTACTTTCATACCTGGAGGGGCAACACAAAGCACATGCTTTCCCAAGATGAGCAGCTGGTGCTCACAGTTGGGAAGGGGATCCTGGCTCTCTTACACCTCTTTCTAGTCCTCCTTGCTAGTGGGAGCCACTTGGGTTGAGCCTCTGCAACCCACTGAAGGTATTTGTTTCAGCTCATAGCGCTGCACCAGCAGCTCCAAGATGTTCTCGCTGCTCTTGGAGAGCTCTGCTCACAACCCTGGATCTGCGCTACACAGGAGAAAGGCTGCAGTCCCTGTGGCTCCACAGCCACCATTTGGGCTCCATAATGCAGCAGCATGAACATGACCTCCGTGTTTCACATGTGAAATGAGGTGGGAGCAGGAAGAACATCCTGCTGCGCTGGGAGTGCTTCTCAGTTTCATAACCAGTACCCAAACCTTATTTCTGACTGTTTCAGTACTGTGTGTTGCCAGAAAAGATTGTCTTGTTAGATGCACATCAAGAACATGAAAAGATGGGATAATGTGCTATTGAAATGAGAGCATGAACTCCTGTTGGTGCATCCTGTGACTGGGATGTCCCCAGCAAATGCTAGAAAGCTGTCTTCATATCATGCTGCAGCCCTCCAGACTGCAATGTCACCTTATGGAAAAGAACAATACAGATTCGTTCAAGCTTGTCCATACTCATCTTGTTTCTAGCATGTTTACTTACTTATAGTATGTCTGCATTCACTCTGAATGAAGCTTCACAGAAAAAAAAATAAGTGTATTTTACTCTTTGTGTGATTTAGGGTCAAGCACTGGCTGCATGCTGTTGTTAACAGCAATGTTATTTGTAGGGAAACGTGCTCTTTGCTTCACCGACCTTTGAGTTTGGCTGCCTACATTGCTAAAGGTGAAATAATAGAGTGTTCTGGCTTATTTATTTGCACTGCAATTGTGATGTTACTGGCTATGTTTTGGGTATGGTATTAGAAGGAGATATTGATTAGGAAAAAAAAGAGAAAACAAAGCAGTCTTTCAATGTGTTTAATGTCAGCAGCGCTTCTCAGCAGAAGTACGTGATTTCTGTAGCCATTCAGCACCTGAGCTTTTGCTGACATCATCTGTGAGCTCCAGTACAGGTGCAATTAGCTTTTGGTGACAGAATTTGGAAATGTCACCTAGAGGTTCCATGTTGTCCAAACGTCCTTACAGCAAGCAGAAAAGAAATGCAAGAAATGCAAGGCATCAGAAAACTGTTTTAGTTTCAGGTTCCCTGTAGGTGCAGGGTTTCCATAGGCTGTACAGAACACTGCCAGCACAGCCACCTGGTGAAGACCTCCCACAGGTTGCATGAATCCCATTTGCTCTCCCACTCATAAAACTGGCGAGACAAATCTGCAGCTGGTCACAGTGAGGTAGTTTGTCTTCAAACATCTGCTCCGCAGTCAAAAATGGCACTTTTTTGACATCAAGGTGTCTGAAAGCAGCTCATGTTTGACATCCCGGAGGTGGTGTGAGGTGCTGCCTGCTCTCCAGATGCACTCCGTGCCCGAATCCTGCTCTCAGGGCAGGGATGGGAAGGGCTCTGGACCCTGTGCCAGGGGGGCTTTCTGGTTTTTGCTCTCACATCCCGCATCTGACCTGCAGCACCTCTATGGGCTGAACAGCAGGCTGCTCTCTGCATGAGGCTGCTCGCCGTGTCACATCATGGGCTGCGAACAAAGAGCTCGGAGGAATGGGAATGTGATCACCAAATCCATTTGATTTATTCAGGATTTGAACCCAGGTCTTCTGGGTGAAAGTGAGTGTGTTAACCCACAGTGGAAGTTAATTCCTTGCCTAGTGATTATTCAGGCATCATTAAAGCACGCATTGTGCTGGAGGTCAAATGAGATTACTCTAAAGAATTTGGAATGGGAAAAATGTTGGCATTTTTTTTTTCATTGATCTAAGTGTTGAGTTATCTCAGTGTTTAGCTATTTACATTGAGCCTGTCGCTGTGGCATGTTGCTGTGTAAACACAGGGATGCTCTAGATCTCTTATTATTTCAATGCCATTAATGTTCTTCAGATGGGGAAAGAAAATAATTTCCCCTGGCAGACAATGGAATGCGTGACCTAAAGTAAGCAGCAGCTCTGGGAAAGCCACTGGCACAGGCGTGCCCGGGCAGCACAGTGCTGGGTGCTGCCCCAGCTGGCCCCTGAAGACATCTCTGCCCACATACCCTCTTCCTTTGCCAGCTGCCAGCAAGGTGCCCTGCAACAAAGTGTGGGAGCGTAGCAGCCCAGGTCTGCCTATAGCTCACACTACAGAGAGAGGAAGGGAAGCAGCGCTGTGTTATTCTGAGCTCGCACACCCAAGTGTTACTTTCAGCAGAGCTCTCCTCTGCAGAGGTGGGCTGGGTGCCTCGCTCACATCATATGCTCTGGCACCAGGGGGAAGAAGCAACACATGGGCTGGATCAAGGAGCATTCATTTCTTGGCGATTCACAAAGATACAACTTGTAATTGCAGATCCAGACATATGCTGTCCTTACATTTGAGAAGAAAAATGCTAGGATAATAGCATTGAGTTGGAGGAGGAGCCAGGAGGTGGTAGCAGCCCCTGGCCTACAGAATCCTGTCTGTCTTTGTTGTTGCAATCATGGGAGAAGGTCTAGAAATTGGGAAGCTCCATCAGGAACTGTGCAGGAGCATGCAGGAAAGTCAGAATGTTGAGGCTGGTCCAGAGCTCAAGAGGCAGTGCTTGGAGGGTCCTTGTGCCTGCTAGGCTTCTGCGTGGACATAAGAGAAAAAGTAAGTGCACAAACTGGCCAAATCAGGGACAACAGATAAAGGGATCCTAAGTGAAAGAAGCCTTCATAAATTTTAACCTGTGGAGCTTTTAAAGCATTGTTTCACGTGGAAACAAAGCCTAGATGATTGTTGCCAGCTCCCTCCAAATAACGTCTGAACTTTCCAACCAACTTGGCTGAAGGTGATGTTTTTGAAGGCTGCAGTTCCTCAGTTCAGTCCCTTTGTGAAAAAACATCCATGAAGAAAAGGTAAGTCCGAATCCCTCAGCTCAGATGCAGTGTTAGCTAGGAGCCATTAAAGAAAGAGAGATTATGAGCACTGCCCCTACAACAGGAGCACTGCAGAAGTGAAAAGCAGTGTTAAAAGGGAGCACATTAGACAAGTGATCCTGGAGCAGTGGTAAGGATTCACACTCCATGAACTCACTTACTCAGCAGTAACTATTCATAATTCATTTCAAACAGATCTGAAATTTCTATGAGTTTCTAGATCCAGGGACTGAAACGTGCTTGTGTACTTTGAAATCCATGAAGGAATGTGTCCTGACTCAATCAAACCCCACTATTGAGGCATTTAGAGGACATCAGAGATGTAATAGTCTGCACTACATTGCCCAGGTGGCAAGGAGAACAGCACCAGGATGCAGAGACCGAATGCAAGAAGTCTCATCATCTACCTTCACCATTCCTGGTGAGATAAACTGGGAGTCCTCTGGAGAAACTTCCAGCTCCACTGGTTTTGAATCTGTCACACAGCTGAAGTAGTGCATAGCCAAAGGTCGTTGTTCCTGGCCAGTAATGCAGAGAGCAGAGACCACTGAGTTCTGGGCAAGAATCCAAGCTGCATCATCCATATTTCAACCTAGAATGGGAAAGATTAATTGTGCACATTAACGCAGAGAGACAGACTGCTGCCATGTTTCTAACTATCGTGAGTTAGCTCTTCACCCCACAGCAAGGGATCCTTGAGATGCAGTGTAAGAATAATTTCTGAGAAGGAAATTATTTAGTGTATGGAAACTTAATTGTGAAAAACACTTCATGCAGCATCAGAGGAGATCCTGCTATTGCACATGTTTACATTTCACCTCAGGCAAAAGAGTTGGTCCATGCCCCAAGCAGAAGCAGCAACACTTCAGCAGCAACATGCTCCCAAGCACCAGAACACGCAAAATGGAGGGTACTTGTGTCCTAGTTTGCTGATACAGCCTGAAAAAGTATCCTTTGTGGCTGCTTTTGCCTTCTCTCCTGGTTCATCTTGACCAGCTCCTCATTGCCCACCCATTCATTGACTAACGGCCTTACGACTGATATATGTGTTTGCAGAGTGCTGCTGGCAGGTAACTGCTTCTTCCCAGTTGTATGTAATAGTATATGGGGCTGACCTCCCACAGGTGGAGCAGAACTCTCTGGGACAAATACTTGCAAATACTTGCTGAGCAGCATGGCTTTTTTCCCAGAAGCACAGACTCATCTTACAATCTAACTAGGATTGCTGCCCTCCAAGGGCAGTGAGTCTGCCTGCTTTGCCTACCTGCTCCTGCCTGACAGGTTGCCGCACTTCCAGACACATCAGTAATCAAACACAAAAGGGAGTTCTGCCCTAGTATCCCACAGGGCAATGCTGCCTGGAGTGAGCTGAGTATGGGGGATGCTGTTGGATGCACTCATGGGTATGTAAGAGCCGGCATCCCTGTGGCAGTCTGCCCTGCACAATTCATGTTCTTTCCTCAGCTTTTCTTTAGAAATATTACAGAAGAGTTACACTAGGACTTGCTAATAGAACCTGTGCTGGAGCCCATTTAACACCTCAGTGGAAGACACTGATGTTTCCCTCTTGTTTTCCAGTGGTAATGGGATCCAGTGTGTCTCATAAAGGATAACTGGAGCAGAAATGATGTTGATGCTGTGAAATAGGTCAAACGTGACAGGACACCTTATCTGCTTAGCTGTGAACCCCACCATTGCTCCTCTGCCTCCATATCGATTATGTGACTGCTTTGAAATGTGCCAGAAACCTTTGCCTGTCGCCTTGTATGACTGCACTGCACAGTTAGCACAGGAGAGGCAACATGTCCTGTGAGCAGGGAGATCTGATCGTCATCTCTCAGGGAAGCTGAGAGGGCCACCTTACCCCTCCTGTGGTTTACATCAGGAGCCAGGGGTTAGGAAATGTCTCTACAGAGAAAATACGTTAGGTTTTCTTTTATTCAGTAGTCTTCAAATGATGTGCAGTCCAGTCCTGGCCACCTGAGGCCACCGAAGATCAAGTGGTGCTTTTTGCAAAACCTTCATTAACATACATATCCTGAGTGCGTTTGAGGAATGTGTATGGAAATAGTTTCCTGGTTCCCAAATTCAGCTTCCTGGTTCCCTTGCAAGCCAGAGGCATCATCTCCCTCCTGCACTGTTTTCCCATAATGTTGTTATGCCACAAGCACTCAGTGACTGCATACTGTCCCAGAGCTCATTAATCCAGCTGTGGATTTGTGAGATCCAAATGTACCACTGCAGTTTGGAAAGTGCCTGGGAATAGCTATTACTGTCTTGAGAAAAGTTCTTCAGCTTCGCAGGCAATTTCATGTCCATGTAAAATGTCCGTGAGTTTGCTAAAGACTGAAATATTAGCAAAATTAATATATATATATATAATTGAGTGCTCTCTTAAGCTTCACCCTAAGTAACTGGATCTGTGCAAAGGATCAAAACAGCTGCCTGGGGGTGGGCTGTTGGCAGGAGGCTCAGCTCCAGTCACATAGGTTACTGCTGTGCGGTTGTGTGGTGCGGTTGTGTGGTGCTGGGAAGACGTGTCTCAAAGAGACACCGAGCATCCTCAGGCTTGCTGTTCCCCTAACTACATGGCTTTCATTGAAGAACACGTGAAACGAGTTCTTCAAATTAGACTCCAAGATCTCTTGCTTATACTGAGACTGTTGGGATTTGTGTGATGCTGGGGCTATGCTGAGCACACCACACCTGAATGGCTGAATACATGGATTGCTCTCTTCCCTTTATCTGCTTAACAGAAAACAAAAGGGAAGAGCCTGACTTTGCTTTTCAGATTCATTTTGCTCATGTTTTTTCCATATGTTTCTGAATTTGGTCTTTTCAGCAACTGCTTCAAATAGCAGATTCTGCACAATTGCATGCCCTGGACTAAGACTATAGGAAACACAAAGCAAAAAGGAAAAAAAAAGACTTTAAAAAAATACGGTAGATTTCTGCTTCTCTTGTCTCCCCTTCTTTCTGGATTGTCAGATGAAACACCCAACACACTGTTGGGCACCCAGGCACTGTTTGTTTTTGGAAGCAGAGCAGCAACATGTTGTCTGGGGCCTGAACTCAGCTGTAACATGGCATGATCTTGCCAGGATGCCTGAGTAAAGCTTCCCACCCAGCACTCTCCTTTCCTGCACTTTTATCACAATAAATGATAATTTTGAAGCTGCTGGGCACTGCTATCCCAGGTAACTAGCATCTTGTGGTGAGTTCATTCTGGCACATGACAGGGTGGCAGAACACTGGAGCATGCTCCCAGCAATCCCAACCCTCCCCAGCAGCTCCTGGCTCTGCTGGAGTGAAGGCTTCTGTCCCTTCATCACCCTGTGCTCAGAGCATTTCTCACCCCTCCCTTAGCTCTGTTCCCTCGGAATCTCTGGCTTTTGCATCTGCCCTCCCTCGTCTTCACTGGCTGGGGAGTGCTTACCGGCCCACACCTGTGGCAGAGCACACAGTTCCCAAGCCTGGTTTCCTGGAACAACCCGGCCATGCAAGCACGAGTTTCTGTCAAATTTGGTCTGGCACAGATTGTTCAGTGCAAATCTTAATGCAAAGAAGAGAAATGTCAGTGCTAAAAGAAAAAGAGTATTTTGGAGGAAAAAAAAATCTTGTGCTGTTTTGTGGCATTTGTGCATAAAATAATGAGACCAAATATATCACCATTGGATTTAAGCCAGATAAGTTCATACCGTCTAATCCAGCTGGTGGATCATGACTCCGTTCATTATTTAAAGCAGTGCTGTGGGAAAAGACACACAGCAAAGCTAGCAAGATGGTGCTTGAGCTGCCATCCTCCTGGCAGCCGAACAAATGCAGCGTGCATTTTCTCACACCGGCAGGGAAAGGAAAGGGAAACGTGGAGCTAGCAGTGAGCCCAGCATCCCTGCGCAACACAGACGGAGCCTCGCCCCATGTTTCCATCCCCCCTCCAGTCTGGTTCTCTCTGTCTCAAGTGACTGAATCAGTTTCCCTCTCCTTCTGACTGGTCTGGGAGTTTGTGCAACCATCCAGCCAGGAGGGCAGCACTGCACAGAGAGCTCCATCTTGCTTTCTTCCTCATCCTCAGGGTGCCCAGCAGCAATCAGGCAGCAATCCTCTGCATTGCCACATTTCCCCAGCGCACACTCCCAGCCCTTCGCACACCATCCTCTGTGCCCTTCCGTAGGTTTAGAAATGAAGAGAAATGAAGTCCTTTATTGGCTTTAAAGTTACTCCTGGAACACCTCCAGCAGTCTTCTCCTCCCTTGCATCCCTCTGCCACTTCTGCATCTTTGCTTGCATCTTCCCCAGGCCACAGCTGGTGAGGCTCCCCAGCTGTGGCACTGAGGATCTGGGGACCATCTACCAGACCCCACCTAGTCAGTCACCCCACCCATAAGCCAGCTCCCACCCACCACCCATCAGGGTCCCCTCACAGGAGCTGGTGCACATTGTGCAGGACCATCAGCACATCTCCAGACATCATCCAAACAGCACCTCCATCATGCAGGTGCATCGTGCTGCCTTGCATTGAAAAGACCCTTTCCTACCAGGTGGGTGCTATGGGTGCAGCACGATTGCTGTGGAAGCGAGTGCACAAGTGCTGTGTGTATCTGGGGTTCCTCTTGTGCTGTGCTCACGGGCCACATGTGTGTTGTGTGTGTGCATCTGCCACATGCAGGTGAGGAGATCCATCAGGGAGTGATGGCATTGTCTGTGGTGCTCCTTCTCATCGTCCAGCTCCTCTTTGCCTGTTTCAAGATGGCTTTGTGTGGAAAAAATAGGGTGCCCTTTCTTCATTACTTGTGATAAATAGCTGGTAGGAAAAAACATCTTTTATTTTTTCTATTTAGAATTAACAGGAACACCCTGGTCACAGCACAACACCTATCTTCTCTCCGAGGCTCACTTTTCAGGAGCACTTGTTCAGGTCTTGGTGCTGCCAGGTGCCTTCGCAGAGTCTTGGGCAGAGCGGCACAGCAGCTTTGGCACCTTCCAGACATACAGAACACGGGTCTGAAAGAAGGCTCAAGGTGCATCTAAAACTATCAAAATATGATAAAGGAACTTTCCTGCAAACCAATTTTCACTTGCTTGTCATCTCCTGTGTCTCAGTCTGACAAGTTCCTTTGTCATCCACCCAGGTTTCTGAGACAAAAAGCAGGGCAAGACAAATGGTACCTTCAAAGATGTGGAAAACCAACTGTTCCCCCCTTAAGTAAGCCTCCCTTTGCCTTTCCCCTCTTCACAGCAAAACCACAAATTGACCATTTCAACCAGCCGTGTTTACTGTGAGGCTGCCTGCCCTTCTAGTGGCTGGGCTGTGGCCTCTTGCTGATGGAGGCTGGGCATGAGGTGGTGGTAATACACCACCTTCATTGTTGCTTCTGGGCTTTCTTCAGAGGAACCGCTCTGTTTTTGCTCTCCTCTGCTTTGCACATAGGTACATGAAGGTACATGAAGGTGTGGGGCTGGCAGGACAGGGAGCAGAGATGGGGACTGGGATGGGGACAAGGACAAGGTTTTCTGTCACCACCTGGCTGTAGGGGAATAAGACAAGTCTTATGAGGAGCAGCTGACGGAGCTGGGATTGTTCAGTCTGGAGAAGAGGAGGCTCAGGGGAGGCCTTATCGCTCTCTACAACTGCCTGAAGGCAAGGAAAGAGTCAGTCTCTTCTCCAGGTTACAGAGATAGGACAAGAGGTCATGGCCTCAAGCTGTGCTGGGAAGGCTCAGGTTGGATGTTAGGAAAAACTTCTCAGAAAGTGTGGTGGGGCACTTGCACAGGCTGCCAGGGAGGCGGGGGAGTCACTGATGTCACTGTCCCTGGAGGTATTCAGGAGCTGTGTGGATGTGGCACTGAGGGACACGGTTAGCGCGCATGGTGGCAATGGGCTGGTGCTTGGACTAGATGATCTGAGAAGTCTTTTCCAACCTTACTGATTCTACGAAGGCGCCAGGCCTGCCGCTGCTGCTAATTATCAGGGCTGCAATTACTCTGGCTTGATTTGACAAAGGGCTCCCTGTCGCGACCCGGGGCACGACATTGCCCAGGATTGCCTCCCCGCTTCCCCACGCCCAGACGCGGCGGGGCCGGGCATGCGGCGGGCGAGCAGCAGAGGGTGCCGCAGCCCCGGCGATGGGAGCCGGGCTCGGGCGACTCGGACGCTAGGGGTCCCTCACCGCCCGCCTTTGCTCCAGCGTCGGGGGAAGAAGGCGGCGGCCGCCCTGTGCCGGCTTGGCCAAGCGGCCCCGCAGCTGGAGAGCGGCCCGGGGCTGGCCGGGACCGAGCGGCTGCGCCCGGGCAGAGGGGCTCGGATGGCCTCTCCTTGCAGCAAGTCAGCGCAGAGGCTATTCGGGTGCTCCCTATCTTTTTCTAAGTGCCAAAATCTACATGCAATTTTTTTTCCCCCTCCGGCTCCGAAACGGCACGCGCAAATTTCCTGGCTTGAGTGAACGCAGAGGTCTGCTGAAACCGCAGATCGGTCAGCAGAGGGGCTCCACATCTGCGCGGTTTCCTGGCCAGCCGCTTTGTTGCTTTGTTAGCGACGCGCATTGCGCGCTGCGAACGGCACTTGGATACGCTGCACCTCGAAAGGGACAAAGAACAAACTCACGGGCCAGTTTGAAAGGGGGCCTCCCTTTGCCAGTAGGGCTCCAGTCAACCCAAACTATAACACCCGACTGAGAACAGAGCGACAATCGGGAACGCAGGTTTTTTTTTTTCTCTTTTTTTTTTTTTTTCCTTTTCTTTCCAGAGACTCGGGGTTTTGTTTCAGAAACTTCCCAGGCGTAGGAGCTGGCTGTAAAGGTTGCACTAGATCGATTCCAAGTTTTATCTGCTTCACAAAAGTCATTTTGGCAGCCGGGAACCGACAAGACCTGAATCCAAAACCCAGCAGAAGTTCCGTGTTAGAAACTTTAGAGAAGGAAAATGTCTAGCACTTAGGAACAATGTAGGCTTTCATGTGAAGCTCTTTGAAAAGTTATAACATGGTGAGAAGTCCTTGGATTCGATCTTGTTTACTCACAGTGCCGACTGACACCGAGTTGGGGTCCGCTACCTAATGGCAAGGGGTTGTGGTTCTGTGCAAAATAGGCTCTAAGTGCATATTTGTGTATGGCACCAATACAAAAAGCTGTGACAAGCAACTGAATGAAGTCAGCGCTTTCCCCACCAGAGTAGTTCAGTGAGTGCATTTAAGGCCATTCCTGCTCTCCCCTCTGGCTTGACGTTTTCCTGGCCCGGTATGCTAATGGAATCCATCCTAAGCTAGCAGGTATCACCTGCCCCTGCGGGGAAGCAGCAGCATCCTGTCCTAGTACCTGCCACCAGCGAACATTTGTGGAAGCAACCGAGAAAGCTCAGTTAAAAGGCTTTATCTTGCACTTGTTACAGTTCTGCTGAATGCAATTCAGGCCAGTGGGAATCTGAGGCGGATTTAAAGCTGCTGTTTGAGCACTGTGTCCCAACATTGCTCTGCTGAGGTCACCAGTGTGGGGCTTTCCACTTACTACAAGCCTCTCCGATGGGGCAGCAACTATTGAGGGGGAAACAATGATAGCTGTGGAAAGTGGAATTAGCCATAGCACAGATGGGGCTTGTGTACCACCAATTCCCCTTGAAAAATATGTTCATCCTCCTTGTCATTTGTGTGGTGGCAGCAGCCAGGAGTTGCAGCAGTGGAGCAGGTCTCTCTGTTCTGCCCTTTGCTTGATTGCAACTGAGTTGTGTTCTTCCTCATTTCCCTAGAGGTGGCCCCGTTCTAGGGGTATCAGCCTGACTGCGGTGGAAAATCTCCTCCCTCTGGAGCTGTGGGCACGGTAATTTGTAAGGAAAAGAAAAGGAAAAGGTACTCTTAGTTTGTGGAAAGCTTAAGGGTACACCATAGGAAGCTGTACAACCCCCAGGGTGGTTAAGTAAAGGATGCTGCACCGAGGGGTTGAGCTGGAGGATACTTCTCAATCACAGAATCACAGAATTGTAGGGGTTGAAAGGGATCTCTGGAGATGACCTACTTCTGAGGTTGCATGGTGGCCACTAATGAGAGGGCTGTGGTGATGTGGGGACATCAGGACTTTGTGAATCCTGGAAGGTCTCAGGCTCCATCCAAACAGTCCTTCGAGCCTGCTCCATAAAGAATGCCAATTAAAATTAACATTTACCTTCATCAGTCATATTCCACAACTGCTTGGGCATGGTAGCTCTTAAAAGAACGTGCTTGATCCTAACAGTGTGTTCTGCCTCTGTAATCAAAGCGCCCAGCACATGGCCCTTGTGGTGTACGGGGCAGTGGAGCAGCCTGTGCCTGAGCAATCCCAGTCTGCAGCTGACAATGCCTCACCCCAGTACTTTCTGTGCTGGTGTATTTTACCGCTCATGTGTGCCATGTAGAGACCATGGAGACATTGTAATCTGAATTTTCAGGCAGCGTTTTGTGTCTTGGTCTGGGGAGTCTTGCTTGCTTCCTGCTTCAGCTGTCCATCTTTTCCTGTATAATATTTGTTGTGCTACAGAATTCAGTTTTGAAAGCAGGAAAACTAGGTGGACACATGACCCAGAAACTTTCTGGAAGCATGATCAAGGCAGACATGCAACTTCTTTGATGACTTTTCATTTTTAAGTGCTTTCCTCCTCTGCTTTATTTCTGGGTTCACATCAACAAAGCTTTCTTATTCATCCACTTCAACTGTGATGTCGACTTCCAGGGCTGCTATTTAATTATTTTCCTGTAATACACATCTGGAAGCATTGTAGTTTCTTTCCTCTGTATTGGGATGCATGTGATTTATTTTCTTGCCATCCAGCTGGATCATACTCTTTTATAGACTGAGATTTACTTGAGTGAGACTGCTGTCTCAAACTGAACTTCCTCACCGTTTAGAAAATCATTCTCATTTTACACGTAAAAGGGTGTTGAAGCCAGATCAGGCAGTAACATGTAATCAGTGTTTCCTCCTGGGTGAGGTGTTTTCTAGTTGTTCGTGTTCCACAAGTGAGAGTTGCAGGAGTCTGGAGAGCTGTCTGCTTAGGGGTAATTCATAACTAATGGACTCGTGGACGTGTTGGCCATCAGCTGAAATCAAAGCATGGAAGGAGCTGGCCCATGGCTGCTCATGGGGCTGCCACCAGCAGTACCTGCCCCAAAACCACTTCTCTTTGTTCCTGGTGCCATGCTGAGCACCTCGGTCCCCTCTGCACTGGCTGCAAGGCACATGGTGATCTTAGCGCGGGAATCTGGGGAGACTTCCAACATGTAGAAATGCTGGAGCCATTTTTTATCCTTCGAAGCTTTCCATATCCCTGATCTTGAAAAGTCTTCAGGAGTCAGAGCTACAACCTGAAGCCCAGCATTCTTACTTTTCTCTGTGGCAGAGGAAAGGAGGGCACACTGATAACGTCTCAATTCTCTTTGTAAAAGAATGTGGTGTAGACAGAGGATGGCAGTCAATAAGGAGTTAAGCCAGCAAATAGTGTTACTGTTGGGTTTTTTTATTGCCTCACCCCAGGCGTTTGCTGCGAATCCTCTATGTGAAATGTGGTGGAATTATTGTGAAGACGTGTTGTTTAAATATTAAACATTAATGTCCTTCTTTTGATGGTTAAGCCAGTATTAAAACCGTTAATTTTTCATTAGAGCACCTTAAGCCAAATTTGTTTAAACTCTCAGTTTGCTGTCATCTTTGGGGTAGAAAACAGAAAGTAAAAGCGGCGCAGACCTGAGGATAAATGGGAGAGAAACGCAGGAGCCAGCTCCGGGCTTCCTCACACTGCGGAGAGGAGATGAAGGGGAAAGGAGAAGCAGCAGGAGAGGAAGGAAGGAGAAGAGCAGATCTGGGAAGAGAAGACAAGGGAGGAAACGAATAGCACGTACAGAGTCACGGGAAGGGCAGTGCCACACTATGGCAGGGCTTGTCCTCAGCTGCAGTGTTTTATCTCAGCTTTATGGTGTGATTGCCAGCTCCTAACAGCAGTGATAAGGGGGGACCTGTAAAATCACTCCACATCTTCACCGCTGCTCTGCGACCGCCAGCGAGGGATGGCGGAAAAATAGCTGCTAGGAGGTGTTTGCGTGATCCTTTGGTGCATAAATGGCTCAAAGCTGTGGTTGGCGGGTAAGGTGGTGGCTGGGCAGGGAGATGGGAGAGGAAGCGCTGGCTGAGGCTGCCTTTGCCAAGCAGGGAGAAGGATTTTGCAGTAATTGAGATGTGAAACGCTGAGAGTCTTGACAAGAGTTTTAGCTGTACAGATGGGTAAGGAAGGCCATATCTCAGAGACGTGATGCAGAAAGAATCTGCAAGCGGCAGAGAGCGGGCTTGGATGGGAGCCCAGGGGAGGCGCCCGCAGGAGCCGCTGCCCAGGTGACACTGCATGCTGGGATGGAGCGGTGGAGGGGTGCGGAGGGGTGCATGGAGGGGTGGTGGGATGGCATCACAAGGCAGTGAGATGGAAGGATGGAGGGATGGAGGGGTGGTGGGATGGAGGTTGTGCAGAGCTATTGGAGACAAAGGGATCCACAAGAGGGAGAGGAGAAATACAGGCAGCCGTGTTTTAACCCTGCTGGGCACATGTTGATTGCTACTCATCCATGAGAAGATGAAAGATTTCAGATTTTGGTACAGGTAGGAGGCAGGTCTCCAGCAGAATGTTAGCCCTAGGAGGCAAATTAGCATGTCTCCAGAACCAGAATCAGTGATGACTTCTGTTTCCAGGTGTGAACATCCAACCAAAGCCTTGCCAGCTGCACTGGGACACATGGTTGTTGTGTCTCTCCTTACCCCAGGCATGTGCAACTATCAGTGTCCTTTGTAACTAAGGACTAGCATGACACCCTTCATGCTGTGAGATTTCCAGCTGCGCAGAAGACCAAAAAGTGGCCCATTAATATTTAATGTAGACTATTTTATCAGAAATAATAGGGAGAACAGATCCATATTTAACTTTGGTTATTGGACTCTTCTTTTTAAACATCACTTTTTCATTGTTTTACCTATCCAATTAACCCTTAGGAGAAAGTGCTAGTTGATTTAATAAGGATGACACCAACAATGGCTTTCAGCTATGTTGTAGCATTACTCCAAAATGTGGGGGTCAGAACCCATGGTTGGTGCGAGCTGAGCTGCAGGCACAGCAGCAATGAAGTAACAGATGGGGTGGCGCGAGCAGTGCTGTTTTCTGTTGGATTGTGCAGAGAACTGCATCTGTGCTACTGGTCATGCTTCTCATCTGAATTATTTAAGTGCCTTCTTGTAAGGGCTGTCTATGCGTGCTTCTCCCCTTTGCTTGTACATCTCCTCTTCCCTGTTTCCTTCTTCCCCTTCCACCTCAACGTGACCAGCTTATTTACAACATTTCTGCTGCAGTCCTGCCGAGATTCATTTTCACTTTTTCATTGAAAAATCAAAATCTTTGGAATTAGAATCTCCCAATATTGAATTGTCAATAACAGGTGAAAATTGCGCTCTGTGTGACAATGGGAGAAGGATGCACCAAGTTGGCGGTGTGGTGACATGGGCGCTGGTGGACCCACGCTTGAAACACGTGAAACAACTGGGGCAAGTATTGAGAAAAAATGAAAAAAAGCAAAGGTAATGTGGGGAGTGCTGCAGAGAAAATTGGGGATGGAAGTTTTCCATCTGGAGAATTGGAATAACAATTTCCTTGCTGTCTGACTGCGAAGCAATAGCAGAAGCAGACCACAGAGATCCTGTGCAATGGGTACCCGTGGGAAAATACTGGGGACTTGAGAGGGTTGACTGTGGAAAACTAACAGACATTTTGCTAAATGCCTCAATCCCCAAACAGAAAGACTGGAGGGGCAATGCTCAACCTGATCAGAAGGGGACAAAAAAAAAAAAAAGAAGTTGCACGTAAAAGTTACACAAATGTATTTGCAAAGGAATCCATGTTTGTGTGGATTATGTGTGGAGTGTGGCTATACATATGCATGTACGAATGCATATAAATGGTGTTGGAAGTCTACTTGTAGGGGGCTTATCATTACGGGGTCTGCCTTGACCATCAGAAGACTACCAGTGCCTTCAGGAAATGCCCAGGAAGAATAGGGGCTCCCTGGTTTAGTTGCCAGCTCTTGCATTTCCATTTTGGCCATGCGTGTCTGTGGGGGGCACACCTCAGTGTTTGAGTCACATGGATACACGTGTATCTGCAGCAGAGAGGAAAGGCAGACAGGGTGCTGTTTAGGGGCAGAATTGGTAAAATAAAAAATGTTGGCTTATTACTTTATGAAGTTACAGTTAAAGGCAACTAATGGGGTTTTTCAAAGCATTATTAATAGCAGAGACCTGAATAATGGTGTGTCACTAAACAGAAGTCATAAGCTACCAGGTCAAACATTACGCACAAAGACTTCACTGTCATTAAATGCTTCTCCTATGTGTTTGGGAATAAGCCCACAGCACACATGTTCCAGGAAGATGGCAGTGAGGAGGATGCTTGGTTCCTGCAGGCCTTCAATGACATTTGTTATCCTTTTTCTGTACAAGGACCTGCTCAGTTGCCTTCTAACAAATAAGTGAGCAAATGTGTATTTTTCTGGGCTGGTTTCATTTGTAATTTTATCACTTATTTCTTCTTTCATTAAAGAGTCTAATTGCTCAAAAGATACTAATAGAAATTACAAAGAAACTTTATTTAGGTTAGCTAGCTCCTAACCATTAGATTAAATCATCTTTCCTTAGGCATTGCCCCACTGTGCTCTCTGCAGGATTGCCCCCATGTGCAGGATTACTGAGCCATAGGAACAGTGAGAGATGTCTGAGTGCCAAGTTGAGCCTTTGTCCATAATTCTAGCCATAATTCACCCTGTTCAGCCTGAGATGTTCACGTGCTGCCAGTTCCCATCATATCCTGTAACTCTGGCAAGCTGGAAATGGTGATCTCGTTTGTTTTGCCTTGCCTTGCCTTGCCTTGCCCTTCCTTCCCTGCCTGACTGCTCCCTCCCTGTTAGGAGGAGGACATGGCCAAGTTCAGCCTGAGGATGTGGAGGGAACACTTTGGGCAGCCTGGTGTAGTGAGGATAGCTGGAAACCAGGCTGGGAAAGCAGTGAAGTATGTTGATGTTTGTGGGAAAGGCTTGGACATGAAAGCATAGCCAATTGCTTGTGTGCAGCATTGCAAGAGACCTACAAACTGCAAGGTAGAAAGTTTGCTTTGGGTTTTCCAAAGGAGAGGTAACAAGAAGCTCCCATGGCATCCATCTGCATCTCTTGGTGCCGTCACCTTGTCCCTGGCTCAGAGAGCACAGGTGAGCAGAAAGCACTGGATGATGTGCCTTATTGAACACCTGAACTTCAATTGCTCATCTGAAGAGTGTGGGTCAAAAGAGAGTACACCTCTCTTTTGAGAGGAGATGATCTCCACTGTACTCCAGTGAGGCATTAAATCCTTCAGAGTTCTCCCTGAAGTAGCAAGGAGATCCTTTTCTGTCACCAGTACATGGCCCAGCATGTTAAGGAGGAGGGAGGCTTTGCAGGGAAGGATCTCTTCCACCTGGCTGAAAAAACAAGATGGCAGAGCCTCACTGATTTCTCTGGTCTGACTGCCACAGGCTGGGCTCCTCACATACCTGGGCTGGCCTGGCAACAGGAGCTTGGAGCCAACAGTAGCACCTGCTTTCAGACCTCTGCTTTCAAGGAGGCATGGGAAATGGGAGATTGGTGTGTTGATTCCCCTCTGCTTTCCCTGGCCTTGTGCCCAGAGTGCACAGCTCTTCTCAGACATAATTGGCATGGCCAATGGGCATGACTGGGATGTGATGGCATGGGGCAGTTGACACTATAGGCCCTGGGAATTTCCCCTGCACCCTGCCTCTGGCACGAGGTGCAGCTCTGGTTTCCAACCAGTATAAGCACTGAGGACCTCCCTGCAGTGGCTGCTGAGGACCTAGAATGCCCTCATCCCATTGGCCAAGTCCTGCTGGTGCTTGCAAGGAGGGGCAGTTCAGAGGTATGTAAAGGGATGGGCTTGGGACCAGTTTTGGCTCTGGATGGTGCTGGGATTCATTTGGGCTGGCTCCCTTGATACATCCCTCTGCAGGGATGTCCTGTTGAGATCCAGCCAGAGCAGAGGGACTTGGAGCTCAGCCTTGGCTATTAAAACGTTCCTGTTTTGCAAAACCCAGTTCAAACCAAGGGCTGAATGAGGCTGAAAAACCATCAGATAACCATTTGCTCAGTGGCTGTGTTGGATCCCAAAAAGGCCAACCCAGGCCACAGGACCCTGGGCTTCGTGCCACTGACGTGTCTTGCTTCCTAAAGCGACCTCACTGCCTTGCTAAGGTATGAAATTCTGTCCTTTTATCTTTGGGCACCCCAGGATAAGGTCCCTACAAGCGCTGATGGGGAGCAGAAGTGCTCCCACCCTACAGAAGGAGACGGGGAGCTGGGCTGCAGCACGCAGCCAGGGCAGCCAGGCCAAGCCCTGCAGCCAGCGGGCAGCGGCCCCAGCACCACACGGGACTGCGCCCAGGGTGCTTAGCGTTACTGCCGGCTTTGGCAAAGCCCCTCTGGCTCGCCTAGTGGGAAGGATAAAGAATAAAATTTCACGTTTCTCCCCATCCCAATTGTTTGTCACGTTTCTGTTATTTCATAGTGGCAATCTGTCACGGCAGTGAGCGGGGCCGGATGGGGCTCGCCTGGGTCTCGTGTCCCCTGCACTGCCCGGTGCAGCCCAAGCAGCCTGATGCAGCAGGAGTGGCGCGGTGAGGGGTGCAGCCGGAGCCTTGGCACCGCCGCCTTCATGCGAGATGGCAACAATGGGGAGCTGCAGGCTGCCAAATCTCAACACAGCAGGCACGGCTGGGTTCAGCTCAAGCTGAACGCAAGCCGTGCAGGACCCTCCATTTTGGAAGAGAGCTAGCAAGGTCTGGCACTTGGAATTCTTGGCATCCACAAGTGTCTTCACTCTTTCTTATCCCCTCCTGTTCCCAGTAGATTTTGCATCCTTTACAATGGATAAATTATACATGCAGAGTTTACTCTCCTCACCGAGCTTCGAGAATACCCCGGTGCCAGCCAAGGGAGCTGGTGCATGGGGGAATAGCCAGGAATGTTTAAAATAGTCTGGCCACGTGACTTTGGAGTTTGGAAAAAAAAAATCCTTCCCCCTGGCATTTTAAATCTAAGCGAACTTTCTTTTATTGCAAGAGAGAGCCATGGGCTGCTCTGTGTGAGAATCCCAGGCCAGGTTCCCCTCTTTCTCCCAGCTGTGTCTGGTCCCTGGGCACCCACACGTGCATCACTCCCTGTTGTTTGCTGCGGCCCTGGGCAGCCCTGAGCAGGAACACAGAAGCAATGCAGGTCGTGGGTTGTGCAGGGGCCAAATGGGAGCTCCTCCTCATGTGCTGCCCTCCTTTGCCTGTCCTCACGTCTTCAGTGTGATGGCACCCTCCAGACCAACCACTACGGCTGCCCCAGGTCAGTGCTCCCACTCCTCCAGAGGCAGAGGGGCGGCTCTGTTAACGAACATTTTAATTATGGCTACCAGCTTGTGCTACAGGCCTCTGAGTCTCATTTGAATGCAGGCAACTTTAAGCTCTTTTGGCAGTATGAAAGGGCCTCAGAGTGGATTCCAGTCACATGTGCACTTGCTTTTAGGCTCCAGTACGGTGCCAGTGTGATGTAAAGGGGCCTCCGTCAGCCGGAGGATCAGGCCCCGCATATTTTACACTCTTTTGTAGCTTGCTGTGACTCTGCTTATCTCTAACAGTTAAAAACCGAGTGCCAATGGTCTACACGCTGGATACGTATCATGCAAAACCAAATATAGCACGGCTCAAGAACACTCTTTGCATAATGTACATATGTATTTCATTTATTTTTGTAAAAATTCTGCTTAAGCATATGGAAGGGAAGGAGTGATAACACTGCCTAGAGGCAGATATAATGTGGTCAGGCAATGTGCAAGCTTCCTCACACAGCTCGAGGAATGTGCTTGAGTTTGGAGTTGTTATATGAGTCCTGGACAATTCCTTAGCAGCAAGTAGGTCATACAGATGATTGTGTGGCAGGGGTCTTCATTCCCATCAGGTGATGGAGAGCCTCCAAATGCATTTCACCTGGGGCTGCTGTTTCTCTACCCCAGAACTATGGATGTGCAAGACTCTGGCTGAAAATAGTCACGTAGATCCATATTTAGGAGCCTGTATGCATGGATTTCTCTTCAAACTTTTGGCTTGCCACATTGACGCTGTCCTACCAGTGATTCTACAAATCCTCTATTTTACGTTGCATTTCAGAACTACTACAGCCAATTGAAAAAAAAAAAAGAAAAAGAAGAAGATAAGATTGACAGAAAAAAATACCTATGCTTAATAAAATTTAAATTTTGTGTTGATAATTCTCCCTGCATGGGGACAACCAGACCCAAGTGAGAGATGCTGAGAGGTGCTTGTTTGAAGTACTGGCTTCGGTCATCTCCAGGCATGTCTCTGTCCATGCTGCTTTTCCCTACTTTCCTTGTAGGCAGATGAAACAATATTTCTGATAGAAGGAGTGGCTGCTGCTAGAGATGGGGGTGTACCATTTATTTGCTGTGAATTGTGCATTCTTTCACATCAAGCACTGTAGGAGTGTGGGTGTCTCTTTGACGCTGCATTGGATATTACCAGCTTCTGAGTGCTTGGCCAAAGCCATCCCCAAGCCTCCAGGTCCTTGGCCAAGACCTGTGGACTAGCTGTGCCATACTCCCATGTAAAACTCATTACAAAATGGGATGTGGAGAGTACACCTAAGCTATGCCAGAGTCAGAGGGCTCTTGATTTAGCTACTGGAGGGTCAAAGTCTGAACAGCTCCAAGAGAAGGAAAGGGAGAAGAAAGAGAGGTACAAAGATACCAGTATGTGGTTGCTCATGGGCATAGGTGCGAGTTTAACTTGTGGACATTGGTTTCATTTATGAGTTTTCTTAGATCTTAGCTCCCAGGATTTGTTTTAGAAACTGGAGGATTTTTGTGTGCAGTATTATCTCACTGGCATAGGAGCACCTTCTGCTGAGAGGCTGTTTTGCAGAAGCAAATAGAAAGACTGATCTGAATGAAAAGAGGTTGAAGCAGAGGCATTTCAAGAGGACAAAGAGCTGTGAAAGTGCACAAGCGTAACAGAGGCAGCAGCATCCAGCAACAAAATATTGTCTTTTGTCTTATGCTCCTCCTTTCTATCCCAAGACAAATTTTAACCTAGTTTTTTTACTCACATAGATTGATTTTCTTTGTATAATCTTAGGCAGCTGTAACTAAGAATAAATTAGATCTTGGTCTGCTAGCAGGGGCCCTGACCAGAAGAGCAGTTAAGCACACTCAGCATGAGGCACAGGAGTTGTTCCTCCATGTCAGCAGCGCTACGCCTGGGCTTTAAGCTCAGCATGTTTTCAAGTATTTGAAGCATACAGTTCACAAGAGCTGGTCTCTAACCTCCTCCCTTTTCCCACTTTTGTATGTCAAACATTCAGACATTTACATGTGAAAACAAGTAGTGTTGCAAAGGGAAGTATTACGGTTTCTCTACCTTCCCTTAAGAAAAACTGGCCTCCAGACTGTGAGGTGAGTCTCAGTTTGGGAGAACTGCTTTGCTTATCCCCATCCCCATAGTCCTGGATGAGCATGGAGGGAATTAGAGTGAGGTGTCTGGAAAGTCTGTGGCTCCCTGTGCTGCACAACGGATGGGATGGAAGGACTGGATTTTAATTTAAACAATTAATTCTGAGGGAAGTAATAGAACTAAAAAGAAAGTGAAGATGTATTTGCCCAAGAAACCTTCTGAAATGTCTCCTATTTTTAGAATGCTCTGCAAATGCTTTTCATGCAAATGTATACGCACGTATACATACGTATGTATATCACTGTTATGTAAATCAGAGCTGGTTTCTTATTGACTGTATTAAGAAGCTTTGAAAAGGCTGTGACATTTCCTTTTCTGCAAAGGAATTTTTGTTTTTAAAGAAATAATTGAACCCGTGTGTCATAAAGGTGTTTGGAATCAGCCAGGCTCTGATAGCTGTATTCACACTGAACGCGATCTCATTGAGCGAGCGGACCGCTGTAGTGCTGTGCTGAATGCTGATCAACTTCCAGTTGCTCACTCAGATCTAATGCCTGCTTATGGCAGCCAGCAAAGCTCTACTCAAAGTGTTTACAGGTGGCTCCTTGAGACCTGTTAAAGCTGGAGGACCCAAGGAGCAAAGCAGGCTTTGGAGATGGTCTCACTGAATGTTCCCCTGCAAACAGAGCACAAGAAGGGATGGAAGAGAGACATATCAGAAACTTGCTCAGTCTCTCCACACTGCCAGAAAGCAAAGATCTGGCCTATGGAGCCACAGGACAGCCACCACTTTTGGTGCACAGTCACACCAAGCCTCGTGTCCTTGCTGTGCCACATCGTGTGATACTGCAGCCACATCTCCAGTGATGGCACTGGGTGGGGTCTGGTGCATCCATGCACAGGGAGCACAGCACCCAACTTGCTGGGGTGCCTTTGGAGAGAAAATTCCGTTCTCCAAACCACCATGCAGGCCTCCATCCAGCTGGCAAGCTGTCAGGAGATGACTACTGTGGACCTCTTTGGTGCAAAACCACCTCTTATAAAGTCATCAAAGCCCAGCGGGAAGCCAAGAATTCCTGAGGCTGGATTGCATCCCAGAGTGTCCAGTAAGCAAAGATGTACATTACATGTATGCCTAAAATGGAAACATGAGCTGGTGCTTATTTCTACAGCTTCAAAGGCAGCAGCCAGCAGATCCTCTCTGGAGCCCAAATGCTGGTCCCAGCCCACAGCCCCTGTTGCCGGCTGGGATCAAAGGTGAGCACCAGGTCCCAGGCCACCGGCGTGGGAGCATCTGCAGAGCAGCAACCAGATGGGGAGAGCTGCAAATAGAGGGAGCTGCTTCACCACATCTGCATGAGGACAAAAACGTGCAGCAGTCAGAAAACATCTTGGCAAATCTGATTTTCTTTCTGGAAGTGGAAGGATGTTTCTTAGTAGCAGCTTCTGCCCATGTCCGTCAGCTGCTTTGTGTGACTTTCCTTTTCACTTTCAGCTGTCTGTTCTGAGTGCCAAAGGAAATGAAAAGGGTTATTTTACACCCAAGTCGTATATCCCTTAAGAAAGGGAGCACCCTGCTGTGCCAGCTAGTGGTTTCTATACAGTGGCAAGACATAGAAAACAGACACTGACTTTGAAAAGTAAAACTCTCCAGGGAGTCACTGCTCTCTCTGAGGAAATACCATTTACTGTGCACCAACTCCATTTGTTCGAGGAACACTTTTAACATGTTTCCTGGATTTTAATGCAGTTCAGATTGTCACAGTGCAGAAAGATTGGAGCTGCCTTTGGTGGGTACAAACAATGGGCTCAAATATTGGGTTTTGTGGCTATAAATATTGTTTATCTAGAAGTATCAATGAATGAGCAGGCAGCATGGACCAGTGAGGTAAGTGGGGCAGAGCAGTGGTGTCCTTTCACCACCAATGTTTCTCCTGGTGTACTTGGACAGGGGACAGGAGGGACAGTCACTGGCATGCTGGATTTCCACTGGGATTTCAACCCTGAGCTCCAGCCACAGAGGTGAAACTAAGCTGTTTCCATGTCATCTGCATTTGTTGAGAATTCATCCCTTCTGTTCATAAAGGGGAAGAAAAAAAAAAAAAGGAAAGGAGAAGAAAGAAAACCTCACGCTTTCTGTGGCATCTCAAGCTGGGGGGAAAGGCCAAGATAAATGGATACTTTCAAGGTCATTAGCTTGTGGAGCTCACAGTTTGTATTGCCCTGCCAAAGCTCTGCTTGGAGAGGTTATAAATGTATTTCGACTGGAGCAGGGAGCTCATTGTTGGAGTTTGGATCCTCTGCTTGGCTGACAGTGAAAAATCCCAATTCTGGTGAAGCAGCCCCCCTCCTGCTTGGAAGGTCTTTTGTCTATTCATCTGCAGCAGAGAACACAATGAATTAGATGTGCAGTCGAAGATATCACAATGCCTTGCCAGTATGGATGCCACCATCAGAAATGCCTCTGGGAAGCTGACCTTCCCAGCGGCCCACCAAA
The DNA here is from genome assembly GCF_019232065.1 of Centrocercus urophasianus. Taxonomy (NCBI): domain Eukaryota; kingdom Metazoa; phylum Chordata; class Aves; order Galliformes; family Phasianidae; genus Centrocercus; species Centrocercus urophasianus. The sequence continues at coordinate 69,374,036 of NW_024884142.1, read as the reverse complement.
AGGAACGCAAAGTCAAGCCTTGTTTGCTGTCCTAGGAAATTACCTTGAAATGATGGCCAGCCCTCTCCATCTCACCAGCCAGTATCCCTGCAGGCTGTCGTGGAGGAACAAAAGAAGGGACAGAGCCAGAAATGAAGGGCGTTGGCAAAGCACTGCTCCTCTCCCAGGCAGACATTGGTGCCACCCACGCCAAGGCATGGCATGTGGGTGTTTCACAGCCTGCCTGACGGTGTGTGAGTGCACAGCTGAGCTGGCTGCCACCCTGCCTTACTGTCCACATTTTTTCTGCCTTTTCTGACTACTTTGCCACCCAGCAATGATACTGGGTGCACTTAAGGGCACATGATATGTTGCTTTGTCATCCACATGTATACCTGCAGTTCTCAGTTGGAACCAGCATCCTTCAGCCTCCTTGACCTGCCCAAATGCTATATATCATGCTATGTGAGACCTATGTATGTCTTCCCTCAAAATCAAGATTTCTCGATTTCCCCAGATGCAGGCTGGTTTTGCTTGGCACGTGCATGCTGCTCCCAGCATCATGGGCTCCACAGGTGCCAAGGGACTCAGAAGTACTGCAGATAAATTGCTATTTAGGGTCAATGCCACAGGCTGAAATGGATAGAAATTTCCATCTATTTGGTGCACAGTCAAGCCAGATGTTTTATAGCCTCTGGTGGAATATCAGTAGACGTATTTCACAGCAGTAAAGGTCAAAGATGGACTCTAAAATAAGTGGAGCCAGCATTTTTGATGGCTCTCAGATTAGAGGAATATTTACTGGCAGAGAATATCTGCAGAACAAGAACATCTCATTCAGGAGCTGGAGAAAACTTTCAGCAACAGCCAGCACCCCTCAGAGCCTGCCAGGTCCCCCTGAACCTTGAGCCAAAATATATGGCCTGCAGTGTCTCCCAGAGGCAGCAGTGCTTCTCTCTCTCCATCCAAGGTGTGAAAGGCATCTGAGCCGAGTCCCTTTCCCTCTTGACTGCACCCAGCTGAAGCGAGTTGCTTGAGAAGTGATTTCTGCTCATCATTTCCAGGCTGTGAAACTGAAGTATGGGAAACCTGGGAGCTGCAGCTTCTTGGGTCTCCATGGCCTTTCCTTCCTGCAGCCCATGGAGCCTGCAAGACCTGTGCTTTCCTCACGGCTGTGGGGAGATGCCTTCCAAGCTCTTTCTCCTGCCACCTCCAGCAGCAAAGCTCCAGGGGCCTCCCAGAAGTGGCGTCAGTGTGGAGCACTGGCATTTACTCACAGCAGGCTTTGCAGGACAGTCAGAGAGATCTGATATCTAAGTGCCACAGGTCCATTTGGCAACAGAACTTTTCCCCAGGATAATCTTCTTTGTGTGTTTTAGTTAATATAAGAACTATCCCAAAGCCTATATAAAGTAAGAGCTGCAGTAATACAATTTGAAAGTGGACAGGGCATGAATTAGTACTCCTTCAGACGTATTTCTTAAATGGCATGCAGGGATACTGAGAACAGATGTTACATTGCTTTTAGAGGACAAAAATGGGTCAGACCTTACAGCGAAGTCTCTAACTGTCGTATAGTCTCTGCTGTCCTATATTTCTCAGGATGGAACCATGAAGCACTTGCTCATCTGATCCAGTTGTCAGAAGCAGCCCCAGTGTGCAGGAGGGAACCAGGAGTGGGTGGGTGGGTGGTAAGCTGGTGGTGGAAAGGTGAGGAGGAGGTTGGAGGCAGCCATGGGACGCTCTGAGGACAGCCCAGCAGCACGGCCTGTGGGAGCATGAGAGGCTGTGCCTGTTTGCTAATGTCCTGGGATGACCTGGGGACTGAACCATGTCGAGCTAATAATTTGCTGTTGCTTCCTGAAAAAGCAGCCTCCCATCATATGACATTTGTTGGAAAGCAAGATTTCCCTACGTAGCAAGGATTAAAAGACACACTCATGCTCTGTGTAACTGTGCATCTCTGTGCTGACCATAGGCAACCAGAATTGGATCACAGGGCTTGCTAATACTAGTGGAAGCCTCACCAATCTTTGTGCTTTAAATAAACTGACCTAAAATGTCCTAGTAGCAAGACACCCAGCCAGAAAAAGGCCAAAGAGCAGCAGAAAGCTTACTGTGGCAGGCGACAATGCAAAATAACTCAGCCATTCAAAACCATTCATTGTTCATGTCAGCCCTTGATTAATAGGCGCTTAAATTAAGTTTTGTTTGTTTGTTTGTTTGTTCTGGGATTAGCTGCTTTGCTGGGAAGGAACACAAGCCCCTCACAAGGTGAACAGGGGTGACACAGAGCTCTGGCTCTCCTGCATTCTCACCTGCCTGAGAAATAAAGGAATCTTGCAGGGCTGTGGCTGCAAGCATAGCTGTTCTTTCATGACTGGCAATGCAGTGGGCAGGAGACCTTGGGACTTCCCTGATCCTACAGAACCAGTTCTGGGAGGTAGTGCCAGGCTCTGAGTGCTTTGCCGGAACAAAAGTTGGATGTGCTTCCCATCATGGTGAGGGGAACAGAAATTAAACTTCATGAACTTGAACAAAAGACGAATGACTGGGAGGGGAGAGGAGAGAGAAAGGGAGAGAAACCACAGACAATTAGTACTGTACAGGCTCTGACAGCATCATTAATGAGGGATAATATCCAATTAAGGAGGAGGATGGAAAATCTGGGGAATGCCTGTACATATTCCAGTAAATTGCTCGCAGATCCTCCCTATTCCCCTCCTCAACTCTGATGATCATCTAAACGGGAAGAAAATGTGAAATAGAGTTGATGGAAATATCTGGAGCTCCTAGGCAGGTGGCTGGCTTCCCGGATGTCCTGGGAGCATGGCCCCAGTCACATGCCTCATCAGAAATGCACGAACCCAAGGGTGTGCGAGAGGCAGCCTGGAAGGCTCTGGCAATGATTTAACTCAATTAAAGTCTGTGGGAGGGCTCAGCTTCACATCATGAGGCAAACACAGGATGAGTAACTGATATAAGACCGAACAGCACTTTCCTTGTGCCTTTTGTCTTTAGAGTAGCGGGAGATGGATAATATTCCTGCACTGACATGGTAAGGCTGGAGCTGGGGAGACTGTGGTAAAGCATTAAGGGTTTTTTTGTTGTTGTCAGAAAGGTCATCAGCAACTTGGAAATGCAGATTTCTTTCTAACAGGAAGCCTCTTTTTTAAACTTTCTACCCATCTCAGCATTTCTTTAAATGGAACTGTTAGTCTTGTTGAGGTGACCTAAATCAGCAATGTCCTGCATAGGAAAGAGAAATAATTCACAGTCCTCAGTGTCTCAGAAACACTTGTTTGAATTGACAGAGCAAGGATGTGTTTCCAGAGAGCCTCCTATAAAAATAGCTGGTAGCAATTTTCAGAATTTCAATTTGTCTGGTTTTGGTGTTTTCATGGGCTTTTTTATTTAATCTTTTAATTTTATTTTGAAAGTAAAACAAAATGAAACAAAGCAAAAAACAACAAATGAAAACCCAAACTTAAATTTAGTCAGCAGTATTGTTTTCTATTCAGCATCCATGTCCTTTTATTTGTTTATTCAGCACCTTTCTTCAAGTGATTCCCAAAGCAATGTTGAGAGTAAAACTAAGGTGATTTGTTTCAATTGGTGCACATGATGTACGTTTGGAGAGATGGAGGAAATCTGGAGAGTTTCCTGGACCTTTATGGCCTTTCTGAATGCCGAGGGACTTGTGTAAGTCCCTTTTCCTCCTAAGCTCTAAGACTAAATTCTATCTCCACTATTGCAGTACAGGGACAATTACATGCCTGCATTTACAAATGGCTTCTAAACAGTGTAATCACTGAGCTCCCAAAGGTCTGAAAGATGGGACTTCACTTGTACTATCTCCATTGTTCCTTTCCAGCACAGAAATACATATACTTAATCCCTTTCAGACACAGTGTATACAACTGGTGGTTATTGCATCTGTGAAAGTTACGGATTCCATTTTTCCCAGGACAGTGCTGTTGGTGTGCACAAAGGCACAATACTGGCAAGATTAATATCAGCTTCTGCTTTGCCATTCCAAGCTCCTGCTAACTGTAAATAATATTTTAGCAAAGATCTTGATGCATCATGATCTATTGTGTTGCAGTGATGATGCTGCTTGTTATGTCTTTAGCAGTGATTTATCATCCTCTGCAATGACACAAATCACGGATGGCTCATGACACTCCAGGATGTATGATCTCTTAGTGGTGGCAGTGATGAATTCTGCGCTTAGATCATAACATTTTGAAACCTGGGTTGTGGAGCTGATCCTTTGCTTTTTACTTTTAAAAGGTACCTAAAGCAATAAAATCCTCTCTTTGCTAACAATACGTGAAGGAGAACATCTCTCCCTTTCACCATAGCTTGTTACGGTTCATTCTAGCTAAGCCTCAAATGGTTATCAGGCAACTCCAGATTACTCATTCCTTTTGCTTTTCCCTCTACTATCTTCTAACCTTTAATGTCCTCCTCCTGCATTCTGGTCCCAGGGACATATTTTGAAATTCTGCTGCATGTATAATGAGTATAAAATGTTCCTCTCGGAGCTGGAGAAAGCTCAGATGTTTGGGTACAGTAGGCCCATTCCGACACAACAAGCCTACGCTCAAGCTGTGATCCCAACAGAGAAGAAAGCTTTTCAGGTCTGAGCTGCTCTCCTCCAGTGAGCTGCAGCCCTGCCGGCTCCGCTCCCAGGAAGTGGAAGCACTTGCTCTTGTTTATTTTTATCTGAAACATCTCAGGTAAGAGAGGAGGGAATGGGGAAGGGGAGTGTCAGAGCCTTGTTCTTCACTGCTGGGTCCCTCCTGCAGTCAGGACAGTGTGTTTCTACCTTGGGAAATTCATAAATTATGGGAAGATTTCAGATTTGGGGATTTTAGCAATGAAAAAAGAGATGTGAAAGAAGAAAAAAAAAAAAAAAGAAGATGAAGAACTAAAAAAGAAATTCCCTAGCAATCAGATAGGGTCAAGTGGTTCCCTCCATGGTGACCACCGCATGTACTGGCACCCCAGGCTCAGGCCTCAACTCAGTGAAGGTGGTGGTGGGTCCTGATCAGCCATCCTCCATGGGGGTGACAGCAACCAAATGAGTCCTTGTGCACCTCTGGGGCACCCGGGTCTGCCCTGAGCCCCCTTATTCACTGTCAATGCCTGCAGGCTCCGAGGAGGCTCATTACCACTGGATGGAGCACAAGAGGTGAGAGAGGAGAGCTGAGGAATCCTCATGGGATGCTGGGCTGGCTGGCTGCCCTGGCCTGGGCCCCAGCATGGCATCCAGGGAGCCCATTAATAACCCAGAGCCTGCTCATGGGGATGGGACGCCTCAGGGTGCCCTGTCGCTTAGTGCCAGCCCCTTCAGCTGCAGCTGCTGCCCACCAGCAGGGGTCTGGGCAGCTGCCAGTCATACAGGTGCTCTGCCAGACAGCGGTGCCCTGCCAGCCAAGAAGTCCTTGGTGGATGGATCCACACCAGCACCAGCCATGTTACGGGGTAGAAGCAGCCTCCTGGCATCACAGCAGTGCTGCCACAGCATCCAGGGCAAGGGGCAAGGCCAGGGGCAGGACAGCAGTGCAGAGCTACTCAAGGCATCATCTCTTGAAGTGTGCCCAGAGGACTGAGGTGCTGGCCCCCAGCCTGTCTCTGCAGGACACGACCAGCCTGACCACTTCAAGGCTGTAGCATGGTTGGAGTTGGCTGTGTGTGGCTGATGGTCCATCTCATGGTCAAACCTCAGAGAAGTGGCTTTTCTGACCTACTCCTTCCCTGAGAAGAGTTCTCAGACAGTCCACCAACCATAAGAATTCACTTCTCAAGAGAAGATGGCTCATTTTAAGGAGGGAGATTTTTCTAAAACTTAGCAAAAGAAGAACTGTCATTATCAACCAGAGACAGCAAAACGTCATGGAAAATATTACCTCTAGTGGTGAATGTTCAGCCATGTTACGATATAACAAAGCAAGATTCTAGAACAGAAAATCTTAGGCTATTCTTTAGAGCTCATTAGTGCTTATGTTTTCTATAATTCATTGCATGACATGACATCAAGATGCAATATTGCTGCAACAGGCAATGTTGTCCCCTAAGAAGAGAGTTATAATGACCAAGACACAGATGCATTGTAATACATACTTTCTAGGTTACATGCTCTAGGGTGGTCAGCTATGACAACCCATAGTGGCCATTCAGACTGAACCTTTCCTTATTACTGGTCTTAAATGTCCATTTCTAGAAAGGAAAACATTTATCTGGTCTGCAAAGGTAAGAGAAGCCATTTCTGCTGCACCTTCTCATGGTACCCCATTTCTTTACTTTCCAGTGCCTAAGTGTGGATGTCACTGAAATTCTCAACAGTGGGGATTTTACACATCTAATAGATTTATCACATCTAGCACTCTGTAAGTATAAATGTCTCTTTGAAACTTAGGGAGAAGCACCAAGAACAACCTTATTTCTTTTCATATTTAACAGTTCACAATATACTTTTCACTATTCTATATTCTTGTGTTACAACAAACATTTACATACCTCGTATTACATTAAGTATTTTCAACTTGATTTGTTGAAAACATGTGACTGACTGTGTACACTGGAAGTATGAATAATTGAATTTGATTAAAAAAAAAAAAAAGATTAGACTGACCAAAACAGGTTAGAACTAAAAAGTAAAGTCTAAAAGCGGTTTGATTCAGGTGAAGAAAATAAAACAATTTCCTAAGCCAAAATAATTATAATAATATTAGTAATGACAATCAAGTGCATTCCAACTGGTAAAAGTTGGAATCATGGAGCAGCTCAAAGTGCTTCTATAAAAGCCAGTATCTCAGCAGCTAGGGCAGCCTTCTGGCATGGAGGGCTCACGCTGACATTCAGCACTCTCCTGTGCATGGAAGAGATGAGAAGCTGCATCACATTCCTCTTCAGAAAATACCCTGTGCACTCATCTGCAGGTTCAGCTGCAGCTATGTGTCCATGTCCTCAATGGCTGCTCTGACCATTGCACATCAAGTTAAAGAGGGTCCCTTGTTCTTGATTTTATTGGAAGCCCCTTTTGTAAGATGCACCTCAGTCTTCTGACTGTGCTAAAATAACTAGCATTAGAAATAATTCAATGGATTTGTCCACCAACTTCTGATGTGTTGGTTTCAGTTGCATTTCTCTAGATAATTTGACTTCAGTTTGCAAATACGTTCATGCAGCCCTGACATGCCATTTGTGGAAACCCTTGCTGTTTTCCAATATACTATATGATGATGCCAATGATGATGATGATGATGATAAGAACAATGATATCAATTGTTATTATTCAGATAACTCTACTACTAGTTTCTTATTTCTTCTTATACACCACTTTTTACTGCTATTTTTTACCTTCTTTCAACATATCATTTTGCACCCACTTTGCTATTTATTTTGCTTCTTCCTTTACACTGCTGTACACGATGATGCTCTCATCTCTTTATAGATCTTCAAGTGTACAGCTCGACTTCTTTCTGTATTGCCGGGTCCAAATTCTTCACAGTGTTACTCCAGCTTCCCCTGGGTGCATTGCCAATGGAATCGATACTTGAACACAGAGCTGTGTAACTCTGTGGAAAAGCAGTGCTCTTATCTGTATAATGTCTTGATATAATTCTTTTTTTGTTTCATAATCCTTCTCTGCACATATCCTTATTCAGGTTCCTTTTTTCTTTTCTTTATTTTTTCTTTTTCTTTTTTTTTTAATTTCTTTTTTCCTTCTGTGCACCTTCTTTTACAAACGTAGCTTCTTTACATTCAATAGCCATCACTGTGATCTATCTGATCTAGACAGCTGTGCCGAGACAGAGGATTTTGAAATATTGCTGTAAAAAACTGGAAGCTTTTTGCCACACTTGTATTCATTTTAGTGGTTATCACTGTAACAGTTAACAAAAGACACAAAGACATCCATACCCAAAACACAGCATATGAAGATTTAATTTTTTTTCAAATGGCACATACATTTAAATAGCTACTACTTCTCCCATTTGGCAAGGCCATTGTTGTGGCTAATGTATGTATTTCTGAAAACAATGATACGTTTCCAATACTTTCTTCCACAATTTTTTTTCAATGAGCAATAAAGGAGGTTGAGGTGGGATGTGTTTTATCCCACCACATTATATCATTCCTCTTTTTCCTCTTTGTTGGATGGCAATCAGGAACCCTCATGCCAAGCTTGGGAAGCAACAGCATCTGGCTCCTTGGCAGATTCTGCAGGCGGTCTTGTTGCCAGCCTTTAAGCTGTGTCTGGGTCTGCTGCATGGTTTGGCTGCAGATGGGCTCTCTGGGTTGCCTTGTGCTTATGGGTGCCAGTTTTGGCTTACCTTTGATTCTGAGGACTTTACTCATTTTTATTCATTTGTGAATAAGGACCCATCCAAATGCTTCATGAAACCAATATCAAAGTGTGCCGATATTTAAAATGAAAAGGGAAGGAGGCTGCTTCCCTTCCCCCTCCCCTCCCCAGGATGAAACATTATAATAGCATCTGCAAATGGATCTGGATCTATCAGTATTTCCATTATAAATCAGAGGCTTAGAGCTCAGCCATGAATATTCCTCCCAGAACGAAATGCAATGCTGCCGTTAGTATCAAAATAGCACCAAAGGTTTTTCGGACCACCTAGGCATTCCCATGCACCTAGGTTTTCCCTTCACCAAGGGAGATAATTTTAAAGACGTGACAGTCTGAGCATACTTCCAAAAACTTCTGTGCGACAAAAATTGTTTCTTGCTGGTGTTTCTGGAAGCTGAGGTTCAGTGCAATTTTGGAGTCACTTTCATCCCCAAGACTGGAAGAAAATCTTTGAAGCTGGAGAATCAGTGGGTACCAAGCTGTGGCCGTGAACACAATCCTCTGTGATCACAATCTGTAGACCTTGGAGGCTGGCAAGGTGCAGCAGGGAAGCTGTTTCCACATCTCCTGCACTGAGCTAGAGAGGCCACTGCTCAGACCCTATCTGGCCACCGTTCTGCTTGAGTTTTGGCACCCTGAGGGGAACTGCCTCTCCCAAAGGGATGTGGGGAGAGGGGGATGCAGGAGGCTAATTGGAGGTGTCAGGCTGCGCAGCAGTGAGCGAGGTGGGGGGCAACCCAGTACCTCTGCCCAGCCAGTCAGGGCTGATACTGCTCAGCACAGATGGCTGAGGGGGCTGCCCAGTGACCAAATTAAGCCTTCAAAACACAACACAACTTCTCATGTTTTGGAAGGAGCCTTTCTGGCCCCCAGAACCTGGTGCTTGCACCTCTCTACCTGTCCTGCTAGACACGGAAAAGCTGCATGCAGTCATCCTGAGATAGGGCTTTGGGGCAGCTTAATTTCTTGGGAAGCAGCATTCCTGCTGCATCAGGAGGGATGCAAGGACTTGGTGTCCTGGAGACATCAGGTGGGATGGGGCTGGAGGAGGCGGGTGAGCATAAGAAGCTTGTTGGCACCTTGCTAGAGTGCACATACGGTAATATAGGCGATGGTGCTTGGGGACCAGGACTCTTCCCGTGCCTACAAATGGGCCCTCTCGGTAATGCTGGCTGCTGGGCAGAGCTGGGTCACAGCTGGCTGTGCTGATTCCCAACATGACCCTGTTTCCCCGCTGAGTGTTTCTCAGCGCACAGAGCAGCCTCGTAGCAGCCGGCCAGGCACTGGGGACAGTGCACGGCAAAACCGCTCCTGATTACAGCAGGATCCACACTGTTCCAATGCTAATAATAAAAAATGGAAATTTGAAACAAAATTCAAAAGACTATACCTTTTGAGATTTTTCTTTTTGCTATGCACTGTGCAAAATGCCACTGCATGCATGGAATATTTTCCCTATGTATAATATATTGGTGGAGTAGTCACATCAGTGACACATACTATTACACAAAATCTAACCAAACATAATGAAACATTCAAAACAGCAGCATCCCCATGTCCCTTGCTTCATTTTTTAAACCCATATTTTCTGTATTTAGGAAGAAAGTGTATTTTCTCTTCTTTCCATATTTCCCTGCAGTCTATAGACAGTCTCTGCATGTGATTTATAACATTCTTTCCTGTGCAATCTCTTCCAAGAGTCATCTTTTTGCAGTTCTTTGTAACAATCTTATGTTCTTGCACACTTCCTTAAATGAATCAAGGCAGGATGTCAAACATGCAGTCTAATGGCTGGCACCTTCCCCCCTGCATTCCTCCCTTTCTTGTTACCAACGAGGGAAAGAAAAAACTTAAATTGCAGCAAAATTTTTAAATGTTCTCTTTGCAGGCTATGTGGGGAGAGGTGGGGATTCACCTTCAAAAAAAGGATTGTTCCTGTTCTGGAGGAGGACTTGAGTGCTGAAGCGGCTCTAAGCATGGAAGGAAGTTACGTGTGTTTCATGAGATGGCTCACCTTTAAAATTAAAGTAGTTAATAACTTTCAAATGTCAGGTCTCATTATTGCATGTCGGTCAGAACCTTGTCTAAAGTTCATCTGATTTTTGGCTAGTAGAAGCACACACTACAGATGAAAATAATAACCTAATAACTAGTTAGGATTTTTAATGTGAACCTCTCCTCTCTCCCGTGTGAGTGCTATGAGAATTCATCAGAAAATCACACACTAGCAATAAAAATACACACGAATGTTATCTCCAAAAAGATTCCAACATGAGCAAAAGGTGAGGGTCCCAATAAATAGGGAAGGTCAAAAAACAGATTTGGTGATTATTTGTTTAAATCCCATCTGATTTCTCTTTGCAGGCTGTCTCTGATGCATTTTGCTTAGGAAAGTAATGGTTGTCTATTGTTGGAGTGGTTAGTTATTCTTTGTAATGTCCGTCTGCACATAAAAACATGACTATTTATATGGTCACGTCAGTATTTCCTTGTTTACTGTTCTCTTTGACGAGTTTCACCCATCCAAAGGAAAACAGAAGGATTAGTGTGTGGTTTAGGTGACCGGCTGAATACCACAAAGGGTGAATGGTAAATAGGAAACTGTCAGTCCAAACAGCTCATAAATTGGGCACAAGATGAAAATCATGACCCTAAATCATTAGCAGCCAGAAGTAAAAATAAACTTTAAAGTTATGAACGTGCTCAACACAGCTCTGGCTGGTCCATCAACCATTCACCAACAGAAGTGCTGCAACTATGGCAAGTGATATTTGAACAAATAATGTTAAGTTGCTAGCTCTGCTGTGAGTGACCCTCACCTCACAGAGGAGAACAAGGCAGGGATCACATGCCTTGAGTTTAGATCACATCAGAAATACTCTGCTGTAGCAGTCAGAGATGTGTACTGCCTGTTCAGAGCTACCTCTTCCACCTCAGGTCATTGCTATGAATATGAGCACAAACGTACAGAATTTAGTCACTGTTGCTGGTGTTTTGCTAGGGATCTAGGCTCAATGGTTGATAAAGACATCTTTATTGCTGTCTCATCATCCAGCTTCCAGTGGGCCAAGGAGCACAGCGCAAAAGCTGTCATCCCACTTGGCTCTACTTGTTCTCACTGTTGGCACCCACAGCTGGAGGCCATGGACTGAATGGGCACAGGGAATGAATCCTCCTCTGAAAGCTTGCAGATCAGGGGTGAGATGTGTTGGAACAGCAGTGCCATACTCCTTTACACCTCCTTTTAAATGGAACTGCTCTCTGGATAAGGGAAGGAATTACGATCCCAGAGGGATGAAGTCTCCTCTACCAGTTTTGATATTCTTAGTAATGGTTTGTGAATGTGCTTGTTTAAAAGCTATATTCCAAGAAAGAGCACTTCTGGAGCAGACTGGCCTTTTGACTGACTGCAAACCACTGACTTCCTGCCCAAGGGTAATTTTTTTTAAAGGAAAATCCAGAGAAGCCCCACATCAGATTTTTAAATCTTACTTTAGTATGATTTTCAAGCAGTGCTTTGCCCTACTTTGAGCAGTCACGAACAGAACATTAAAACAAACACCTTCTCATGTTTTTAGTTGAGCTTATCTGTTCATTTCCTTTCTGTGGCATTTTACCTGCAAGCTTAAGGCTCTTGCCATTTGCCAAGATATGTCCTCAACTCCTCACTGAACAACATTGCATGCACACATGAGCAGCAGCTGCTCCTTTATGTGTCTGGAGCAAGCAAAATCTGGAAAATCAGAAGAGCCATGTAGTGCAGCTCAATGTACTCAGAACAGGGGTATTTACCTGACAGTATGCCAGCTACGTACACTTCGGCCCCACAAAATGGCAACATCCTTACGTGCCTCCTGTGTCTGTCCACTTTATTCTGTGTTCCAGATTGGAGAAAACAGCTCAGTGTGTGTCAAGTTTCCATGGTGCCCCTCAGCCATTCTGCCTGTGGGACAAATGCGCTGCTCCTGCCCCGGTTCCTGAAGAAGAGTAACCATCTGCCAAAAGCACAAAGAAAAACTGTTGAAGCAAATCTCCAGGTTTCATTAGTTTTCACTTTTCTACTGTGTAAACTCTCTCTTGTTTTTATTTTCCACAGCTTTGGCAAGCAGTTTGCTTTTACAGATCAGGCTTTGCCTAATCAATGAGCTGCATATAGGCTTTGCTTAGCTTTTGATTGGCATGTTAAGCGAGAATTAAGAAATAAAAAGGGATATTATTAGGGTTTGGACTTTCTGTTTTTGAAGACAAGGGGAGCCTTTCTGTCCACTCCAGGCAGAAGAAGATGGAGCATGGGCTCCATCCCTTTAGCACCGTAACTCAGTAAGTCTGTAGTTTGTTCTTGAAGCAGGTACGTGCCCCCCAGCTGATTTCCTTTTGCAGCCTGATTTTCAGCCCCTGGCAAGAAAAAGCTCTTCCTTTACGTTCACAGCAGCAGGATAGGGTCCAGGATGTTTAAATCCTCAAAACTTTCTGTTATTTCCTGACAATACCCAATTCATTGGGCCAAGATTTGAATACACATCTTCCTTGCACCATTTCACAAAAGGCTTCGATCCCAAGAATAGAGAAAACCGCTGCAATACAACAAGGACATATAAATATGAATGTCAAACTGCCCCATCAATGAAATGCTTTAAAATGCAGGGAGTGCCATGGTGCAGTGGGCCACAGAAACACAATGAAATGATAATGAGGACAAGCGGAGATGAAGACCACCCACCAGTAGTTTTATGACTGTGACTTGGAACGACAGTTCTCAGCGGGGCCATTGCGACTGGATGCCATTGTCATTTTTAGCACATGCTAAAGTAGCAATTGTGTATGGACATTTCAACTGTTGCCTCTGACAAACAGCAGCCAGACTATTTATGAACCACCCCCAACCCCTTTCTTGTGCATTTGGCTGCATCTGTAGGTAGGAGAGAATGGAAGACTGCTACTTTGTTCTGACAGGTTTTCCCATAGTCACTGTCTGCTACCCCTTGCATATGCTTAATTTTCTGAGGAAGAGAAATTATTTACTTCGGTCCCTTCTTTAGCCAGATCTCTCTAGTGTTAATCTTCTCTTCCACAAACTTCTGCTTGACTTCAGATGCTGTCTCCTTCATGTTCCATTGTGTTTACGCTCCTATCCTACCGAAACCTCCAACACCGAGAATTTGGGCATCAAAGTAATCTTTTTTAGGGCTTGATTGTGCCCTTATGATATAACTTAGGTTTGGGAAAAGCAAAGAGGAAGGGAAGACAAGGCACAGGTACTTTTCATATAAGCTGTTTTTTCTCTCCCACCCAGGTTCCACTTTAGAAACTGTTTGACTCAAGTTTCAGAAAAGATACATATATCCAAAACAATAATACAAATATGAATAGTTTTCTTGTGCAGATACAAAACAGAAAATATCAAGTCACATTCAGAAAGCATAGCCTTTTAGGCTTGGTCATCATTTCAAAAATATCTATGGAGTTCACAGCATCTACCAGCTTGCCTTTGAGTCTTTTCATATCAAGAAACTTGTCAGAAGAGAACAAATAAGAAATACATTCTTATTCCTTCATTCTCTCTTCAGATCCCTCAGTTTCAGTCAGAGGATGCATAACTGAGAGACTGTCTGTACAAACTTACCACAGTTCTGGGCTATCGCTCCCTAGGCTTGCACAGGATATCACTGAAAGCTGCCACCTTTACACCCAATAAATACCTAATTTATCCATTAGTTATTTCCATAAGTAGTTGCTTAAAGTAAGCATAAATTTTAAAAAATCTACGTTTTGCCAAGAAGCCAGCTACCCCCTATCTCAAAACATAAATACTTATTATTCTTAATGACTTGGGCAGAAGAATTTGTTTAATTGCATGCACATGATAGCAGAAGAAGCTGACTCAATGAGCTATTGGTAACAGGTGCTTCCTGATGATCAGATTTAAGGGATTCTGTATTGGCTAGAGTACTGTATGTCTGGATGCTGTTCTAAATATTTTATAATCGTTTTAGGAAAGATAGGTATGTGTTTGTCTCTGAAAAGAAAAAAAATATATGAGATAGGAGCTAGAAAAGGCATGGGAGAGCACATGAGATACATGGCCAGCAGAAATGCACAGTTGAAGAAGGTGTGAGAAGACAGGCCCAGCACACCATGCTGATTAACTGCTCTAAGACCATTGCAAGTTCAGGGCTGGTGCTATCCTACCAAAAATTTGGTAGGAGACTTGAGGCATCCCCAGTGACTTGCCTTATGTTTTCTGTATAGACAGAGGAGGGATGGACTGGAGAGAAGTAATTCTATAGCAGTTCAATAAATCTCAGATAAGAGTGCTTTCTGGAGACCAAGACAAGAGCCTGGTATCTGAAATTTGAAGGACTACACTGTCACAACAGCAGAGATACTGGCCAATTACCCTGGCCAGGGAAGTTCCCTATCAAAATCTTAATGAGACTGAGAATCATGAGATATGTGGTGGGAAGCTGAGTAGAGAGGAGATCCTGAAGCAGCCTGCAGCTGCCCATGATTGTGCAGGAGGAGCATGCTCTGTCTCTCGAGATTCCCCCATATAGTTCCTGGGCTGGGCTGATAGCTCAGTATTTGCATCAGAAGAGTGTCTATGTAGTCCAGTCCTCTGCTTGTGAAAATAAGAGCCAGAAAAACCCGCACTGCAAAGTTTTGCAGATCAGGCACCTGCCCAACCAACCCCATCCCATTATGAAGCAAGGAGGCACCTCCAGAGTAGATGTCATCTTCTGCCTGAGCACCCCTCTTCATCTCAGCTTTTCAGGGTATAAGACAAGGAAGGATTGTCCAGTTTCTGCCATGAATGAGATTCTGGTTTGCAAATCTTGGATGGGAATCTTGACTTCCTGTGCAATATGTTTTTCCATCTCTGAAGCCATTTATAACTTCAATGGCTGCAGAAGTGATTGAGAATCACTGAAAATTTAGTGAATTTGTTCTTTGGTTTATGATGGAAATGTCATGCAAAATATGGCAGTGGTTGTTCACACCTCATGGAATATTTGCTGTTGTATAGAAACAAGAAGAGCCACGTCACAGGAAGTTTGGTAGAACGTGGTTGGCAAAAATATTGACACTCTTTGCCAGGCACAAATTCTCAGGCTGATGTTTCCAGATCTCAGAGCCTCTGCTTTCTTTTCTGCCTGTTTAGTTAAAGCTTCTGTGGTGCTAGCCAGTGTGGGATCTGAGAAACTCACTAACGTGCATCAGGGACACCCAGCAAGACATCACGGTGTGGAGTGCCTGGTGTTTCCAAGTGACATTTTCCAAACAAGACACATATATTGGTGAAATGGGATGTCCAAAGGCATGCAGGAACTCAGAGAATAACTTGAGCTTCTCTCTTTAACTCTTGCCCATTCTTCCCCTTCATCATTCCTCTGAATCCCCATTGCTCTTAACACCTTGGTGTATGGATTCAATAGCACTCATCATCTGAAAAAAAAAGATACTTCTGGCTGGAAAATACTGCGGTTAAATTCAGCAGAGCTGTGAGAGCAGGCAGCAAGAAAGAGGATTACAAACAGTCAAGCAAGTTCACACATGTTAGTTAGGTCCAAAGAGAGTTGCTTTCCTTTGTTGCAGTGTGCTCCGCTCATCTGTGCAGCTGTGCATCTGGCCTTTTGTTTCTTACCTATTCTCATAGGTGACTGTTGTAATGAGGAATGGCAGAGATGAGGAGCTGACGATCAAAACCCTCCCAGATGAGGCCAAGCAAGGGACTTGCATGAATAAGGTACTTGAAGCAAGGGAATTTGGAAAGATATACGAATACATATGAGTACATAAACATTGTGAGCAACGATGTCATATGTCAGCCTCTCTTTCCAGCAAACCTCTGCATGCATTCCTCTCTTATTGCCCCCCTCTAGTATGTGTTTCCTGTTTATTCTGTGCATGACTTGATGCTGTGGCGGAGACCACTCAGTACCCATGTTGAGCACCTATCACCAATACAGCGCTGGTCCTTCCTCTGAGCAGTGTTAAGCTGTATGCTTGGTGCAGTTTGCTCTCAGTGCTCAGTGCAGACCAAGTGACATCTCCCAGGGTCTTTCAGAATCTGCAGCTCATCTCTAAATGGTGGTTCTGATACATTCTATGGCAGTTTCAAGCCTGATTGCCAAGGAATGTTTATTTTTGTGTTCTTGCCTAATCACTGTCACAGATGATTCAGCAAGAGTAGAACCACTACTCTGCTTAAAAAAATTCTGCTGGGGCTTGCTCTTGTTCAGTCTGAGGTGGAAATGAAAAAAAAAAAAAAAGAAAAAAAAAAAAGAAAAAGGTGTCTCAGTGCTCCCAAAAAGCATTTCTCTACATTTTGAGGGAGGAATATTGAGCTAAAATTGGAAAAACTGCACAGGTAGAAACATAATTAACATAATTAATGGCTTATGTAAACCAGGAATAATGTTGTCTGGAAGATGCTTTGCTGTCTGTAAAAGCCCAGAGACCTAACAGGTATCTGAAATTCCACTTCTTCATGTTATTTAGCCAATTTTCTCATGCCATGGGGAGGTCAACAGTCAGGTACCTTCTGTGTTGGACACTGTCAAGCCTTGTTTGCTGTGATTAGAAGGTCCCAGGAGAAAGCTGGTGAGTTTTTGGCAGTTTGTGGCAAATGAGAGAGCTACAGCTGCAGAGCAGTTGTTGTCATAACACCTATTCATCATTATCCCTCTCATCATGAATCACCTCCTGATAACCAACCTCTCTTTGTTTACATCCAACATATCTAGAAAGCCCGTGTTTGCTTCCAGGGCTCACATCTCTACCTGGGAAAAGCCTGGCTGATTTCATGCCAGTATTCCTTTCCCAAAACCAGAAAATTCTCGATGTCTCCCTGCTGAGAGAACGGGGACAGCTTTTCAAATGTTTTGTTCGCTTCCACTTAAAATTCAACCAGAGTATCTAAATTAGGAATGCTGCTACATTCCAGCTTAGAAAGCAGCAGTGCTCTGTTATAAAGAGGGGCTCCGTCTCCTTCTGCTTATTCAGAACCCTGTTTTTTGGGTTTGAGCGGTACACTCACTCAGGTGGAAGGCTTGGTCAGGGGTCTGTGTTGTGCCCTTCCTCCAGCATCCGGTACAGTGTGGAGCACCATGTCAGCAACGCACTAATACACAAGAATAATCAGCTCATCAAATCAGCTTCATTAGTTGGAGCTGGAGAGCACAGCTCCGCTGCCTAGCCCCGCAGACACGCAGCCTGCCTCCCTGCTCCATCTGCCGCAGCCGAGCAGGAGGGGTCTGCCCATTCGGCTGCTTGCACAGAAGTGAGAAAGCCTGGGACACCGGGGTATCAACGTGTGCATGTTCTGCCTGACACAAGTCACCAGGGAATGGCTGCTCCTCCCCTGTCTCTCACAGGTGAGACAGAACCCAGCTCTGAAGCTGCTGGAGTGAGTATTTAGGCCTCAAAAAGCATCACTGAGGATTTTCCTGGGTGTTCAGGGAGGGGGAAAGCAGGCTGGTCCAAAAGGTCTGCATTGAATCCCTGCCACAGCATGGTCTCAGGGGCCACCCTGCTCCTTGCTGTGAGGGGCAGCAGGGCAGGAGCTGCCAGAAGGTGGTTCAACTCCACAGCAGCTCAGGGCTCTGCGTTCCAGAGCAAAGGAGTGTCCAGCAGTAGGTTCACAGATGCACAGGTTTGCTCACTGCTTGTTGTTTCCAAATGAGATTATTTATGGAGAGCTCTGGAGTTATATTTATGGGAACAGCTCTGTAACCAAGCATTTCAGAAAAAGATCAGGGCACCATGCAGATGAGAAGACAGGTGCAGAGGGCCTTGTTTGGAAGCTGGCTCAGCCAGCTTGGAAGTGGATATGTGTGAGCACCTATTGGGTTCCTGCTGTGAGCCTCCTGGGGTTGGTTATCTTCCTCACAAAGGCTCTTCAAACAATGACAAATAATAACATGTGTGAATCTCCCCATCTTCGGTACTGCCAAGGGTCTATGCAGAAGTATCTGTTGCTTACATTCAAGTTCTCTCTCTCTTTGTGTATTTTTAGCATGGATGGAGATACAGTTTCAGAAAACGTAATGACATGTGACATGCGGGATTCATATGTATCTAGGCAGTATGGGAATGTACCATGTAGGAGGAGATGTAACATACTGCTTGGCTTCTAATACCCATTACTTAAGCATAATAAGGCGCATTATGGGAGCAGATAAGGGGGCTCCCCATTGTGCCTGGGCATTAGGAGACATATGTTTATCTCTTACCTGAGTTTTCCCTTTGCTTTGTATCACTACGTTTAAGTTCACTGTAGCAATATTAGCTGAAGATTTACAGGGCCTTGTCAAAAATGTGCCAGAGGTTTGTCTTTAGAAGATGACCAGTTTTCACCAGACAAACGTAAACTTAATTCTGTCTTTCCCATGTCATTAGCAAGTACCTGCTAGTGAGTCCAGTCAGACACCAATGCAATGCTATGGCAAATCTGACGTTCAGAATTTCTCTGCTGGTTTTAAGAGTCAAAAGGCAAGGTTCTGTCCCGAAGTTACCTTTTTAACTCTAGTGACATAAGACTGTGAAGTTTTGCCTTGTAAGTTGTTCTAACACAATGTTTTTTCTGAAAATCAGCAGTTGAAGGAAGCATTTATTGTTCACACTATCTCTGCCACTGGGAGGAACTATCTCTAATAGAAGGGATCAGCTTCTTCCCTCTCTTGTTTTCATGTTGCAACCGGGTTCTAATAGGAGCTGTATCCTGCAAATGCATGCAGAAAAGGGCTAGCAAATGATCTACAAATCCGAGATCAAGTAAAAATGCCTGTTTTCATAACCAAGGTTTGAATTGCATTGTAAAGATAGATGCTCGAGTGGTTGACAGCTTTAACAAGAAAACTGTGACTGCAGTCCTAGTGCAAACCATACATCTTGTGAGATCAAGTTGAATGCTCTGTACAGATGCCAAAAAGAGCTGCATTTTTAAAGCCTGTTTTTTTATTAGTAGTTAATGGTGTATATTTAGCACTGAAAAGATCATTTGACAGCACATCAGTCTTGCCAAATATATGAGTAAAAGGAAACTGAAAAAAAACCCCAACAGGTTTGTGTGGGGTCTTTTTCCTCTGAAATTTTATAAGGAACCAACATACTGGGTGCAGACCCTGCTGAACTAGGCAGAAAGACTGCCACTGATTTCCATGGACTTTGGATCAAACCATAAGGAGAGGAAGCAAAATGCATGCTAGGATGTTTCCTTGGTTATTTGCCTGTCCTTTTAAATGCTGTATGTGACATTTTAAAGTTCAGGTGTTAAAAAAGGAATGATAGCTTCATGAAGGGTTTGTCAGTGAACTGCAGAGTTTAGATGGCTGTTAAAAATATGAATATAAATGTCTCTGTGCATACACACTACAGGGGCAGAATTTAATTTAGCTGGAGCTGGTGGTACCTGACACTTTCTGCTATGAGAGCCTGTTTTCAGTTTTCTATAACTTTGCCAAGTTTTAACCATTCAGTGTCTACCTCACGCTGAATATTTTGCATCTCTTGATTCCACCAGCAAGGTGATGAAAAGCTACCCGGTATCACAGAATGGAGAAGGCAACTGGGAGATCAGGCCACACAGGAAAGGGAGCGAGTAACAGCAAGAAAAGCATTTGGGTGGACAAAGGAGGGGACAAAGTGAAATGGAAGGTAAATCAGATGGGGCAGCCAGACAGGAGTGAGAGTGATGGGGTGGGGTGAAGGGCTAGGCCAGCAGGAAAGGCAGTCTGGGAGAGAAACAAAGGAAAGGGTAAAGAATAAAAGACCCCCAAAGCAATCTGAGTAGTAAATCCTTGAATCACGTATTCATCTTCTTCAGTCGTCTTCTTTTTTCCCCTCGCTTTTTTTTCCCTTCTTTTCCCAGGCTAAAGAAATGATTTATGCAGCACCAGGCATAGGGGGGCCCCATTCTCCACTGGCTGGTAAGCATTGCTGTAATGAACACAACAGCAGCAATGGCAAAGACAGGAGAAGATGCCTGTTGTCGTTCTAAATGCCCTGGGAATGAGTCATTGGTCAACTTCTCCCAAGAAGGGCTGCTTATTGCAACTGTTTGTTTTCTTTTCCCATTGAGATCACAGTTTTTATTCTTATTTTCCAAGCACCAGGAGAGCACCCTGGGAGAAGGCAATGGGACTTCAGAAGAAGACAGAAGAGTGGAGAGGGGAAAGGGAGGACAAGGGTGGTGGGGACAAGTAAAGTCACACAGTGAGGATGGGGACAAATCACAGATGCGGAAAGAGAGCAGATCAGAAGATGCACAAAGAATGACCAGCTGAGGGGAAAAAAAGTCAGACAACCAAATCTGTCTGTATGTGGAGTTCTACCAGACTGTGTACCCCTGAGGGCATGTTCTCTGTGCTATCATATCTAGTCAGAGACACTTCACCTCCTGGATACAGGGATAGTCTCAGCATTAGTACGAAGGAGCATCAAAGAGGTAAATAGTTAGATGCTGACATGTCAAAGGAAGCAGTGGCAGTGGAAATTCCTGAGTAAAGTCCTGCTTTCTGTGTACCCTCATTCTCCAATTGCTGTGAAGGATGTTTAAAGCCTACCACACATTTCCTTGTGCATTCATCATGGAACCAGAAGCCAGCCCATCTGGGGGCAGGGTAAAATTTTCCTACATTGAGATCCAGAGGCACATGTATATCACGTCTGTTTACATTGTTCTTCTAACACACACTCTCCTACTCCAGCAGCCGGTGGCTGTGCATCCCTGATCCACAGATTAATCGTAAGCTTATGCTTGTGGTAGCCACGCTGTTGCACTGCTGCCAGAAGACAGAATATAGAGAAGGAGTTGTCCCTCATGGTCTGACAGTGTCACCAACATTCATGTAGTGGAGGTTATTTTGGAAGCGCAAGGTATCACACAATTCGGGCACAAATGTTTCCAGGAGGTGTTGCTCTCCCTGTAGCTGAAGGGAAAGGGGAAAGGTGTAGCTAAAGCCAGCCCCTTTAGCTTTTGCAAATGAATTCTCTAATAAATGCAGCCTCCTCCTCTCAGCATGAATTTTGCACACAGGGTGCACTAAGTTCATGGGCATGCTCCTGTTCATAGCTGCCTGGCAAGGAATTAAGACAAGAAAAAAAAGAAGCACTTAAAAATGCCGCCTATGGCTTGGCTGTAAACAGGTTGTTTGGAGTTAATAATTTTCTCTGATGAATGTGTCACCTAACCTTAATGCCACTGTCTTTGTGCCTGGCCTCCATAGGAAAAAATTACTTCTGTTTTGTTTTTGCCTGTTCAGAAAATATCCACATTTGACAGGTCTTAGAATGTGAGGCTTTTCCAAATGGCTGCAGAAGCCCTTTTGCTGGTTATTTGTCTGGGTGAATATTTATTTCCTAGCAATGATCCCATTCCCCTGATGGATGCAAGTGTCGGTGGCAGTTAGGCTGCTTAGTGTGATAGGACCTTAAGTCATGACAAAGATAAAAGGAGACAATATAGATACAGGAACGGGGTGGAAAAATGAGGTCTGAAGGGAAGATTGGGCAGGGGGGCTGCTGTGGTATCAACACTTCCCAGTTTTGAAGAGATAGTGGCTTCTCTTGTTGTCTCATCTTTCCTTTCGCAGATATTCTTGTGACTACAGTTTCAAGTTTCACCACCTCGGTAAGTAAATAAGGTCTATAACACCAGCAGAGGGAATCAGTAGTTTTTATTCACTCAAATATGCATATATATATTTTTTGAAGCTGTAGTCATACAGCTGTAGTCTGGACTCCCACGTTTCAGCTGTTCCCTCTGTCCGCAGGCAGAAGTAATGCGTCACTTTCTGAATTGTTTCTTCTTATTTTTTTAAATGGGCTCATCCACAGCAGCAGTAGTGCCCCTTTTAGGTGGTCCATTCAGTGTCAACCAGGGGAAATGATGAAGAAGAGCTGGGTATCTCTGTTTCTCTGCGAGCGCATCCCACATTAAGAGCAGGACCCAGAAGTACTGCTTACTGGAACTAGGGGAGCAGAAACAGGGAGACAGATGTTTCTCTTATTATTTCTGTTCTGAGACAGCCACAGCTATTGCAGCATGTCACCATCCTTGAGGGCCACAGACACAAATGCACAGCAGGACAGCTGTGTTTAAATTATCAGTGTGATTTCCACTGGGGCGCGAGGCAGGGATACGTAGCTCATGCTTTTTATTCAAAATCAGTCGTGCAACACAGTCTTGTCTGAGTTACTGTATTAACCACATCGCTCAAAAAAAAACCAACCCCAAACTCAAAACAGACAGTTTCTATGTGTCTGTCCCAGTTGTATTGGCGGGGTTTCTGAGTGCTGCAGCCCAGAGCCATCAATAGAACGGATTGCAGGTACTGGCTGAGAAGCTCAGCTTTGTTTTTGATTGCTTCTGTCACCCCTCTGCCCTCAAGGCCCGTCTGAGAGCTGCATAACATTGCCACTGTGCCCAGGGCAGCTCGCTGGATAAAAACAGACTGTTAAAATTTAGCAGGGTTTGGCATGGGTCGCTATGAGCCTGGCTGCTATGGGCCTCTGGAGCCAGGGCTCAGCCACAGACAGCGCAGGAAAGTGCTGTGTTCCCCTGCAAGACGCACAGGATTTCCTGCAGCGGGTCACAAAAACATACCTTCCCATTGTCCCTACTCATATCACAGGGAGTCCTTGTGCTCCGCCAGGGACAACGTTAATTCCTACCCTGGCAACCGAGGAAAACAACTGGGGTTTTTTGGCATTTTGCGTGGTGCTGCCGCCTGCCTCCCCTGTGAGCAAGGCCCCGCCGGCACTGGAAGACAGTGTTTCTCATGGGCGCTAATGAACCTCCCTGGCCAGCTGTTGGTTGGCCACCAAGGTGGAAAATCTGTGGCAGCCCAAGGAAAAAACTTGTATTTAAGACAAACAAGTGTGGTTGCGACGGGGAGAGTTTGCAGTAGCCAGTTCTCCAGAAACATGGGGTTACTTCTTGCCCTTGGAGGGCAGGTTGCAGCCATGGCAGGGTGGTGGTGGGTGCCTGGGAATCTCTTGGGAAGGAGGAAAGTTTCTTGGTGCTGCACCCAGCCTACCTGAAGGCCCCCGTGCACAAATGGCTCTGACTGTGGTGAATGCTTTCGCAGTGTTCTTTTTTTCCTTCCTGATATACTCCTGAAGAAACATAGAAAATACCTCTGAACTGTACAATAGACTGCATATCATTCCTATCCTGATGCTTCAGTGTATTTTTGTTAGTCTTGTATTTTTCCCTCACTAAAATCACCTTAACATTAAGAGAACAGTCAGCGAGAGTCTGCAATTGTTACAGAATCTGGGGATTGAGACTTGTAAGGAGTGTTGAACATGCAGAAATGCCACATTTTACGTTGGACCTTGGAAACATGACACAGATCATGCCAACAAATATCTCAGAAATGTGGAAAGGGCATTACCAAATGTGCTCCGCATGCAGCCCAAGTCTCTGCAAGCTGGATCCTGACCAGCTTCTGAATGTTGTGCTGGAGGTCAGGGAAGTTTCAGGCTTTATTTTTTCAGGCTGGCTCTTATCCAACATTAAAAGTACTATTTGCTTCCTGTAATGTTTTTGTGAATCTGTGTTTGTTTCTTGTCTTAATACCAAAGCAGTAAGTAAAGGATGATAGACTGTAACTGATAGGCTGTAACAGGCGACTGCAGAGACCATAGGAAACCAAGTGTTTTGCTAAGCTTAAAGCAAAGAAAGGCTCACTCTGACCCTCTGCAATGAGGTGATCCCAAAATGTACGTAGAAAAAGTATGGATAGACTTGCTATTAGCAGCAACATGTGGACATGTCTTTGTTATCATACTGATAGTAAGACAAGCCAACTTTTAAGTAAAAGAATATCAAACTGTAAAAGCTGAAAAAAAACACGCATCCAATGCATAGGACATTGATTCTAGGCTCAAGAAATGACATTTCTGTTTTAGTATAAAACACAGTTTTTCTCTTTAGTCTTGAAAAGTCGGTCTGTGTTTCAGTTCCTTGTGGAATACCAGAATTGTTTTTTTAATAATACTAATTATTTGCTTTATTAAGGATTGTTTCACCTTTATGAAGGTGAAAATACTTAAAATAAAGCCCTAGCAATAGAAGTACAAGTAGGCCAGGCTTCCAGGCTTCAGAAGTGCCCGTGGCACTAAATCGGGTGCAGATCCAAACTGTCATGAAACAGAGCCTTTGTTACTCTTTGGTGAGGTCCACCAAGGGCTTTGTGAGGCATTGCAGAGGGCTTTGTGGAGGGCTACTCATTCAAAGAAGGAGAAAAAGGACAAATATAAAGCGATTCCAGATGTATTTTACTGTTGATTTTTTTTAAAAAAGAGCTGAAGAATGTTTGTCCAAGAAGGGGGAACATGTGTCTTTAAATTTATCATAGATAAATGGGCAGAGGGAATAGAAGCCAAGATTTCCTTGTCTGAGAGGCTGAAGCTTAATACTGTCATCTGTGGTTAAGACCCATTTGTCAAATGGAGTATGCTGAGAATAAAGAAAATCAACTCTCTCTTCCCTTTTTAATTTGACTTAATTAGCCATAATTCCTCTTACTGAAATAAAGGCATTTCCAACTGCAGGACACATTTCTGTGCCCTTTTGCTCGTATAAATATGCAGCTCCACATGCACGAAAAGCAAAAGCCAACCAAATGCACTACTAAAACAAGATGCTCCACTACACTCAGCTCCTTCCTTGGGAGAGGAGGACAGAACAAAACAGCACGTGGCAGATGTTAGCCGCATAGCTCAGTGCCCTACTGGGAGGCATGCAAATCCTATCGTGATGAACACGATGGGAAAAGATACACAGGAGAAAACGGCACACTTGTTGTATGTATGTCACACTTGCCCCTCTGTAGCAGCGAGGAGCTGTGCACTCATAGCACGGCGTGGAGCACATAGTGCAATTATAATTGGGTGCAATATGTTCACAGCGTTTTAAAAAAACATCTTAAAAACTGCATGCCACGTTCAGATGGCTTAAAGTCCCCATGAGTCCCTGTGCCTACTGCTTCCTACTGGCTGCTTCTGGTCCTTCAGCAGTGCCCAGCCAAGAGGAAACTTCAGGGCACAGATGGAGTTCAGGCTAGACAGTCCATAACCTTCACTGGATCCCGCTGGCATCCTGTGGTGCAAAACCTGCATCCCAGAATTACTTGGAGCAGTCGTCCTCCCAGACCCGATGAGCACACTTGCCTAAAATAGTCACTCGCAAAGGTGTGGTGAGGCCAGCCTCGGGGCTCGTGGAATCGCTGGGGGACTGTGAGCCTCAGAATATCCTTGTAATTCATCTGTAATGCTAAACTTTAAATAACTGCCTTCCTCTTTCGCTCCTTTCTACCTCGACTAAGAAATGCGACATGCACTGTGCAAAGGGACTGTCACCAGCTGTTAATAAGAAAGCAGCTTTAGCTTCTCTCCGCTTCTCTTGTTCACACGTAGACAGTGTTGGAAATCAGTGAAAACGGGTGTAGCCCCTCTGCTACCGCCACCACCACCTCCCACAAAGAGAGCAAGTGTGAAAGGGAAGAGGAAAGGTTGAAGAAACGGGCTGACCTACTTAGGTACTGCGAAGGACAAGCATGCAGGCGCGGGGTGCGAGGACGACTGTATGCGTTTGTTCTGGGCACCTACTGTTACCCTGGCATCCCTCCAAACAAATGGCTTTGCACCCAATTCCAAAACAGCTCCTTCCTCCTCTTCAAAATATGCCCTCCCCGCCATGCACGCTCTCCCTGTGATCCTTGCTGCATTGCTTTTGAAACAGCCCCTTCCCTGTGCAGCCAGCCAGCCCGTCTTCTCATCCACCTGTTAATACCTGGCCTCCTGTTTGTCACATTGCAGCTCTGGGCTCTCTACCAGGATCTCCCCCCTTCTCCTGTGCCACAGCCACTGCTTCCGGCATGGGCCACCTGTCCCTCCTGTCTCAGCTGAGAAAGGACAGGACCTAACTGCAGGTAGGTGGCCATCAGCGATGGGAGCGGGCTTGCGAGGAGCCGTGTCCAGCAGAAGGAAGGAGGTCCTTGCTTTTGGGAGCCCTGACTCAGACCCCTTCCTGTGTGCAGCACGCCACCCCCTCCCCTCAGCTGGCTCAGAGCCCCTGAGTGGCATCACTTGAGCCCAGAGAATTAGCGAGCCTGAAAATTATACCCACTGGGATCTGGACAGTTTGCAAAGCCTGTAATATCTGCTGTTGCAAGGTGAGATCAACGCACTCAGGCAATATGAAGATTGTATCATAAACCTTTTTGGGTTTAGATGGCAAGCGATTCTTTTGCTCTTCAGACAGTATTTTTGGCAATTCAGAGCAGTTACAATTGCTTGTCAGAACAACCAAAAGTGCTTCCCTGGCAGCACGGAATATCTTACTGAGAGACTGGAAGAACCTTCTTTGGTTTCTATATAAAACCTACCGATGACTCATAGAGGACTCAGAAATTGTCCTAGTTAGAGATAAATGGGAAGATAGATTGCAGATCTGGAGAGCGAAGCTTGAGTCACAGAGCTGGAACTGGGATCAGAAGGCAAACTTCACTGAAGTTTGGGGTCTTAGGGAGACAAAGATGGTTTTTGTTTGCATTTTCAGTCAACAATAATGTTCTTCATTTCTTCTTTTTTCTCTCCTCTTCCTCATTAGATGTGCTCTGCAACATGAGGAAACTTCCTTTGTCTTTCCCCTCTTCTACCTTTGTATTGCTCTATATCCGTGATGTCTCTAAGGCAATTAATTAAGATTCCACTGAGCTCTACAATGCCAGGCTTGCTTTGGTCGGTTACCAAAGACATAATGATATTACATATGCGAAGCACAGTGAAAGATTGTTACTACAGGTTGCAAAATCAAGGACTGAGAAGCTAGAAACAGGCACTGCTAAGCCGGCTTGCAGAGCTTCAGTTTGGCCCCTCTGAGCGTTTGCACGTTGTGGCAGTCTTTAATTACACAAGCGTAATCCCGTGCTGTTTGTCCCGCGGAACCCCTGCCTCATCCAGCTCATGGAGCAGGTGGTGCTCACTTAATGAGCAGCTATTTATATTGGGTCTGTGCTCAACACAAGACCCTGTGCCTTATTCACTGAACACAGTTCAGACCCCAACATGAAGACAGCACGATTAACTTTTCCTGCAGGATGCTCTAGTGTACTTACTGCTTTTGTGCTAGTGTGCTTAATTTTTACAAAACCTTTCAGAGATGAGCATGTGGAATTATTTTTGATCATGATGGTAAATTACTCACGGAGATGAGGAGGGTCAGATTCTTCAGGGTGGCCAAAACAGGACTCCTGGGCTTTCTGAGCTCCATGCATGGGCTCCCAGGTGCATGGTGGAGCTTAAGACCTCTGAACAAAAGATTCTGGTGTCTCAGAATGCCCTTGCAGAAAACACAGTGGACTACCTTAGTATCCACTGGGAAAAATCTACTTTCAGTTATTTGCTTTATCATAGTTTGTGTGGGAAGGGGCCATTAAAAATCATCTTGTCCAACACCCCTACTGTACACCCAACTGTACCCCTACTGGGCAGGGACATCTTTCACTAGATCAGGTTTCTCAGAATCCCATCCAACCTGATGTGACTTCCAGGATTTCCTTGGATGATGTACAAAGATTTGCCAGAAATAATAGTGGAAAAGAGATTCCCTCAGTAAAACTTTTACAGCTCTTGTGTGCTAGTTGTCCAAAACAACTAATCTATAAATATTTCCCTCTAGGAGTCATTTAACATACCCTTCAGTTATTTGTAGATTGGAAAGGACTTCCACATCTTCATTTGATACTGTTACATTGCCCCACTTCTTTCCAAGTAGAACGGAAATATGCACTGAGCGTTTCCGCATCATTAACAATGTTGGCATACACCCCACCAATAACAGGCTGATGCCAATTCCTTTTGTTTCTACTATATTAAATAAATCGTTCCTGACCTTCTCAGTCTGCTGTTTCCCCTGCTCTTTGAACCTACTTTGTTAGTCTTCTGCACTTGATAAGTTTTAATGCCTGTTGTTTGGCATTCCGTGCCCTTCCATTTGCCTCTCTTGTGATATACCATGTGGTTTTATTCCTAAAAGGTGCATCCTTTTTTGCCTCACAAACAGAATGAGCTGTCAGACAAATCTGCCCTTTTTCTTAATTGTGAAGGTTTGACCTTTTGATCCTGTAGTGTCCTGATCATTCTTATACACTCTTCTTGGTATCTTTGTAAATTTTTATTTCCAGTTTTCTTCACATTTTTTATCAGCTTAGGTATGAGCCCTTCTCAAGTGTCAAACACACACACTGCTGGGGATGCTGTCTTCAGCACAGCGAAAGCAGTCAGGGCATGGTAAATGTTCCTAAGAGCCAACAACTTCCAGCCCAATGCCTACTTGATCTTCACAAACCACGAGGAGGTCCCAGGTGAAATTCTCTCATCTTGACTACCATGTTTTTATTTCACAGCAATGTCATTTATAGTGCTCTCCTTTGAACAGCTTTATCCAAAATTGAAATACCTCCAAAATACAGTTACTCTTTACAGACATGGTAGAAAAGTCACTAAGAAACATATTCTGCTGGCCGTGGTTGCTCTTGCCATTCCTCCTCTTCATGCTTTGATCTGATCTGTCTCTTGCCCTCTAAATGACTTATACTCCAGCCTAACTGCTTCCCGTTTCTGGCTTCTTGTTTTTCTTGAATTTCTGCTTGCCTTGCAGAACCTCAAACTCATTATTTTGTCCAGAAATAGATTTACACCTTACTAGATCTACTATCTCCCTGACAGTTTGCCCTCCTTCTTTCTTTTTTCACCCTGGGCAACGGGTCTGGCTATACCTTCCTGATCTTTAAGTCCAGTTCTGGTGTTCCCCACATTTGTCTTCCATCCCCAGCTCTGTTCTCCACCTCTATCAGACTATTCCCTCCCCATGACTTCTTCCAGCCCCAGCTCTGCAGATGATTGCATTGCCTGCCCACAGCTCTTCTTCTGTGCTCACTTTGATATTCCTTTGCTCCCTGTCCCCAACTCTCACTCCCATTTTACTTGTCCAAATAATTCCATCCCCTGTTGATCTCACTCTATTGCTCCAGTGTCAACTTGGAGTGTCCCTTGCTTTTCCCAACCTCATTCCCCTTTTTGACACTGCTGCATCTGAAGCAGCCTCCACTTTGTCATAACGCTACCAGAAGGTGGTACAGTGATTGAGTAGATGTACTCTAGGTTTTGTGACCCAGAGTCCCTGTTTCTTGGTCATCAGGATCAGAGAACCAGCCTGTGCTCACGCCTCTGAAAGGGACTGAGTGGCAATCTGATGCATACAGACCTTTAAGAGATTGGATGTGTTTTGCAGTCTACCAGTTTAAACATAACCTGAAGATACCGCACAGATATGGTCCTACATGCTACAGATATGGCCCCTCTTCTGAGTTCTGGCTGTAGCTCAGCCTAGATCAGCTATGGCAGGAAAGTCTGGCTTCTCTCCCATAACACTGGCCCCAGGTGCACTCTGTTGTTTCATGAGGGACTGTCTCTATTATCTCTTGGAGATAACGGGAAGGAGCAAGCTCTGTGAAAGTGGTATCCTTGGGGGCTTTCTGTTAGTATCAAAGAGAGTATCTACTGAGTAGCTATAAACTGAGATATATTTTTCCCCAAAGCATATATTGGCCAAATTAGGTGGATTTTTAGAAAAATGATGTGTGAGGCACATCCCTGAAGTCAAGGCCAATCCCTTGCCAGATTTCAAGCCTTGCTTTGAAGCATGGGAATGCTACAGTGGTTCCAAGAAAAAGTTGCCATGTAAAAGTTGCCAAAAATAACATATTTTCCCCAAATCTCATTCTTGGAAATGCCCGAGCTGATGGATCAGAAATTAAAAAAAAAATAAAAAAAAAATCAATCAACCTGAACAGTACAGAAAATTTCTCTTCAAATGATTACTGTTTGACACAGCTGTAAACTGCCAGCACCACGGTCTTGTATTACAATGCTGTGGGCAGTTTTTGTAAGAAGCAGCAGACCCGAATTATTTGTAATCATTATAATTCCCCCTTTCATTTACGGTATGCTTTACTCTTTCCCTCGTTTTTAACAACAGGTGGATTTTCAAGTATCCTAAAAGGTCTTGTAAGGTCAAGGCATTAAAATATGGGATGGAAATAGAGACCTTGCCCCTACTTTCAAAAATCAGAATTACAAAATGAAAAATAGTGCTGAGAAATTGCTATTTTTCATTCAAACAGCACACATCACAAATGTCAGATTTTTTAGCTGCACAATCAATAAGTGAGGTGCAGAAAATTGCTAAATATTTTTCATCCCGTTCTGGATAAACATACAAACAGTGACTTATTTTCATGGAAATGCACAGGAGAGTCTCCTTGGCTGCTGAATTAATTGCCATATCCAAGACAGCCAAAATTGAAAAATTTTGAAAATGAAAAAGTTTGATGCAGACACCTGAGTGCCTGTCGTCACTCAGGGACCAGTAATTAAAAGCACCCGGCTCTTAAAATAAGTGTCACCAAGCACAGCATTATGACTGTGTGGCTCTACCCTTCCTTCCATGGTATGGCCTGTTATTGCTTTGCATACTGTTGCAGATGTTGTATTGTAGAACTTCTTTGACTTCAGAGCGGCTTTCAGTTTTAATTTCTCATTTACTAGCTTCATCTTTTTTCATACTGTTGTCTCAGAGATTTTTCTTCCAAAATGCAATGTGAACATCCAGGTATCTTTTTGAGAGTCATCTCCTCTGGCTCCTTTAGGGCAGTAAAATTGCTTGTTTTCCTTGTTGAAATGGCCGAGTTCTGTGGAAATCCCATTAAGTGGCTTTAGAATCAACACTAAATAACAGAGAAATCATCTGTGAAAAATTGAAAAGGGCGGAAACCATGTCGTCATATTCTAGCAATGCTCAAAAATAAAATAAAATAGATCCACAGGGCTTTTCCGATATTTGTGGAGTGGCACACCTCCAAAGCACACTCAGTAAAGACAGGGTGCTTTTGGACAGCCCATCTGCATGCACCCAAGCATACACGCACACACACTCGCACTGCTGGCACAGAGCTGTTTTGCTGGCTTAGAGGAAGTCAAGTGTTGGAGGACCAGTCAATGAGCTGACACTCGCTGCCAGGCTGGACTGCATGTCTAAGTTTTCCTGCGATGGTGATGGGTCAGAGCTGGGAAGAGTGGCACTGCCCTGCTCTCGGCTTCCTGGCAGGATGGGGACTGGCACCTGCATGGGACAAGCTGCTCCCAGAGGTGCCTGCAGCCTGCTGGGGGCTGTGCTGACTGCTGGAAGGAGTGAACCGTGTCACAGTGAGTTTGCATCCCGGGCCTAAATTGGCTGGGGAAGGCTTTAATCAGAGAGTGGCACTGCAAAAATTCATGATGCTATGCCTAGTAGAGCCACCCTGACATTTGCAGTGCAATGCTTTCTGGTGACAATCTCCATACGTAAATCTTGTGTGCCTGGCATACTGCTCATTATGTATGTGTTTGGCTTTCACTGGGGCAAATTACACCCTAACTAGCTCAGTTACTTGTTTTCCCCCCTAGTCGCCTCAGTATAAGCAAGAAGCAGGTTGAGGCTCTGAAATGGGTAGACAAAAGATGACAGCACTTCTTGAGATTTATATGGCACATAAATATTTAGCATCTGATTTATGCTGTGTTGATGCTATTTGTCAATTGCCTTATTAAGAAATGGAAACTTTGAAAGAGCACCTTAGATGGGAGAGAGCAGACAAAAGCCTTTCCTCTGGCACTTGTGGGAAGGAAGCCAGGGGTATCCACATTGCGGCAGAGGGGGCTGTATGGCTGCCTCTCTTACTCCTGTGGGAGCATCTGCTGGAATCTTGGTTCACAGCCCAAGGAACCAAAAAGGATCCATTCACCCTGATAGGTAGATCCAGCCATACAAAACCCCTCCAGATGCAATCTGGTGGGTGGGGAGCTGGGCATCTTTCTGATGTTCCCCTCGCATGACAAGGTAGCTTAGAGGGCATGCTCAGCTGCATGCAACGTGCAGAGTGCAAGGATGAGCCTGGAGCTGTGTCCAGTGAGGGCATCTTTGGTGGCAGCCTGGGGGTGGGGCAAGGGAAATCAGAAAGTCTTCAGTGTTTCTGCAGTCAGTAGCCACTGTACCAATCATCTCTGCATATTTTAAAAATGACAGGAGGTTTGGGCATCTGCTTACATCAATATTCTGTAAATACGAGGATAAATTGGTAGCCCAAAACAGTGAGAAAGCTTTGCATAGGTTCTGTTTTGAATGCTATTTATTACACAGCATGATATACACAGAAGTCTTATTCATGTCAGTGGGAGTTTTATGCAAACATGGGAAGCAGAATGTGGCTTGGAATTGTAGCTTGATTTGATGTAGACAGGTCTTGCTGCATAGAAGGTTGCGAAGGCAACTTCTCTTCAGGCAGAAGAGGTGCAAACCTGCTACCTAAGCCGAGCACAGCTAGGAGGCTGCAGTATGGTGCAGGAAGGTCCTGCTGGCTGGCCTCATCTTACACCAATCCTCATGGCACCAACAGCAAACTGGGGAAGGAGGGAGGGGAGCAGCACTGGAAAACAAGCTGAGCTAAAGT
Source organism: Centrocercus urophasianus (assembly GCF_019232065.1). Lineage (NCBI taxonomy): Eukaryota > Metazoa > Chordata > Aves > Galliformes > Phasianidae > Centrocercus > Centrocercus urophasianus. Next base: position 69,341,120 of record NW_024884142.1, on the reverse strand, counting down.
GTTTCCCTACAGAATTTGGTTATATTCAAATTTGCAAGTGATTGTTTTTAAAGGATGAGTGTATTTTGAGAGCTGGGATATTATTATGGGGAGAAGGCAAATTCTCTGTAGATAATGACGTACTTAGATTGCTAGTAAAAAAGCAATTTATATTCCTCTGGAATCTTCCAGCCTAGAATGAGTGACCTGAACAATCATGGCTTTATAGATTTACTCTTTTGCTAGGGGAGAAGGTGTTCAGCTTTCTTTTGAAAAGTAATGTCAGGAAGAGCCCCCTTCCCAAGAGAGGAAATTTAAAAAGTAGGATTTTTTTGTCCAAACATCTTACATTTTTTCTTGTCCTCTAAGTTACAAATCTTACCGATACTGGCTTTCTTGCCACCACCATTCTGACTGCTTTTGTAAGGTACTGTAGTGCCCCTTAAATCTGAACCTTCAGCTAAGCGTGTACCTGAAGTATACCCTAAAGTACCCAAATTTTATTACTTTTAAAAGCCAGTGACCACAGAGTCTGTATAAGTTGGAGCTCACAGATGAAGAAATATTGCCTGTGGGCAAAGCCAGACACTTTGACAATGCAGCATTAGAACTGCATTGCATTACAGCAGTGATAAAGATATGGCACTGCAGGTTAGGATGTATTTATCACCCAGAACTCTTTCTGTGATCATAACTGCTGCAGATAAACTCCTGCAGAGCACATAAGCTTTGCACAGAACGCATTTTTTTCCTTATTTTTTTCTTTCTTACAGTAATAATGGTCTCACTTCACAAGCAAAATGTACCCAGGATATTTATGAAGAAAATGTACAGGAAGGAATTCCTAAAAAATTTTATATCAAATTCTTAAGTAACACACTTGAGCTGTAAAACGAAGATATGATCTGTAAAGAAAAAAAAGTCTTCTGCGTGCCGAGTTCTTTTCATATTCAGTTTGGAAATTCTAAGCTAAGAAAAAAAAAACTCAAAATATTTCAAAATATAATTGAGAGATTCAGAGAGAGCTCTGTGAACCTTAATTCTGCCCACCACTGATGACAGTATGTTCTCTATATCACTACAGCGAAATGAACCCTTTGTCCCTGCTGCTGAGAACATTTCAGGTGTTGCTGTGACTCAAGGTACCTCTGTACATTATGGCTGAGAAAACCCTTCTGATCTTCAGCAAACTATCTATCTCCTCCAGTTGCACTTTACAACACACCATGTGTGTCATATATGGGCCAACTGGCTGGAAAGCAGTTTTGCAGAAAAGCCTCTAGGAGTGCTGCTAGACACCAAGCTGACTATGGGCCAGCAACCCCTGATGGAAAGAAGAGCAATAATATTCTGGGCTGCATTAGGAGGAGTGCTGGCAGCAGGTGCAGGAAGCAGGTTCTTCCACCCTTGACTATACTGAGAGATACGGAGATACTGGAATCCAGTAATGAACCACTAAGAAGACAAAGGGACTGAAGCATCTCTCCTGTGAGGACAGGTTGAGAGTCCTGAAGGAGTGGAAGCTCAGGGAAGATTCCATCAGTGTACAGAAATTCCTGAAGGGAGGGTGCAAAGAAGTCAGAGCTGGGGTCTTCTCAATAATGTCCAGTGCCAGAATTAGGAAAGTTCCTTCTGAATATGAGCAAGCTCCTCTGTGCTGTACAGGTGACTGAGCACTGGTGCAGGCTGCCCAGAGAGGATGTGGAGTCTCCTTGGAGATCTTCAAAAGCAGCCTGGATGTGGTTTTGCGCAGCGTGCTCCAGGTGTCCCTGCTTGAGCAGGGGTTGGTTCAGATGACCTCCAGAGGTCCCTGGCAACCTCAGCTGTGATTCTTAATTCTGTGAGAGTATTAATCATACTGAAAGGCAAACTTAAATCTACTGCCCAGAGGTTTCCTTCCCATAGGCCTTCTTCTCAGCCTATCCGAATACCTCTGGGCTTTGTGTGCCACTCTATAACTTACATGTTATTTTCAAAGTGTCAAAGATACCGACTTGCAAATAAACCACAGTCCTGATTTTACCTTTTACACAAATAATGACCAAGCAGCCCAATGTTTGTAAGCCTCTGGAGCAACTAGAAATATTTTGACTTGTCATGCTGTAAAGGGAGTGTGCGCATGCTGCCAGGACATCTATCGCAACACTTCTCATGGAACCAGCTTTAATCACAGAGGAGTCTTTCACTGAGGTAGAATACAGGGGGGAAGTTAGTGTGGGGTGGTCTTTTTTTAAAACATCTCCTGTTGCTTTTTTTAAAATCTTTCCATTTCAAAATCTTGACTTGAAAAAAAAAAGTGTTCATTTCAGATGTTGCTGTCAGGGTTTTATTTATTTATTTATTTATTCAGTATTTGATCTGCTTTTTGCTAATTTGTCTTCATTTTCTGACAAGAAATAACTAATTTAACTAGCACTGCTATTTATTCTAGTAACTGATTTAGAGTTCCCAGTATCTAGTGCAACCTGGTGGGGCTCCTGGTGCCAACGGCACGATGCTTGTGTCTGCAGAGGGAAACCTGGCACCTCCGCTTGTCCTAAGGAGTAAGGAATCCAATCTGGAAAAGTGCAGCTTTTCTAACCTCTACCCACAAACCCAGCAGACATCAAATCACACCTGCTTTAGAAGCGAGCTGGAGATGTGCCAGTGCTGTCCCTGCAGTCCTGTGTGCTCTGGCAGCTCTGACCCACAGGATAACTGGCTGGGAAGCACTGCGTGACTGCTGATGGGCTGGGATGGGGTGGTGGGCACCAGGAGGAGAAGCTCCCCCAGCACCTGCCAAGCTGTCACCTCCATTTGTACATGTCCTGTGTGTGATTTACGGTGAACATAGCGTTCCTCATTCAAGCCTCTCACTAAGGCACATCATTGCCAAAAAGACCCCCCCCCCCCCAGGAGACTTCAGTCCTTCCTCACATCATATATTAGCACCTCAGATCTCCTGCACTACTGCTCAGACTAAATGTGCATTTAAAAAGAAAGAAAGAAAAAAAAAAAAAAACACCCCACACATTGCAATCTTTCTGTGAAAAAGAATCACAAACATGAAGATAACACCCCAGCCCCGGCTGTCGGGATATAGCTTGATTTGGGGGCTTGCTAACTTGTCCCCTCTGTGGTGGCCGAGCTACCTCAAAGCACTAGGACTGGGATATCTGGGGCCCACCAAGGAGCATGGCCCTTCTGCTATTAGCAACAGGCTCTGCCTCGCCAAACAACTGCAGCCCTTGGAGGCACATGGAGTGCCCAGTGACCCTCGTAATTTCTCATTTCTTCCTCTGATGGTGTGGTCGGCAGGTTGTGCTTTAGTCTGAAACATGTAGCAGCTCTCAGATGAGCTCCGCAAGATGTGCTTTCACTTACCCATGTGTATCTCTTTGTTTCTGAATTTAAAATGTGGTACATCGGAGTGAGGAAAACTAGGTTTCTATGCAGGCTGCTTCTTTTTCAGCTCAGAAGTAAAAGATATTTAAATATGCTTTTTAAACAAACCCGCTGAGGAGCCCTGGCTTTTTCTAATGATCAGAAAAGCTCAGAATGACCAAATTGAAGTAAAAAACCCAGAATGCTGGGGAGGAGGACATCATTATTTTTTACAGATGGCATGTCTGAGCAGCGCTTGGCTTTGGTTCCTGGACCACTGCACTGTGTTCTTGCTGCCGGTAGTGGCACATCCAGCCTACAAGAGACGGGGGTGCTGTGAGACGCTCCTAAAGGTCCCTCATGCTTCTTGCAGCCTGTCTCATTTTGGGTCCTGCAGCTCTTCTCCAGCCCTAAAAATGCAGATGTTATAGTCGAGGGTATTTAGGAGAACCTGGAAGTTTTTCCATGGAGACACACAGAGCAGATATTCCAGAAGTGCGTGGCAGTTTTAGTCAGAGCACCTGAATCGCTTAAACACCTATGGTAGCTTTACCTGTAGCTTCCCCCCACTAGATCTGGTCCTTGGTAATGCAGTTCCTAAATGGAATTTCTCTTTGCTACAATATATCTGCCCCTATCTCCAAAGATTTTCCATTAAAAGAACCTGAACAGGCATGCAGCCTGGGCCCTGGGATGAGAAATTGCTCTGGGAGCTTTGCGGAGATGTGGTGCCAACAACACAGTGATCTCTGGCTCTGGTGAGGGAGATTCTTGTGCTCATTTCTTGCAGAAAATATCCCACAGGAGGGAAGGAAATGAGTAGTTTCTTTAGAGCCCCACTTCAGGTCAGCCACAACAATCAGTATATGTGCTGCCCAAAGAACCATGGATGAGCTCTCGCACTGGCCAGACAAACCACTGCCCGATTGCAGCCTTTGGGCACAGCCCAGCCCCGTGCCTGGGACATGCATGGGGCAGAAGTGCTCTGCGACAGGCAGCACACACTGTGAGCTGGAGATCAAAGCCAGGCTTGCCTCTCTGATTGCTGCTTAACGCTGTGGTATCCATACAAACCTATCCTTTAGCCAGGTGCGTGGCAAAATTGGGGAATGACTCATGAGGCAGAGATCTAACACTATCACAAGAAACAAAAACATTAACGTAGGCTGCATGTGCCCCAGAGCTCCTCTACCAGTATTGCCAACAAATCCAAGCAAGACCTAAAACGCCAGGTCAGGTTCTGGTGGAAAAGCCTCCCCTACGCCCAGCAGTTTTCATTTCGGTTTTTGAATTATTAAAAGATCAAATGCTGGAATGCTGGATAGCCTGAATTCATTTGTCAGATCATGAAGTACTCATAACATTTCTCAGCCTTAATAACACATCTGCTCTTAAAATGTGGTCTCTTGATAATAGCTGGCTGAAAGTGTCTGAATTTAGGGATTATTTGAGACAACAGATTTCCTTCTATTTGGAATTGAATGAGGCATCTGCTCCCTCACCGTCAGCTTTGTGGGATATTCTCAAGGCAATCATAAAAGGGCAGATCATTTTGTACATTATGAGAAGGAAAAAAGACCTCTGTTGGCAATTATGAGACTTGGAAGGGTGAATTAGGGACCCACAAAGACACCACTTCATGTCCAAAAAATCTAGCTACTCAATGCATTCTCTCCTCTGTGCAGGGTGGGAGCTGGATTTGTCTGATGAGAGAAGAGGGAGGGGGCAGTTCTCCTGCCTCAGCCCCTGTTGGCAAAGGGGAAAGAGAAAGAAAATGCATTAGGCAAGGATGCATGCCCTTCATCTTGGGGTAACTGACCCAGCAACATGTTACAGAGATTAGGGCTCAGGACCGAGAGCAAGCAGGGATCCCTTGGAGGATTAAAGGAAATTCTGCCAATGTTTATGCCAGTTTAACACGTTGGAAAACCAGGACAAAAAATGAATGCTTGCAAATTATTTAACACATATTCATCATCAGAATCTCCTCCCACATATCAGCAGGAGATGATTAATAAAGGAGTGAAAACAAAAGCAATCAGAGCAGAGAGGAGGCACTACTCCGCACTTTGCAGGTACATCATTCATTTCTAGACCTGAAACATTGCAATCAGAGCTGAATGCACTTCCCAGAACACAACTGAATGCATACGGACAAATACACATACACATACCTATGTACAAATATATATATGTATACATACAGAGCATAAATACACTAAAATAGATACCATACATATCAATGTATGGATACATATATATATAGCTTCTTAGTGAAGTGACGCATCTTCCCAAACTGCTGCAGCTGCTCATGAAGAGACAGGCGTGTGCTTGGACATATTTATGTCGTAGGAAATGTGTTCAAGGGATGTGAGCCTCCTCAAAGCCTTTGTGAGAAGTGAGGAGAGCAGCCTGTGAGACACCTTGGCTGCATCTGGGTCTGGGAATGATTACATATACTGCAGGACTGGTCATTACTTGAGATGCCCAGAGGGGGACTGTCTGCTGCAGGGAGGGACTCACTGATGGAAATGGCCTCACTGCCTCATCCTGTTGCACAGGGATCCCATCAGCAGCTTCTGATGAAGGGCCAGGTCCTGAGCATGTCTCTGGGAAGGCTTTGGCTTTGGAAGCAAATGGGTTTTCCATTTCATTTTTACCTGATGCTGGAAGAGAGGCTGTGGATTCTCCCTCTTTGGAGATTTGCAGATCTATGTGGATGTGAGCCTGGGCAACTGAGCACCAGCGCCATAGGTATCACGAAGCATAGCAAAAGCTGTAGAGGATGACATCTGAAGGTCCAGCCAGGCAAGGCACCCCCATGGGGCTTAGCACTGCTCCAGAGCCACGCTCTGACAAAGCTGTCCTCTGGGAGAGGGGCTGTGGCTGCTGAGTTTCCATGTGGGGATGTAGATTTAGCACTTCGACTGAGGTGCATCAGTTCTATGTGTTTTATTTTAAATAAGGCAATTTCGATTAGAGGAAGTGCTTGCTGTTTCTGATTTTCCCTTTGGTCACCTTCAAATCTCGTTTCTAATCCCTCAGCTGCTGTAATGAAGTTCTCGGTAGTTTACATTGTTATTAAAACTCCGTTTGGGGAATATCATTTTAATCCTCATTGTATGCCAAATATAGGTATCAACTATTCATTGTGTAATGGCAATTAAAAAATATAGGCCCCCAAAGGATCTTCTATATTAATTTAAATTATCCTGCACTTATGTCATTGTCAAAAATAGACTGCACTCCTGAAAATGTCTTCATTGAAGTAATGTCGGTAGTTGTAGTTAGGACACCTCCATGTTTTGGATGAATCCTGTTGTATTAAGCCACAGTTAGGCAGATAAAGAATTACAGCAATATTACACTTGAACCATCTTTTTCCTCTTTGTACTTTAAAGAAATAGTTGAGATCACTGGTTTTGCTTTTTGTGTAAGCAAAATAGAGTAATTAATTCAGGCAGCTTTTTTATGCATTTAACAAAGCTTCATGTCACACGAACCTTTTTCTCTTTACAGTCAGAGAGACAGATCCTCTACTCCTGAAAAGCCACTGTAAATATCAAAAGAGTAGAAAAATCCCCATGGAACAAATTGAAGGACTTAAAAATGTAGAATTTGCACTTTCAAACTTAAACATGAAAAAAACAATTTGTGATCTTTCGTGTATAGATATCAAGGATTGGAGCACATTTGCAGTGGATTTCAATAAAGTAAACTGCACGCAGCTTACAAGATTATTCATTTAAGCTAGTGTTTGTAGATAATAGTACCAACTTAGCTTTAATGTAGTTCTTTTGAGTCTTACACTGAACACTCTTTACTAGAAGTAAAAAGGTTTTTTGAAGCCTTTAGATGACAAATGTTATATTTACAGAAGATGATCTCTGTGTTTGAAAGGTTGCATTAACTGGCTTCATCTTAAAGTGGAGCCCTTTAGGCAGAGCTAAGCAGTGTGTGATACAGCAGGTCCATTACCAAGAAGGGAATCCAGCCCCAGTCTCCGGAGCTGGTGCTTCAAGCAAACAGTCCCACTAATTGGGTTCACCTCAGCCAGACCTAACACCAACTCACTGCCCACCTTGATATTACCAAATATTTTTATTTAATGATTGTAGAAGAAAGCATAAAAGGGTGTTTCTATCTGCCACGCAACCTTTTTTTTTTTTTTTTTTTTTTTTTTTTTTTTTTTTTTTACAGTTGTAGTAAGTATTAAATGGAGAAACTGTTGAGCTAAAATAGAATTAGGATTAAAACGAATTTGGAAATCCAAATCCCACTACACTTGGAGGAAATCCGTAGGCGATTTTTGCGATCTGTCCTCTGTTTCTGCAAACTGACAAAACCAAATGGGAGGGCTAGGCACAAATGCTTAGACTCAAGCCATCTCAGTTTTAAGTGAGATCTCTAAGATGAGAAGTAGGAGAGGGGACAGGAACGGAAAAGATATTTGGCACAGCAGCAAAACTCAGGTGCTTCCCACACTTTCCTTCTAATATCCAGATGGGTGCTGCTGGCCCCAGCAGCATCTCCAGAGAACACTGCTAGCTGGGCTTCAGAGATGCTGCTAGCAAATGGCCTCTGGAGGCCAAACACTCTATGAAGGAAGATATAATATGGTACTCATTGTAGTGGTTGTTGCTAACAGAAGCGTAATGGGAATACATTAACAACACTGGGAGAGACTTTCTGGTGTTGCAGTTGAAGGAGAAGGAGGGAAAGTTAAATGAAGTCATAAAAGACACTTCCGCGAGTCCTTGTACCCTGCAAAGACTGATGGCAGCAGTCCAGTTAAAAAAGAAACTGAAGCCTCTTGTGATCCTTGATACCAGTTTGGGTTGCTTCTCAGACTTCCAGCTCCGAAATTCCTGGGCATGGGCTTACCTGTGGTTGCATCTGGTGCAGAACATAGGCAGCAGAGGATCTCTTCCAAGGCTCCATGGCCAGGAGGTCTTGTTGCTCTTCACATGCCATCTCTCCTCTTTTGGTTGTGTGCAGCCTCCATGTCTTCAGCCCCAGTCTTGCTTCTCTGGCCATTTGCAAGACACTTAGGGCCATAGGACTTCTTCTCCCACAGTTTCAGCACTAAGTGGTGCAGGGGAGTGAAACCCAGCCACTGCAGGCAGTGCAAGAGGTATCAAGCTGTGTAGGCGGGGGAGGAGGTTGGGGCCTCTGTACTCCTAATGCAGAACAAGACCGTAAGCAGCAAACCACCCATCACTGACTTTCTCCGTAATGGGGTGAGACAAAAGCTTTTTCTGAGCTGTTGACCTTGCCTGTGCGAGGTCCCCAGTTGAAGCCTGGATTTTTGTGGCCATGACCGGTAAGGCAGTCCCTGGGCTTTCCTTGGCAGACATGTACCAGGCTGATTTCTGTGGGCTGTTATCAGGAGTCACCCCGTTGAAGTCTTGACAACCCTTTTTTCCAGGGGTTCATTCACTATTTTTAACTAAAGAGCTTTGCAGGTTCACCATTCGAAAGTGCACCTGCATTTCTTTTGCCCACTGGTATCTTATCTCCATCCCCACCACTAATTCCATGTACAGGCAAGCATTGTTAGTACTTCAAGAATTAATCACATACTGTTCGAGAGAATTTTGACATTTGCATTTCAAAACTCTTACCAATTCTAAACATTTATTCTACAAAACTTGGAAAGATTGTAGTTCTGTTTCAAATTATTCCAGCACCGTGGGCATTGCCACAGAATGTAAAATTACAGAACATATGAGATTGAAACCTGACACCCGTTCTTCCCTGTTGTGAAGTGTCGTTGATGAAAAATATACTGATTTGAAGAAAAAATATAATTATGTAGGAGCATGACCTGTTCCCAAAAAAGCTAGCCAAATTCACTCTTGTTTCAGAGAGAGCTGGGTATGCAAATAGAGTGGGGTCCTCTCGTCAAATGCAATTAATTCCATTTAAAATAGTAAGAAAACATGAAATAGTTCCTACAGAATAATCTCCTGATGCTTGTGGAAGAATGTGCAGAACGTTAGCAGAAAGGGAAAAGGGCAGGATACTTTCAGCAAGCATCTCTCTTCTGTAACAGTGATTTTGAAGCAGAATTACACAGAATTTAGTGGAATCACTCTTTATTGCTATTCTATAATCATTCTTCCCTCCAGCATTTTCCAACTAGGCAGTTTCAAGTTTTGTAACCGAAGAGACAGTGACTTTGGATTGTAATAAATAGTCTACTCAGACATTTCAGTCCATTAAAACAGCATAGAAAAGATGGTGAGATATATGTAGAAAGGAATACTTGTATGAAGATAGCATGAGTAAAACTCAAATTGGAATACAAATGCAATTGTTTTTTTTTTTTTTCAAGTAATATAACTTTGTGATGCATGTTCTCATTCATTAAAAAATCTCATGTGCACATTTGTTCATGTATTTCCATGCACACGCAGTGCTGGAGACACCAAAGCATTTTAGAAAGTCAAGTATTCCATTTTGCTGCTCTTATTTTACAGATGGGGAACTTAAAAGTGCAGAGGGGTTACATGTGCAAAGCACATTGCTTTCTGGACTGTAATAAACAGTAAATGAGTTCCCAGCTCACACAAGAACTTCTTCTGCCACCTCCAACAAACCACCTGTTGCATTTGAATGAAATATTAGTCTTTCTGTTCTGGGCATTTTGTCTTCCCATTGCAGCTGCTACTTTCCCCTCTACCTGAAGTAAGTCCAGAGAGCTACAAAGAAGTTTAGACATGCTTCAAACAGAGAAGTCCATTCTTTCAAAAAATAAGCACAGCATCATATGGCATGCACTGTTCATTTTTCCAGCTCTGATTGAAGACCTGCTTCTCAATCGTGCCATATTTAATTTGCTTCCCAAACCCAACCTTATCCACAATTCAGTAGGAGTGTTATTCAGTAAGAGAATTGCAGGCTTTAGCCTCTGAGTTACAAAGGCAGAATAGCTGCCTTACTTGAAACGTGGAAATAATTATTCATTGTGAAAATTAAATTTAAAGCACATGGTGGTGATTGTCCATATCACTACCAGAATGCTTGTGTATTCCTGAGGGCCCTGATTTCACAAAAGTTTGATGAATTTAGGTTGAATTCCTGGGCTGTTCATTTACCCCTCTGTCTCTGATGTCTTCTGCCTCTTACTCTGCTTTATCAGAGTATCTGGACAGATAAAAACGAGTCGTACCACAGAGAATGTCTGTCCTGGAGGGTGTAACAAGAAGCCCTCCAAACCCTCAGGGCTGCAGAGCCAGCATTAGCCCATCAGCATTTTTATATTAGATCCATACATTTTTGTGTAATTGATCTGCCCAGGGGTGAGCTGAGGAGCCTGGCACAGGGAACAAACCCTCATGACTAGGGCAGGCAGCAGCATGCCATGGCCCTCACCCTGAGGCTCTCATCAGACAGCAACTCTCCCAAACCAGAGGTTGCCAATTGGACCACTCTAAGACCAAGGATTTAATATGAGCAAACTAAGAAGTGTTCCTTGGACTCATTATCTGAAATGGTGGATCTGTTGCAAACTGCTGGATTAACTCCAACTGCTTCCCTAAGACACTTTTGATTTCAACCCCCTTGTAATAGTTTCTCTGGGATTTTGCTAAATAGTATGCTCCTCAGCTGTGCATGATTCAGAGACAGATTTATAAAGACATTTAGGTGCTCCTTCCCACTGATTAAGGAAGCAAAAGCCTAAATTGGTTTAAAAATCTGCCCTTGGGAGCTGCTATGAGTGTCTGGGCACCCAAAGCCCTTGAAGATTTACTGCATCTAAAGACCCAGTGAAGATCAGAGAAATTCTTTGCCAAACACAAATGGCAATGAGACATATTTTGCACCGTCAGAAGTACTGTCATTAATTTCTTTTTTCTAAAGATCAGTGTCAGTGTAGAATATACTGAGCCTAGGCTTGGAAACCAGTTCTGCAAATTGAGTCTAATGCTGCTGCAATGAGACCAACTGTCATCTCCACAAGAATCCCGACCAGACCTGAATTACTTACTGGGTAACACATTTCAGTAATATTCCTCCTATTGAATTGTACCTTACTTGACACATATCTTCTCTGGAGGAGAGGTGAGATGCTGTGCCCACTGAAAATCAGTGCTGCATGCCAGCCAGCCTGCAGGAGATGTGTAGCAAGTGAGTTATGCACACGGGTGCTTCTTTTTTAGCATCTGACTTGAACTGTGTGCTTGGGCTATTCATGCCTAGCTGGTAAAGCAGAGCTTTGTGAAGTGCGTGCATTTGTTTCTAGTGGGAAGCTGGAAACAGGGCATGCTTCAAAATACTTACGCAATTTTTCTCTTTGATCTGATTAAACTGATTAGAAGATGTCACAGAATCAACAAGCAAAAAATGACCTTTTTGAACACAATCAATTTGTTCGAGTCCATTAGGCTTATGAGAATAAATAAAACCTCTTTAATGCTTCATAATATCAATAATATTCCAGAAATTATTCTGCACTTAATGGCCAATTTAAGAGCATTAAATGTGGTTAACAAACAATTCACGAGGTATTAGTGTGCTTCTGTTTATAAATGTCTAATTACACAGGTCATTTTTGCTCGTAGTGCATTACCTTTGGTAGCCAACAGCAGCACCTCGAGTCAAGGCAGTAAAACATCATCACTTTGCAAACCTCTTTTAAAAAGCTGCCTCAAGCCCAACAGCAGTGCCAGTGCCGGCGGCGTTCCTGTGCAGATCCCTGGGCTCGTGTTTCACCACAGGCCATGCTCTGGCGATTCTCGGGGCGGTGCCGTGCAGCTTGGCAGAGTCTCTCCGTAAAGTTGTGTCCTGTAGCTGCGGGTGCAAACTCAAGCTGGTCGTGCGCAGAGCTCCAGCAAGTCGAGCCCACTACCCCTCGGCACAGCCAAATGGTTCAGCAGCTGCCCTTTTGTCCTGTTTCTTAAATAAACAAAGAGCAGATACAAATTAATGACCTAAATTTATGGCAAAACACACTGCCTTCCCAGAGCAAATAGCCTTAAAAGAACAGATGTTAAAATAGCGTTTTGTACTCACAGATAGGGAAAACAGCTACTGTGCAAATGTAAGAGCTTGGGACATATAGAAAATAATATCTGAAGAGCCTAATTGTGCTACGTCGCCTCCCTCTGCACCGCAAACGGCGTAACCTTCTGATGGTGTGCTGCAGGGGATAATTATCTGCCCCACGGCACCCCCCAGCCCCCCATTCCTCCTCTGACAACCCCAGTAAACTTTCTCCTTTCATTCCTTTATATTCCTTTCGGAGATGAAAAGAGCAAAACGATCATTTTGCCAGTGTGTTAAATAACAACTGGCGATCCGATGCTGTAATCCTAAATGCAATTTAGTTGCGAAGAATCGCGCTCACGCAACGCACACCATCTCAATCACCCATTCCTTTGAATTACCTCTTTGTCTTACCCCGAAGGGTGCATTCATTGCACAGGCGAGATTATTCCTGGGTATTTTTTTTTGCCGAGACTTCTCCTGTGGACACTGATATTTAAGCAATTGTTAATTATACACATGCACCAAAAAAAGAAAAAAAAAAAAAAAAAAAAGTAATCAAGAGAGACGAAGAGTTGGAGGGTATTTTTTGGTTTATTTTTGTGCAAAATCAGAGTGAGACAGGACTGTGGGCAGGAGGAGAGCATGCCTTTGGGTCGGCTGGCCAACCCTTCCGCTCAGCGCCGGCGGCAGCCAGCAGTGCTGGGTCATCACGCCAGGAATAAAAAGGCGTCTCCGCTTGCCGCCCGGCGAGTGCATTCTGTTTATACTACACCACATTGTATTTCCAGTCTTACTCAACATTTTAATATACATCTTCTTGTCAGGCGTCTTGGCAATCGGGTACACGGCTTGCAAGATGGACTGAGAATTCCACAGGTGGACTGATTAGTGGGTGGCATTTCTGAGCTCCAGCAAGCTGTTAGCATTATGTCTGTTTGCTTTAGGTACAGATGTGAAATGATTTGACAGTCAATCTCATAGTGTGTGCGAGTACTTGGGCTTCTTTTTTTCCCCCTTCTTGGTATGTCAAACTCTTCTTAGAATACAATCCTTACCCGTCTGGTTGTCCATTGAAAAAGCATCCCCCCTCCCCCCTCCCACAGCCAATCTGGATGCGCCATGCATTATTCAGAAGACATAATTTGTAAGTGTCAGAAGTGGCTTTGGTTTTTTGCTGTGCGCTCACTCGAGTACCACAGCTGTCACGACCAAGAGTCCTCCCCGGGCACAGGGGTTATACTGACGCAAAGACAAATTGTTGACTTCGTGCAGCTTGTCCGAATGCAAGTTTCCTTAACAAAGCCACAGTCGTAAGCAAATGGTGTTTGACAAGTGGAATTTTCTGTTGACTTGCTCATTTCATTTCCTTCTTTTGGCAGAAACACTTGGAACTTGATTTTCTTGCACTTACTATGAGCCCAGAATAATAACTCCTAAATCAACACTGAGGAGGTGGAAAGGTACAACAACACAAACACTCAGTAACAGTCAGGACAGCGACATGGAAATATGAGTTGACATGCAGAATAACCGCAAGTGGTGCATAATTTATTGATTGCACCTTGTCATGGGAATGATGAGCTCTCAGCTAGAGGAATTATATTTTATATATTTCACAACTTTGGGGGGAAAATATAAATATTATATATACAAACTGCATATACAGTAACTAATGGATAGAGCAAGATTCGTATTTCCAGTTAGTGAAAAAGTTGCAATGTTGTCTGGAGCCGGGTGAGCCCATGAGAGAGGTAATGAGGAGGATGCAGCTGGTCTGTTTCACTTGGGTACCTGGGTGAACATGGCCAGGGCAGAGCCACCCCACTTGGAGAGTGTTATGACTCTCCACATGTTGGAAGACAGATGCGTTACATCTCAAAACACCGAGCTTAAATCTTGCCCTCAGCTATGGTATAACATTTCAGTATGCATCATATATGTGAACCTACAGAGAATCACCATGCAAAGGAGCACATAAATAATAGCAAATTACACTGAAAGCAGGGGCCAAGAGGTGCAAGAGCAGTCTGCTTCTCACCACATGCAGGTTTCACGACATGTAGGTAAGCTCTGGTGGTGCAGCCTCAGCCCTATCACCTGCCTCATCTCTGTCCAAGTTACCCATCTCTTCCTCACCATGGTTAACAGCTTGGTAAAGCAGCAGGCTGTGGAGCTGCTGCCCCACCTCAGCATGGCCACATCCCTGTGGCTAAGTCTCAGGGTAGCTGACAGTTGGGGAATGCACCATCTGGAGGACCAACGGTGACTCCACCAGCATTCTGATCTCACTAGATGGTTGAAACAAAGAAAATAAAGGTGCAAGAAGCCTAAGCATTTGCCCTAAGTAGATTTCCACCTCCAGGAGCAGGCTAACAGGTAAGCCAATGAAGTAAACTATTTCCATTGCTTCAAATAAATTGATCATTCCTCTTCCTGCACTGGAAAAGCATGTACTCTCTTTGATTTCTGCCGATTGCCTACTACAGCACTGGAATCAAAGCTTCCCGTGAGTAGCAAAGCTGTTTCTCCAAGTGCCTCTTTTCAGTGCTATGAAGAAACATGTCAGAGGAGACACAGCAATGCACTCCAAATGAGAAACAGGGGCTCGGCTCAGTACTTGCTGGTATCAGCAACAGATTTGTCTATATCACCTTCTGCAGCTAGGAAAGTTACTGCTGTACATTTGCCATTTAAGTTGCGATCTGGTCTCATGCTGCCTAAGGAACAGCTTAAGTTGGAATAAAAGCAGTTTCATCAGAAAAAAACTCGTAGCAAAGCATCGGATAGTGATAAATCTCAGCAGGAAGGTGCCCCTCCATATCCCTAGGAGCAGAGAGCCCCACAGGGCTGAGGACCTTCTCTGGAATGCAGTGGCAGCCTGGGCTGAAATGCTGTTTGGCTGAGCTGTGCTAGGGGCCAACCCCTGTTCTGATACACGCTTTGCTTTATTTTCTCCCTCAAGACCCAGAAATCTGTTTACCACCCTGCTCCAGGCAATATATATCACATCATTTTCTGTGATTTACAATTAAATCTTATCTCAGAAGTAGAAATCATTTCTGAGCTGTTTATAATGTGAATGCGATGGAGACCTATGACTAAACATCTCATTTATTATTTTGCATTGGTCTTCTGACTTTTAATGAGGTTCCTGTACGTTAGAAATAGAAAGGTCTCCTACTAAACACATACTTGAGCGACCTTCTCAGCAAAAGAAATCACGAGGCTGCATGCACCCAGATGTGAATCATGAGAAGGGTGTAGAGGACTGACACAGGAGGTGAAGGGCCCCTCTGAAGAGCCGCTGTGGCCAGGGCAGCGGGCAGAGCTCTGCTGCCTGCTGCACAATGATGGCCTCAGCAGCCAAGAGCCTGCTGGGTGCAGGGATACACCAGGCCCTGTAGGGTGCCCAGGTGGGAGAGGAGCACTACTGAAATGCTTGGGTTGCACTGTGCTTTGTCCATGGTGCCTGTTGCATGAGGCCCAGTCTGACTCTCCTGTTCCATGCTGTGATGCCCTGGTGCCAAGAACACAGGAACACTGCAGGCAGTGCCAGCCCATCAGGCCAGGGCTCCAAAGTGTGCACTGCTGACTCTTGCTCTGAAATTAATATCTCAGCTAGCTAAATTAAAGCAAGCAGGGTTTCACCCAGGCATGTGTGACCACACCTCCGGCTTGCAGTAGAGACTCACCATGTAAACTGCTAAGCAAAGTACAGTGCTCTCCCAGCAGGAGAAGACAATATCTGGGAGCAAGGAGAAGAGGCAAGTGCACAGCTTTCCCCAAAGACAGATATCTGCAGTTTCTTCTCCCAGACAGATTCGTGTCTGCACACAGAGAGCACTGAGGCCAGAGATAGAACCTCTGCGGTGCGGTGGAGGCCAGGCCTGCAGCATGGCTGGGCCAGGTGGGCAGGAGCTGCATGCCCACAGCCAAAGGACTCACTTTGGGATTTCTGTGCTTCTGTGAAGAGCTCGAGGCTTGTAGCTGGGTCCTTCCTCCTGCTCCCTGCACCTCTGTGGAGCGCTCTGCACGCAGTTTTGCTTTCTCCCGCTGTGCTGGTGAGGCTGCTGGGTTTTTCTTCTCTGCTTCTAAATCTGTATCCTTGTTACCATTTTCTGAAAGTGTGAATAGCTGTAACAGAAGCCATCAATTAGCACAAGCAAGCAGGGCCAAAGTCCTTCCTTCCTCCTCCCCCACAGCATATTGTGCAGAGAGCTGTGCTCTCCTACTGGAGGGGCTGCTGGAGAGGCTCTGGAGTTGCACGGTCCCGCTGCCGCGATGCATCTGCTGCCGGCCGGACGGTGCGCTTAGCGCGAGGAAGCAGGATGGGCTTTCAGCGCTGGCAGGGAGACAGCGGGAGAGAGACCAGCTCCACAGCAGCAGCAAAGGAGAGGATTTTTCCCCTTTCTGTTCCAGAGAGCCTTCCAGGGCTGGGGGAGGTTGCCAGAGGTTGCCACTTTTTTCAAGCACTGTTCCCCTTCCCAGCGCTGAAGAGTCGGCAGAGGGAAGCCCCTCCAGCAGCTTTGCTTAATTACCCTGATCTGTGGAGAGGCTCAAAAAGCCTCTCCGCTGAATAGTTTGCAAACCAGACCGCATGTGCCAGAAGATTTCTGTTGATTAGACGATGCAGAGTATTAATTAGAATATAGGTTATATGCAGGGGCTATATCATAAGTTTGCTGCCATTTGGTATGGGCATGCGCATTTCTTGCTACATTGAGTTTTCTCCAAGAAAACTGTCCTCACAGAGCCTGGTTGCTGCCACAGCTCCTTCTCAGCAACGAGGAGGCAGGGCTGCATGTCTGCATGTCACCTCGAGAGTATTAGTCTTCACCAGCCTTGTGAAGAGTGCCAGGAATTGCAGCAGCATGGCTTAGAGTCTAAGGTGGGTGAGACCCACCCTACCTGCCCAGCTCTGCAACCAATGCCACCATACTATGACTGGACTGGTCACCAGAGCAAATGGGCATTTGTGGCCACCAGTGGAAACGTCAGCTTGAGCTCAGTACAGGCTCTTGCAGTCTCTCACAACTTATGAGGCAGGTGGGGTGCTCCAGCAGCTGGCTGCACCTGGTTGCTGGGCTTCACCTGTATCATGCTCTGTGTGGTGGGAGCTGGGCGGGGAGTTGTGAGTATGGTTCCCTTTGAACACTGACCAAGTGCAGAAGGACATCTGGGATGTAGTTGCTACAAAAAAATATAAATAATTTTCAGGACCACAGTGCAGGTCAATAACCAGTTTCAACTGCTGCTCTTGCCACAGGTACGTGAGAGCAAGGTACAAGGATTCTGGATGGGGCAGTCTGGGAAACATATGGTGCACGGGGGACATTTCTTTCCAGCCTTTGGTTGGCTTGCTTCCTGAAGTGTGATTTACAGCTCATTATTCACATAAATACCTATGTTTTTTTTTTTTTTCTGTAACCTTTTTACACTCTTTAAAGGACTGGAATGTGGTGCCACAATGTTCCAGTGGTATATAACCCACGCTTGAAGAACATTTTCTTTTGCTGATCATGTATAAGTAAATAAAAATTACAGTCTCATGCACAAGGAATGGGAGCACACGCTTTTATCTCTGCTGTGCTGCTCACTGCCTTATATACCTCCGATGTGCCCCTCTTCCTTATCCTATTTCTAAATTAAACACTCATCCTGTTTTTCACATCTCTCATTATATAGAGGTCTTTCCATATGTCTAACATTTGTTTGAGTCTCAATACATCAGACCATGTAACATGCTGATTCACAGAAATCTCACGTTCTATAATGACCCAGCCTTTGAAATCTGCCTGCATTTTTTAAAATCTGGCTCAGATTTTGACTTATCAAATGTTATCTGACCACCTCTCTTAGTCAGGATGTTGCTAGTATCACTTTCCTGGCAGATTTAAGCTCAAGCATTCACGTTTGTTTTATAAAAACTTCAGTTTATTGAGAGCAGTAACTTTATTCAGGCCTTTATAAGGCAAATCAACATTTTCTTGCCTTGTTTGCAATGTGGAAACATCTTGTGATTACCCCCTATCATAGCTCATTTTAAAACAGGCAACCTGGCTGTTGCCCACTCCCAAATACCAACTTCACATCCCTGAGCTGTTGTGCCTTGAGATGTTTTAGAAACCACTTTAGCCCTTCCAATCCTGTGCTTCTGCAGTGCAAAGCAAGAACATCGTGGTGCTAGAAGAACCTGCTCATGAGGCCGGATGAGATATGGGGCTTCCCCGTTGCTGTTACACCTGCTGGTGCTTGGTGCAGGCGGTAATGGATCATTGCAGGTCCCATTAGAGAACACAGATGTTTTAGAAAACTGGCCAAGCAAAATGGCATCTAGCTTACCAAACATTTGACACCAGAGGAACTCTGGTGCTGGGCAGCTTGCTCTAGGTGGCCCTGCTTGAGCAGAGGTTTTGACTAGATGTCCTCCAGAGGTCCCTGCCAGCCTTAGCCTTTCAAGTGAGCTGTGATCTTATGGTGACACATCTGCTTCTGTGACTCAGCTGGCTGAAGTAATCTAACAAATGATCAAAGCTGCAAAGAAGGTGCAGGTCCAAGAGTCCAACCTCCATTCCACTGAGCTTCAGTGCAGGGAGGAGACCTGCCACCTCAGTCCTGTCGTGGAGGCTTGTGGGGATAGCAGGTCGCCCTGGTGACAGGGAGTGCATGTCTTTCCCGTAAGGTTTTCTGCAGTCAGTACACTTGAGCCAAAGAAACATCTCATGTGTCTCACCTCCAGCTGAGAAACAGCTATTTCTGCACCTAAATGATGCATTTCATCACTACACATATGCAGACAAAGCAGAGCCAACCCAGCTGGCTCTAGTGGCTGGAGCTGCAAAGGCTGTGTGAGACCCATTGTCTTGAGGCCAAGAGTTTTCCACTGTGTGACTCCCTCAAAGATTTCACATCTCCCAACTCTATCTCTGTTGCTAACCTGGCACCTTGGCTGCTCCTCTGTCCCCTTTCTGGTATGAGGCAGTTCTATGTGTCCCCACATCCACAGTGGTGTCCCAGCAAATTGATCCAAACCCAGAAGTCTTCCTACACACCACTCTACCAGCTATCATGCCTGCCTTTCTTGAAGTTTTGTTGTAAAACATCCTAATTTCATCCCTGTAAGAGTCTCTACCTGTTGACTGTTCCACATTTTGTGTACCAGCACACATATTTCCTACTTGCTCTCACCCCACACCCATGCTGAGGCTTTACACCTTTCTCAGATAGCCATCCTCCAGCCCCATCTTCAAAACACATTTGCCCTTTAGGAAAAAAAGCATTTCTTATTAACTGAAATAAATTGTAGTAACTTTTAATGTCCAGTATTCACCCCAGTCTCTGGCTTAGATCAATCTTTTTGTTCCAGTAAGCGATTTCTGTGGTATCAAGAGTTTTGGATATCTTTTCTGGGAGCAGATAACTGGGCTGTAACACAAAGCTCTGGCTGCGTGTAATCTCTCTGCTGCTTTTAACCCATGCAGGGAGTGCAAAAGGGATGGTTCAGTACCTTGAACCCCACGTGACAGCATGAGGGCCAATGCCAACACTTCTTTTCTGGCACCAGCCTCCTGCCAGGCTTGCTGGGGTCCCTGGGGCCCTTTGGCTCTGGATCTCAGTATGGCCACACTGCCCAGCTGCCACACCGGCCCACAGCCTATTTTGGTGGGAGATGACATTTCCTGCAACACCTTAAAAACCTGTTCCTGCAGCATAATAATCTAAATCCAAAATAGAGGTCTTTATCACTATAAATTATAGTAATTGAAGCTCTGTTTTAATGCTTTCTGTTGACACATTCGCACTGAAAAGCTTTGCTAGTGCAGAGTGAGGCCAATGCATTCGAGAACCTGATGCACGAGGGACAATAGGCAATCCAGGCCTCACAGACTATTTAAGAATAAACTCCAGACTGTGAGCTGCTCAGACATCTTGGTTGTCGACTGCATATAGGTGCCATCCTAAAACTGTGAAACTGAATACCCTTAATTTAAAAATTCATGCCCAGATCTGTGCTTTGCCCTTCATCCTTGCATTTACAGAAGGCTAAATCGAGATCCCAGATTTTACATCCAAGCGCCGAAATGTTCACAATTCAGATTGCTGTGAAGGTTTGCAGACGAGCACATTTTAAA
Organism: Centrocercus urophasianus; assembly: GCF_019232065.1. Taxonomy (NCBI): domain Eukaryota; kingdom Metazoa; phylum Chordata; class Aves; order Galliformes; family Phasianidae; genus Centrocercus; species Centrocercus urophasianus. The sequence continues at coordinate 69,320,652 of NW_024884142.1, read as the reverse complement.
ACCACACCATGTAAACTGTTTATGTGCTCAAGGAGAGCAAGTGATGTTTCTAATGACAAAGAAATTGTTATCTCCTCAGATATAGCTCAAAGAAAACTCCCTTATTTTGAAACTTGCTTTAGGAGGATGGCAAGAGGAAAAGAACACCCAGCCTGGCCTCTGCTTTTCAGGCTGTATAAGCACCTTAGAAATAGGCTCATTACCTCACATGATGCCTCTGCCCTGACTGCATTGTCGCTATTTCAGAGGTGCACCCCTTCCCTATGCCTGGTGCTGGGTCTGGCCAGGCCTGGACCTCCCATGATGGTGCTGCTGGCTGGTGTCCCTGCCTGACCTGCACCTCCTGCCCATGGCCATCCAGCAGCTCCACAGCCACTGGGGCCAAAAACAGCAAGATGCTGGTCCAACTGGGCCCAAGAAAAGCAGTGCATAGCACCTACAGCCCCATGGCCCTGAGCGACCCTGGACCCTGCCCACAGCCCACAAGTGCTTGCATGCTGATGGCTGTCAGCAGATGTAATGAGTGCAGAATGGGGCTTGGGAGACAGATTTGAGCCCCCCAGCTACCTTTTTGTAGCATCGGTTTGGTTATGGCTGTAATTTCTAGGGGTTCCCTATTTCCTTCTGCAATCCTGAAGTATAAGGCGTGCACCCGTTATATACGCTTGAAATTTCTGGGAACTCTGCAAACCTTGTGACTTTAATCCCATTATATGGTTTATATTTAATTGATTGCTAGTCAGAGATGGAAATTTCACAGATCTTCTGAAAGAATGAATATTTTTAATCATCACGTTTAGCTTGCAGTCAGGATGCACATCCTCTCTAAACCAGCATTTTGCAGTGCTGTGCGGGTTCCAGGGACTGAAGAAGACGGTTACCCTACAAAAAAACCATGCTTCGTAAATTAATCCAAAGCTAAATTAGTGACATGATTGTATTCCCATTACATTCCACTTAAATGCATATGTTTACAATATCTTTTAATAATAATAATTATTAAACATAGTAAAATACTTCCAAACTTGGCTCATAGCATAATTGTACTTCTAGTGGAAAAAAAATTATCTGAAGCCTTGTCAATATGCCACTTCCTCCTCCCCCATCTTTTAACAGAAGCAGCCTCCAGTGAAATAATCCAAGCTGTGTTCAAGAAGTTGGCAAGTGGGTCCAATTAAATGTGGTTTTAGTGTATTCTGGCATTTGCATATCTAGTTTGCCAAGAAGTAATGTTTTAGGGAAAAAAAAAAAAAGGCAGAAAAAAAATATACAAAAAACCGTGCATTGGTCCAGACAGAGACTGGATGGTGTGATGCATCACAGAACTTTGTCCCATGAATCATACAGATTTAAAAAAAAATAGTCATTTCTCTCTCAACTACTGTCCCTTTTTGGTTGACATATAATCCATATATAATGTAAAAGAAAGTATAGAGTGTGAATATTAGAAAATTAACGCAGAGCAAAAATCAGCTTTAATACTTAATGAGTCATTCAAAAAGCTTAAATGGAGAGACCTTTATTTCATGGAAATACTTTGCGCCGTCTCTCAGCTCGGCAGCATTTAGATGCAGCCACCCCTCAGGGCTGCCCACTCGCCTGGACGCGTTGATGAGGAGCTGGGTGCTGCGGCCCCTTCTTCTGCCTCTGCCACCGACTTCTTCTATTCGTGCCCCGGCCACGGCCTGTGGGGTAGGGAGCGACTCCTTGCTGCATTTCCATGTCAGTCAGCATCAAAACGGCAAAGATGTGTGCAAGGAAAAATAAAATAAAATAAAACAACCCAAGCCCTTTGAGCCCCAGTCCTCTGCAACGCTAAGCGTAAAATTATGCTTAATGCCCACTGACCAGCCCTTTCACTCATTTATTCCATAGCCAGGACAACCTTTGTACAAAGCAATGAGGGTTAATTAATAAAATTAGGCAGAGCGTGGTTCTATGGAATCCTTACAGCCTTTATAAGTTTGCCAGTCCATTAGCAGAGCTGCATTCTCCGCAAACTCCCTGCTCCAATATGTGCAGCAGAGCAGTTAATTTCTTTTGGACTCGGTCTATGGCACCAAGCTGTTTTTTTTTTTTTTTTGGTTTTTTTTTTTACGTCTTTATCCAAACAAACTATTAAATAATCAACAAATAAGAATATTTAACCAAAAATAATGAGAAGAACGATTGCTCTCCTAAAAACTATAAATTAAAGCTATCCAGTCACAAAAGAAAGTTGAGTCATCCATTAAGCAACAAAAGAGAAGGAAAAAATAGATCACACTCGGATGTTTTTGTGGAGTTTGTCGCCTCGCAAATGTGCATCATTTGAGGCCTGAGGAGGACAGGCGGCTGGAGCCCAGAATTGTTCACAGACCATCATGGGTGAGATTCCAGAAGTATTAGAAGGCGCCTAATAAAATAAAAGAAGAAAAGATTTGTATTCCCGTCTAAGACCGGAGCGCAGGTTAAAACCCACAGGAGCTGGAGAGGACGGTATTTTCCCACCTCTCCATGGCAGCAGGTACCCAGGCTTTGCTGCTTGGGCAGCACCCTGAGGGAGCAATGTTGAGAGGTGTGGCAGGTGCCAGACCCGCTGGTGGCCCTGCCCCACACAGTGCCACAGCCTGCAGAGGGCACAAAATGGCTCCTGGGGAAAATGGGGATGAGCTGGGAAGCGGTGGGAGAGGCTGAAGTTGTGAAGCCTCTCACCTTTTTACAAATCAATGACGTGGGCACAAAAAGGAGCTCCTCCATGAGATTCCTGATATCTGGGGAAAATTTCTGATGGAATGAACACATTCACAATTAGCACCATTTCTGCCTAGTCCCCGTGGTTGGACTTTCATCCAAGCATGTGCCTCCAATGCTATACAGAGGGCTTTAAAATTATTTTCTTTCACTCACAAATACCTCTCAAAGTCTACAACCAACGGAAACCTGCTGACAGCAGAGAGGCGCAGAGCCAAGTGTAACATCAGGCATCAAACATGGCGCACAAAGGGTCTAAAGAGGTAGCACAGAAGATGTGGTGAAAACACTCAGAAATATCAAACCCTGCATCCATTCCCAGGATAAACATGGCTTTCACTTCCTTTTTTTTTTTTTCATCTTTCTCCAGTGACTTCAGCAGCTCTGAACATGCCATGTCCCTATCAGCACTGCTGCTGCAGGCCCCACATCCTCCTGCTCTGCATGCAGAGTTTCACTCTGACCTGGTGAAAAGGCTTCACGACTGGGCTCCTCTCATCTGTAAAACCACGAGGAGCAGCTCTGTCCTTCCTTTGTTCAGAAAAAAAAAAAAAAAAAAAGAGGGAGAAAAAAGCCTTTGAGATGAATTAAAAGTGCTTCATCTTCCACAACTGGAGCAGAAGTGGGGACCACAACTTCCAGTGGTATATTGCTTCCTTCCTCAGAGCAAGCAAAGAAAGAAAAAACTCATAATGCTTTTTGCCCTTCACGAGAATCAAAGTGGTGTAGAAAAGGGGCTTTATACCTCCCATTCCTATATCCTGATTAATGTGCTCTGTCTTTCAACATGTGCTTTCCCTTAAACCTCATTTTTCTGTAATTTCCTTCATTCTTTTAACAATGTGCTTATCCTTCTCCTAAAAGAAAAAGACATTATTTACAGATGTTCCCTCTTTTCTCACCACATTTCAGTCCCAAGCACAGAGTCCTCCTCCTCATTCTAAATAAAAGAGATAACAATTGATTCAAAAGGTGAGCACTGATATTAAATTTTAGCAAAGCATGCTAAGGTGGTGTCTTTGTAAATCATTTTTTCTGTTCCAGACTCCTGCATGAGATATTTCTGCCTTTGGGAAGTCGCAAAAACTACTCAAAGGGGCTGAGTATTTCCAAAAGAAAAATTTTCTTGATAATACAGGCAGTTTTGAAACTAAGCAATCTGGTTTATCCATGAATGTTTGTAGGAACCATCAAAGACTCTTGTAAAAAAGAAAATGCATTAAATGGTAGCATTTTCATGTGGGGGAGCCCTGGATGTGAAGAGCATCAACCTAAAATAGAAGACTAACATTAGGAAGAGTGCTAGTCATCAACTAGGTGTCTTGGTAGTGACTCACAGGCAGTTCACGTCAGGTAGGGCCCACTTCTGAACATTCATACGCGGGCTCCTGCTCCACGAAGAAAGGTTGAAAGATTAGACACGTAAATTCACTGCGTTTTTTAAACAGTGTTTGCAGTGCAGCACCCAGATATCCAGCCCTGGACCATCCCACATGGTTAGCTCAGAGTTAACCATGGCTAACATTTTAAATCAGCTTACATCATCAAGTACTTATGTGGCTTGCAGATCTGTCAGCTCTGTTGTGTGCCGAGCAAGCGTGAATGTGGATATTGCAATTCCCCATTCGCATCACCCCACATTAGCCAACGTCCTCCCAGCAGCAGCCCCTCAGTCACTGCAAGTCACCCCAGTAGGAGTGTGCCCACATACCTTCTGTTGCTATGTGAGGGCAACGCTCCTTGCTGCAGGATTCTCACCTCCAGGTTCCTATCAGCCAAACAGTGCATGCCTGCCAGCCAGCACATTCAGATGGCCTGCACCATCAGCCCAGCAATGCAGCCAGGTTGGAAAGTGGATGAGGCTCTTCTGTGGTTTCACCACTGTGCAGGAAGCCCAGCTTTCCTCCAGGCCGCGAACCTCATATTATATATTAGGGAGAATAAAAGAGCATGTTAAAATTAGCGCTCCGGTTAAAAAAGTTCTCTTGGTTTACTCTCATTTTTAACTACTGATTATGGGCTTTGAAAGGTCTCCTTGCAGAGATGCTGAAACACATGGGTTTCTTGATGCAAATGTAAGCTATGCATACCAAATTTGGTAAGCGAAGTTCAGCTTTGTGCCATTTTTTGCCCTCGCTATTTTTGAGGTTTTTTCTCTGTGAGTCTTTCTCAATCTTTAGGAAAAATAAATACATTCTGGGGGTTAACGCAAGTCCCGCAGAGCTGGGCGTTTTGCACTTTCCCCCACAGAGGTCCCAGACTGGCAGCAGCAGGAGCCTGGCACTCCAAGCTACATCCCGTGGTGTCCCCACAGGTAACACAAGGATGTGCCGATTCTGGCTCCCAAAGAACTCAGGATCAGTCAGCCTCATCTCGGTAAGAGGTAGACCCTTCTTTAGAGCATTCAGCCACTTTAAAATGACGAGATGTTGAGTATTTGCAGTAGTTTCAAGCTGTCACGTATGCACCTGAAAACTATGAATAGAAATCAGATTTTGGATGCACAGTGCCAGTTGAGCTACTTGAAAAAAGAGAGAATATTCTACAGATAATGAAGACCTGGTAGCAATAGCCTATGGAAACAGGATATGTTTCATTAAGATTTTAACGGTATTTTGTCTCAGTATGAAATTCCAAAATTATCTCAACATGAATCCTCAGTAAGCGTGAATACACAGCAAATGCAGTTGAAAATAAATCATGTTTTGTACGATAAACCTCTATCAGTTTCAGGGGCTTTATTTATAGATAAAGTACATTTTTAAAATTGTAAAATGTATATTGGGCTCACATCCAAAAGTTTATAAAAAGTAGATTTACTGCTAAAATTGAAGTCAATTTGACAAAAGCCTAAAATGTAGCATTGAGAGTGGTTTTTATTTTCTTAATAGCTGTAAGTATCATTTAACCAAAATGTATTTTGGGAAGGTTGTGAAAGAAGTATTTAAATCCATCTCGAGCTTTACATCCTGATACAGCAGATAACTCACCGTATAACTGTAGTGAAACAGTGAAGCCTGTTAATATATCCATTACAGCACTGAGGCAGCAACATACTGCGTTCCCAGCTAAATCCTTTCTAAGTCACAGTGCACATGTAATTTGCTCTCTAAATATTTTACCGACTTAGAGCCAGCTTTGTGCACCGGGTTGTAGCGTGCAGCCAGAGCTGGTGTGCTCCGTACTGCACCTGAAATCCTTTCTGGTGCTCAGGCTGTGGCTGATAACCAAAGAACGGCAAGTGATGGGTTGCACAGCACAGCTCTGCACTGGCTACTGTGTATGGGTGTGAAACATGTGTCCCAAAGATCTTCAAGCACTAACTGAGAACGCGATGTCAGTGCACACCCAAATAAAAATTGGTGAGTTATTTTAAAGTGCATCCTCACACACACCCGTTTATAACAATCTGCTTTTTAAAACTTAAGAAATATCAGACTGCTCTAAGTTAAAATTTCCTAAAAAACAACCCATCTTGCAATTAATCACTTATTTATTTCCTGCAGCCTCAACAATCCCAAATCAACTTAAAATTTCAGCTCCAAGGCTAGGCTGCACGTGCTCTATCCTACAGCCCCAAGCCAGGGCTTGCTGCAGGCAGGCAGCAAAACCTCAGAAATCGAAGTAGGTGAAAGCACAGGTGGCCCAGCACCACCGAAGTGGTACGAGAGGCAGGTCCTGTTCCACCGAGGCAGAGGATTTCTCGGCGCAAGCACTCTTGGCCTCCTGCTGCAAATGGGTAAAGGCAAGGGCTGGTCAGCAATGGTCATTCCCTGAATTCTGCACAAAGAATGCGTTGCTTCAGAGGAGTGGTTGTTTACTGGGAAAAGCAACTGAAGCAACAGAATTAGACGAAACCAAAATGAACCTTAAGATTTTAAGCACACAACAGAATCAAGTTCTGTGAGACCAAATAAAATACAATAAAATAAAATAACAATAAATCAATTAAACCAAGCAATTCCAATGCAAGAGAAACATTCCTAGTAGTGTATTTCAAATACATATTTTTCTGAAAACACTTCTATCACTTGAAACCACTGCAGCAGCTGCAACCACTGTCACAGCTGAGCCTGCCCCACCTTTGGTTCACCTGCGCCTTGCGCTGTGGGCAGCTGGACTGCTTAGCCTGCACTTGGGTACACTTTGGGTTGTTGCTTGGAGAACACCTAGATTGGCAAACATCTAAAAGCAACACTGCCTTTTTTTTTTTTTTTTTTTTTATCTTCCTATAATAAAGTGGACAGTATTCCTGAACGGAGTGTAACCTGCCATTGGTACGACCTGTTACCAGGTTTAGCTGAGTTTTATCATGCCACAATGAGTTCCTGGCTCCAGGTTTAGTAAGCAGTGTTCGTCTTCCTAAGAGGTTTTCAATTTGCTTGCAACAGATAACATTTGCACTTTCTACCCAAAGGCATCTTTACAGATACAACTAAGAAATAACTCCTCTTGTATCAAATAGAGAACAATTTGTATTACCAAGTTCACAATATTTAACGACGCAATTAAACCTGACTAAAGCACATCAAGAATTAAACAAAACAGCTTGAACAAGAATATTTTGAAAGAGCCCAGAACGCTTCTTTTTCACTTCTTCCTTCATTTAGAAACAGTGGGCACTTGTTACAATCCACATTCACGATCCCAGTTAAAAAAAAAAAAAAAAAAAAAAAGATAAATCTTAATGCCTTTTTTAGATTTCTATAATAAAAGACAATACTCCTTGGGAATATTTCTGTTCCAAAATCAGGTGGACAAACAGCATCAATAGTTTATAAGTTTGAGAGCACTGCGACGTAGAACGACATGAAAATACCTTTGGATCTGCTTTCCAGCGTTAGTGTATTTGTGCAGCCTCAAAATGTAGTTCACTTTAGCACTGAACGAATTTACACTGCTTCAGGAGGAGAGGAGGCAGCGTGCAGAAATGTTCTCCCTTTGCAAGTTCTCCTCGGCTGCAAATCGCCGCGGTATCGTCCACCATAAAAAGGGGAGCTGATTTTACTGATGATTTTGGGAAAACGTATTGTGACGTCTGAAGAGTTCATTACAAAGTTAGAATATTTGACTGTTGTAGAAGCCTTTTTTAATTAGATAAAACAAAGAGGAGCTGCACTGCCGGCAAATCGCGGTATCGCTTCTCCACTCCAGCAAAGCAGAAGGCAGAAGCGGGCAGGCAGTAGAAGGTTCGGTGTGCTGCAGGAGGGAAAGGGAATGCGCTGGTTCCCAAATTAATTTTACAATTTTGCTTAGGATTCAAATGGGGAAATTCAAATTCTGAAGGGGTGTGCAGCTTTAACTCCCGCTCAGCAGAAATACGTATGGAATCATTTGGTCCTAGAGCAGGAGAAGCAGTGAAGATCCCTTCTGTTCTTTGACTAGAAAGTTTTTTCTAAAACTCTGAGTTCTTTTTAAATTTCACCTAAAATGTGCAAAGTTCTTATTAAGTAGATGGAATAATACGCCTGCTTTAAAATTCTCTATAGCATTGATCCCCAAGGTTCAGTTTAGAGAAATCACGCACAATGAGAGAATTTTGGACGATCATGTGAAGAGCTTAAAAAAACAACTGAATTGTAAATTCCCTGAGAGCCTTAGGGTAGACCTACACCCAGCTCTAAAGCAACGAGGGGCAGTGGTCAGAGGAGATCTTCTGAACCTCTGAGGTTTACAGCACAGCCTCACAATTCTTCACAATTTGCCTTATGCCCCAATGGCAATACAAACAGTACGGGTTTTGTTACCACACACCCCCGAGCCAATGGAACCATTCTCTCATGCTTCATTATCTAGGGAGTATATCACAAGAAAAAGGAAAAAAAAGGTTACAGCTATTTGGATATGTCAGTACATTAAAGCTGATGGAGAGAAGCAGCATACAGAAGTATGTTTCATCTTTTCATTGAAGAAACACGTTGATAGCCACAAGCAAGCGTGTGCCGCACATGTATATACCAACTAGATAAAATCTGAACATACAAAGCCTATTTTGAATGATCTTGTCATTAGTGGCCGTTATGTTTTTTGTTACCCCCCAAACAGGGCTCTTTCTAAGTCTAGCCTTATTTGTGAAGCTACAGATCTTAAAAATCTTGTTCGAGAACAAATGGCAAATCTGCCTAGAGCCACATCTAAAGCTCATCAACTGTACGCATTTCAGAACTGCAATATTAGCCTTTTTCAGTCTTGATGATACTTTAAACTGCCTTAACTACACATAATACTCTGTTGTATGAAAGACTGGGCTGCAGCAAAGGCTTACTGGTAGAAAATGAGAAACCTACATGACTAAGGATACTCACATTCTCACATTTACAAAAGAAAGTGTTTCCAAAATAACTCACTTTATTAGAAAAGAGAGGGTGGAAAAAAAGAGCAAATGATATTTGAAATGGTTATGAAGATCAAAACAGTGAAAAAAATAATACTGGCTAGGTATGAACTATCACAAATGTAGGAAGAAATGCAGCATAGCATTAAGCGACAAGATTCATTTGGTCAACTAAAGTTGTACCTAGGCAGATGACAAATCTAAAGAAAAGTTAAAATCCTGATTTTTTCCTTCATATTTGCCCCGCTGTCTCTGTTCCAGACTTATAATTTAGCTCTACTTTTATACTCCCATTGGGCTCTGCAGGGCTGGTTTCATCCCTAGGAGGGAACGTTTCGATAAAGAATTCTGGGCATATCCTGCAACAAACCTCTAAAATATCTTTTTCAAAGGTTTCACTGCGCTTTACTTCTTTTTTTTAGAAGAAAGGTTTAGCCTGTAAGAGAATTCCACAAACAGCTGTAGGATTATTCTCATTTTCCTTTATAGCCCAGACAGTTTTGATGGATTGCTGGTATTTTGGACATTTGGACCGTTACTTGCTCTGTAGCATAGACTGCCAGTCCCTACCCGAGCTGTATACTTCAGATTAAGTTGTTTCCTTCTGCTCTACTGTTCTGACAGAAACGGAATACAAAAGAGAGAGCCCAAGAGATCTGCTTGGGGTGAAACTAAGCCCAGAAAAGGAATTTTGTGTCTTTAGAGAGATCTGCGTGGAATCAAAATTTCTGGAACTGAATAGATCGCTTCTGCAGATGTCTTTGGGGGAAAAAAGATTAATCCCTCTACAGAATGATAGAGAGCTACAGACACAGAAATGCTTTCAAAACACAAGCATTTAATTTGTCGAAATGTTAAGAGAGATGTAAATAATGGACGTTAGCATCAAAGTGCTCAAAAAGCATACCGAAAACATATTCCGAACAGTTAGCAACAGAAGTCTGTGCAAAAGTAATAAAGTTACACATTGTAAAAAATACTCCGTAACTATCATGTAAAAGAGGGAAAAGAAAAAAAAAAAAAGAAAAAAAAAAGACAAGGGAATTGATTTCTCAGTTCATATAATTTATTGCAGTTAGCACACAGTTTAAAAATTCACCAACACACCAATAGTACAAAACTAAACAGCATTATAAGTTATTCCCCCCTCAGGAAAATAAAACATACTATGATTGTCAAAGCTAGATGTCAGTCTAAGTTTTAGAACAAAAGAAGAATGTGAAACTAATAAAAGGAAAAAAGCAATCACTCACAAGGACCACAAAAAAATCCAAGAGAAAGTCCATTTTTTTTTTTTTCCTCAGACACTGATTGTCTTCTCTAAATTAATAAAAGAATGTATTTTTAAACCTAGAAACTATTCAAGTAACTAAAGATAACGCTCCAAGGCCATTTTCACAGCTTTTTTTTTGTTTTGTTTTAAATGCCATTACAGCCAAATTAACACACATTTGACCAAATATTTCCAAAACAGTCCAGCAATACACAATGGAGTTTTCCATTCAGTATCTTAAGCACAAAAATAGGCTATGTTTACAGTAGTTAAGGCGATCAAATTTTAAACAAAAGCAGAAAAAAAAAAGGAAAAACAGCAAACGTTTTCCATGCTACTCCCATAGACCTTATTTGTAAGTGCAAGACAGGAAAACAAACACTGTGCAAAATGCTTTTGACCTGCGTGTTGGTCATTAAAACCACACGTCAGGCTGCAGTCTCTGCTGCTTGGATACACAGAGCCCTCTACCCTCCCCCGGCCCCCCCCCCCTCCCCCGTCAATCAGGGCTTTCCAGTCCTTTCAGCCCGGGGCTTTTTCAGTCCACAGACCCTTTTCAAGGGGGGAAAAAGAATGACCTATTGTGGATGTGTACAGCAGGAATCCTAAAAATGCTCATCTGGGTAAATGTATGCACCTAAAGTTGGAGCTGGCGTGGGGTTTGTGCAATTAGAAGGTTTTCTTTTAATGAATGCACACTGCACATGCAAATCTTTAAGCCTGTTTGTAAACATTCATATTTTCCTTGTTACGTAGCTAAATTGTCAACTCGTAGCTTAAGTTTTTCTCAACTGAAAGACAGTGGGAAGGAAAATTTAAATTATATAAAATAAAAACAGTGCATTTACGTTCTTCATAACACCGGCATTTTCAACGGTGCTTTTTCCTAAGGAAATTAAATAATTTTAAACTCACTCATTAAAGTTATACAATGCAAACAAAGACAAAAATATACTGAAACTCATGCATTTCTGTAGCGTTAATATTTACTTTTCAAGACTCAACTAAGAGCATCAACACAACCTGCCAAGTTCTTTGATACCTCCCCCCGGCCCATGTAATCAATTACAGTATACAATAACAGTAATTCACATTTTTTAAACACACAGTTCATCACTGCTGAAGCTGCAATATCCTTTTTCATCCCAAGCAAACCTTCATATAAGACAGAGTCCCAGTGATCCCAGTGTACTCTCAGGGTTTTTGTTTTGTGTTTTTTTTTTGTTGTTGCTGTTGTTGTTTTTGTTTTATTATATTTTTTTTTCCAGTGGGAACTGTCAGAAATCCAGAAGTTGCCATAATAAGTTTTAAGTCAACCACTTGTTTAAAAATAGATAATCCAGCATTTCAGAAATTTTCCATTTGGGTCTAAAAGCATTCAGGTTTCCAACAGCTAGAAAGGATTCATGCAATTAGAAAAAAAATGTAAAGGAACTGATAAAATTGGGAAAGGATTTCTACATTCAGATTTTGAAAGGAAAATTATCTAGAGCTCAAAAGAACGCAGCGTTTTGGGGAGAACAAAGCCATGTCAACATTTTCAAATTGGAGATTCTTTAAAATTAAAGTATCCGCTGGCTTCTAGTCCAAAAAAAGGGGAAAAAATACGCTCCAATGCTTATTACTTCACCACCATGTTACCTCTAAAGTTCCGTTTTATCAGAGTGCTAAATTAGTGAAATATTCATGCTGCCTTAAAGTGCAAAAACAAGCTAATAGCCAAACTTTCAGTTCAAGGAAACAAGATTGCTTTTAGACTGTACCACAACTATATAGATTTATATATATATTATTTATATATATAAAAATTTCATTTCCAAAGTTCTTGTGAGCTATCTTCTAAGGTCCAGTCTCTGACAGTAGGTAAGCTCAGTGCTTCGCTTTTGACAGACAATGAGTTCACCAACTCACAGTGAAACTTCCGAATGTGTCTGTAAAGGTCTCCGGACTGCGTGAACCTGCGCTCACACCACTTACAAGCGTGTGGCTTCTCCCGCGTGTGAACCACTGCGTGGCGGCTCAGGTTGTGGGAGTACTGGAAGCTCTTCCCACACTGGGTGCAAGTGTAGGGCTTTTCACCTGAATGAGTCCTCTCATGACGTTTCAAGGTGTACATGCAAGAAAAAGTCTTACCACACAGCGAGCAGGTGGGGACATTGACATCGGTAGCAGGCTTGCTGCGGATCCCGTCCTGCTCTCGAAAGTGCGTGCTTAAATGGATCTGCAGAATGTGGGGACTGGGAAAGACTTTGTTGCACAGAGGACACATAAAAATTTGGCCAGCGGGGCTGAGTATGTTTGACACGTAAGGGAGCAAGCTGCTGTCCATGTTTCCTTCCACCTGGACTCGCTCGTTCTCTGGAGTTATCATTTCATCATCACTTGCCTTGTCCTCTCTATCTAGCTCCCTCAAGACCGAATCTTCCCTCATCGGAGCCAGATGGGCCGGCTCGTACGGTACCCTGTTATTAGTGCTCACACTTTCTTTCACAGTGCTATGTTCCATATCATAGTCATTAGTGCCAACATCACTCTCATCACAGGAAGCCTCTTTCTCCACCTTCACCTGAACCAGGCTGCTTCTAAGCATGTCCTGCGAAGAGAAATAAGAACTGTTCAAATTTTCAACTCCTGAAAGGCTGGACTTGACAGACAGGTCCAGCACGCAGTCAACATCTGCTGAATCCCTCATGGAGGTGACAGACCTCTGGGACAAAGACTCTGTTGAACTGCAGGGGCTGGCTACTGTTTTTCCAGCTGCTGTTGCGTGTGTCTCTGCCTCTCCGCCAGTCTGGGGAATGCCTGCTGAGTCTGAGGGCAATCTCATCCACATGTTCCCAGGCTCGGCCGCCAAGTCTCTTTTGCTAGGCAGGATGTTCAATTTTTCATCTTCTCCTTCGTCTTCATCGCTGGGCAAGTCTCCTGGCATGTGGCTGCTGCCGTCGGAGAGACTTTCCACTTTGTCTGAGCAACTTGAGGCGTCTTCCTCCTTTTTTGTACTGTCTGCCTCCGTGGTTGCTTTCTCTTTCAGCTTCTTTTTGCAGACTTTGACAATGTCATACATGTGGAGATAACTGGCAGCTGCTAGCACGTCTTCAATGGGCAAGTCTTTGAACTGGAGTTTTCCTTCGTACATGAATTCAAGCAGGAGAGCGAAAGCTGGGGCTGTAACAATGTCGCTGTTCAGATGAACAATGTCTCTTTTGTCCAGCTGGTCCTTGTAAAAGAGGTGGAAATACATGCTGCATGAAGCCAGTACAGCTCTGTGCGCTCGGAACTGGGCATCTCCTACCAGAACAGTGCAATCACAAAGAAAACCCTGATGTCTCTGCTCACTCAGACACTGTAGCAAATGTCTACTGTGGTCAGGAAACTCCATGCTGTCTTCATAACCTAGAAAGTAATAAGATGTTTCAAAATTACACGCGGCTCGGAACAACAGAACTTAGGAACCCAAGTTATTCCACTCTGAAAGCCCAGCGTTCCTACTGCCAGAATTCTGACACCACCACTACGCGAGGATTATTTAACGCGTACGCACAATGGCCTCTCTTTCCCCAGTCAACCACTGAAGTTCTGCTTTCCCCTCACTCCTAAATAAGCCATTCTAAGAAGCACTTAGCTACTATTTGTATACTTTCTTTCTTTTCTTTTCTTTTTTTTTTTTTATAAGTACCACCTCTGTTCATACAACGTGTTCAACAGTTATTTTTTTCCTTTCTCAGGTAACTTCCTCCAGATTGTGTCCTTAGCAGGACTGACAAAAATAAAAAATAAAAAATAAAAAAAAATTCTTTTTTTTTTTTAAACGCTAAATTTTGAGAAATCACAGAGTAAAAAAAAAAAAAAAATTAAAAAAATCAGGTGATCAACATTCTTTTTAAAGCTAAACTGTAATAACAGGAGAGTTTTGTGTATGAAGAAATGTTAACTGCCCAAACCTGAAGGTCTAGCATTCATAAAGAGTGTGAACTGACAGGGGTAAAGAATTTTTATTGATAGGAAAATCAAGCTTTTTCAGAAACCTGGCCTGCACTGCATTCTCTTCCTGGTAGGTACAGTTTCAGGTTTGGAACCTTCTCCACACTGTACAAGAAAAAACAAAATGCTTTTTTGCTAAGGTGTAGAATTTGCAAAAGGAAAAGAAAACTATCAGTTAAAATGCCATTGAGCACTGCTTCCCCTGTGCAAAAGGACAGAAATTTCCCTCCCCTCCCACACCACATTGAGTTTGCAGTACCAAACTTTAAAAAAAAAAAAAACATTCAACATGAACGTGTGCACATTTAAAAGGAGTATCTTAAGTGCTGTGCTTACCCAAGTCTTTTTCTATTCACCCTCTCTGATGATACAAAAAAACCCCCACAAAAACAAAAACAAAAAAAAACAAAGCCCACAAAAAGCAACAAACCAAACTTCAAAGAAGTAGAGAAGTCAGAATTCAAACAGAAAGTAAAATCTCCTGAAACTCTGTCTCAACCTATTCTTCTGTGATTGCTGGCAATGCTCTTCCAAACCATCCAAACACACCGTGGCTCTCTGGGCTGGCAATATCTACTGCTGAAAAATGCCCATCCCCGGCAAAGCGAGGTGTGCTGAAACTTACAGCACAACCCTGGCTATATTCTGTGAAATACCACCGCTAGAGTAAAGCACGAAGATTTACAATACAATCACTTTAAGTGCCCCACAGCCAACATCAATCCTAATCCTTAAGAGGGCTAAAAATAAAGATTGGAGGGCAGCTCACAAGGTAGCTGTGATCAAATTAGGAGGCTGAAAGGACAGAGAGGGACGAAGAAGGAAGCTTATAAACATCTGATCCAGCTGACTGTGGCCATATGGCAGCTGCTGCCCAGATAAAGAGATTAAGAATAGAGGAGTGCGATTACAGCTGTCTGGCCAATTCAGGCAGCTCAAATCTACAAGTTCTAAATTAGTCGCAAATACAAAAACTCCTTCAAATAATTATTGTTATGCCAGAATAAAAGATTGCAAATGCTACAGGCGAGAAAGAAAAGAGGAAACCAGTCAGGCTATTCTCCCAGGTACAAAAGTTTCTAAACACACAAGTGATTTCTATCTTTCAGAAGCACTCCAGCTGTATGCTCCCACAGTTCCGGGCTGCTGGCTATTTAACCACCAAGCGCAGTGAGAGCCTTCACAACAAACACGGTTCAGCCAGAAGGTTCTTTTTAAAAGCATGCTCGTGTCTATTTCACCAAAAATCCCCATCAAGTCAACCTAAAGATGCAGCACAAAAGCATAAAGCAGAACTCCCGTTAGCTCGCCGCTGAATGCATTTCAGTTTTGGTCTCAGAAATTGAGAACGAAGTTACTCTCGTCACATCCTAAAACCAGAAATTTTCTTCTCACGATACGCATTAAAGTTAATTCTATCCATGTGCATCAAACCGATGCTCTCAAACTGCAGCCCCAGCCTTTTTGACCAAGTCCACTTATCTGCTTAATACTCAATTTCATATATTACCTCCAAACTTGGTTAGAAAAGTAATGTGATTTTTCCTGAAATTCAATAAACAACACACCAAAACAGAAAGATGCTGTATCTAATCTATTGCTACTCCTACCTTTAGTACACATAAACCTGATTAAGTCCTTTCCTCTGAGTCTCGCTGGCTCCAGGTCTGTTAGATCGGTGGAAAAAAAGCAGACTGGGAGAGACAGATGCAAAGTGGAGATGATGTTAGAGAGGAATGAGATACCTTCTCCACACACAGATCTGCACACACTAACTCCCTGTCTGTGTGTTAGAATAAAAGGCTGAGGGATGGCAGGCTGTCAGCTGCTCTGACATCATGTTCAGATGGAAATGCTACCTCCAGCTGTGCTCCTTTTAATGCCATATGCTACTCCTCTACACTCCTGCCACCAGCTTTTTCTTAGGAGAACTTTTCTCTTCTGTTAGTATAAACAAAATACTTCAAAGTCTTTTTTTTTTTTTTTTTTTTTTTGTCAAACTTAAGAACGGGGGGAAGAAAAAAAAAAAAAAAAAGAAAACCCTCAACATATGGGGCTCCGCCGCGCTCGCGGCACATCGACACTTCTGCCTCAACTTGGAGGGCTGCTCCGCCCGTCGACAGCGCGCCGAGCCCCGGCTCGCCGACCCAGCGCCGCTCGACTCCGCGAAACCGCCGCTCCGCGCTCCCCGCCCCGGGCCGCGCCCGCGCCGCCGCCTCCCCACCCGGGACGCGCCCCGAGCCGCCGGCCCCGGCCCTCCCCACAACTTCCCGGGGCCGCGGGCGCGACCCCGCGGGCCCGGCCCCGCATCCCC
>NW_024884142.1:69134821-69234096 GCF_019232065.1 Centrocercus urophasianus | reverse complement strand
CGCCCGTCGGGCGGCGCGGGGCGGGGTGGGGGCGGGGGGCGGTTATGTAACGGGGGGCGGAGGGGGGTGGGGGGAGTCGGGGTAGGGCACGGCGCGCGCCCGGGGGCGCCGCCTGCGCGTGGCCGCGGCCGTTCCCACGCGGCCGCCCCTCCTCGCCTGCGCCGGGAGCGCGCCCCCCGCCCCCCTCTTTTCCCCGTCGCCGCTCTCCGTCCCCGCGGGTGAGCGCGGGCCGCGTCCGCCGGGAGCCGCGAGCGGCTGCGCTGGGAGCGGCGGCGTGGGAGGGGGTACGCGCGTGGCCGCGGCGGCGGCTCCGGCTGCAAGTAAACAAACCGGCCTCCGCCTCCTGCACGGCCATCATGGAGGGAGGCTGCGGCGCGCGGGCAGCAGCTGATGTGCGGCCGGACCGCGCTAACCGGCCGCGCGCGGGGCTGAGTGCGCGGGGCGCGGAGCTGGGCCCGGGCGGGCGGCGGGCGGCTCCCGGCCCTCGTCGGGGTGGGGGGCAGCGTGGGGCGGCCCCGACAGGACCCTCGCTCTGGAATGGGTAGCGGGGTGTGAGAGCCCCGAACTCTCGTTGCTGCGCAGCTGAAAGGGAGTAGTGACCGATTGCATCCCTCTTGACCTTAATTCTGGTTTTATTCTGTAATTATTGGTTGACCGCTGCTTGGATACAGCGACACGATCCCATCTTTGTTGTTATGACGATGTGCCTCAGGCCTGACTCACTGAGCTCCTGCCGAAGGAGTGTTATGCTCAGGGCTGGGATGCGCCAGGTACCTGCATCGCCAGCTCTCAGCTCAGAAAGAACTTGCAGCCGGCCCTTCTGCTGCAGCTGCCTGCTTGCTGCTCACCAAAACTTTGTAAACGGGCAGACACGTGTCCCCTCGTTTTGCATACAGAAGCCCTTATTTCCCAGGGCAGGAGGCACCCAGATGAGCTGGCTGAGCCTCAGGTGTCTGTGTGCTCTGGCAGGCTGCTGCATAGCAGTATGGATAGAATGAGATAGGGAGGAAAGCTTACCTGACGTTTTGAAGCAGGTGTGCTACTGAAGGGCAGCCCGTTCATTGGATTTTTTTTTTTTTTTTTTTTTTTCCTCCGTAGGAGTCATCTTTAGGTTGACCCCAATATCTTTAATTGGATTGGATTGCTAATTATAGCCCATGTGTTTATATTTTAGTTGGCCACTAAGTCAAGTTCAAAGGAGATCTGAGGTAAACTGCAGAGAGGGGGAAAACTGTTTCCTAGAAAGCTTTGCCCCATACCTAGCAGCTCCCATTTCTCCAGTGGCACTGGTGGGGTGGGTGTGTGAGCATGGGGTGCTCGTGATAGGACTGTCCCACTTGGGCAGTGCCCTCCTCTAGCATTGCACACACAGACCATCAGCTTTGTAGAAACTGATGTTTCAGTGCCTCGCTCCTTCATTTGTTTGTAGTTTGAAGGAAGACGATACATTGTTAAATAAAATACTGATGTTCCACGGGATGCCACTGAGAAATCTGAGAGATGCATGAGCTTCAGCTTGTGTAGTGTCAAGGCTGAAGGTACAGTAACTTGTATTAGAAAACAGTGTTGGCATTTTGACGCTGGAACGAATGCTTGGGGAAAGAATAGTGGTGAAGTTTTGTTTTTAGCCTAACCCCAAACCAGTGGAGCTCTGCCTTCTGTGTGTGAAGTGTTACCAGAGGCTGGAGCTCCACTTTGGCACAGTGTGTGCCTGAGGTTTCTACGTGAACTTGGGGGCCTGCAGGTGGTTTTGGAATGCCTGCCACTGGATTCTCATACTTTGTGTGCATTTTCCCTACTACAAGAGCATATCAAATAGTCATTTTTTATCCCGGAAATTTATTAATAAAGCTAAAGAGCTGAAAAGTAAGTTTGAAATACTCAGTTGTTTTCAGTGGTATGGCACCATTGCTACAATGATTTGTGTCAAAACACATTCAAAATTTCTGTGCCATTATTGGTGTAAAAAATGCAGTTTCTGTTTGGAGCACTTGATTGTCACTTCACGTAGTGCTGTTGGTGAGGCGGAGAGGTGAGCCTGCATGTGACAGCCTGCCTTTACTCCAGCTGTGTGGTATGGCCCTGATGTCCCCTTGCACCTCTGTCTTTGTCTTGCTCCTGTCTGTACCCCGCACCAGGGGGATGGGTGAACATTGAACTAAGCCGAGCAAATACTTTGTTGTGCCGAACTTCCATCTCAATGTGCTCAGTGTGTAAATGGAGCTGCTTCAGCAACAATGTGCCAGGCTGTACCTGCGTGTCCCGTGGGGTGTTGGTTGTCCCATGTGAGCTGGTGTCATGTGCCTGAAGCCCCTCTAGGAAAATGAATGTTCCATTCAACGTGTGTGCTGCTCCCTTTGGCAGGAACAGTGAAGACTCAGAAAGAGTGGCGTAGTTAAAGGTGTGCATTTGTGAGTTTTATTTGACAATACTTATGAGAAGTTTACCAACCTCTTATTGGTTCAAGTACTGTTTTTAGAAGAGAAGATATCCGATTTAAGCGCTCATTAAAGTTACTCTAGAATATTAGGTTAATCTGTGCTGCCTCTGGTTGTCGCTCTGTGGGGACGTACCCAGTGAGAGCATCACGGTGGGCTTGGGGTTGCTCCCATTAGGGCTCAGTGTGTTGTGTGAGTGTGCCTGGTGCCACAAGCTGTTCTTGGTAGAGCTGTGTTACCAGTTGGTCTCTGTGCAACAGGTGGGCTTGGTGGAGAAAAGACTATTTCCATAGGAAAAATTACACGGTGAATGGAATAACTGGATCAGCTTGAGGTGCAGCAACAGAAGTAGAGTAGTGCTGGGACGTGTGATGGATTTGGAACTGGTCCTTTTCATCATAAAACGTTATTGTCAGGGAGAGTAAGCATTTTTATCCTGTGCATATGAAGACTATTACTTTTGATCACTTAAAATGTTTCTTAGAGTTTTCATATTAGTTAAATTTAAATAACTTTGCCCATCTTCAGTTCATCTTAGCCAATTCTCCTGCTTATGTTTATGCAGGTGTCTAGGGGCGCGTCCTATTGATTGAAAATGGAGTTAAGAACAAGCTGTCACTTGTGAATTTTTCTGAGATATCTTGACTAAAGAGCAGTGGTTATTTTCCAGTTCCTTTAAGCATGCAGCTAGGACCTCAGTGTCTCCTGTGCATGTCTGAATGACAGCACGCTTTGTCAGACCTTGCTGTGTTGAGTGTGTGGTAAGGGAATTTGAATGCATCTTGCAGCAGAGGCAGGGATGAACAGCCTGATTCAGCTTTGCTGAGAATAGTGAAGGTCTTGCCTCTGGATTTTTGTAGCTGTGGAATGGCAGTGCCCAGCAGTCAAAAACCTTTCATAGAGCTGGCTTAACGCTACAAAGTGCAGAATTTCTCATCTGAATCTCAGCCATCTAGAAAACAATTTCTACAAACAAAATCAGTTTTTGTTTTTCCCTGAGTGTTCAGCGTGCTTCTTGAGATAGGTGATCGCTGCAAGTTGCCTAATCTATTTTTCTTGAAGTTGTTGTACCTTTTCCTAAATGTGTTGGTATGTTTAGGGGCAGAGAGTTAAAGTTGAACATGTGAGTTTCTCTTACTTGGTCTCTTCATATATCTCAAGAGATGACCTTCATCTGATAAAGATAGCATCTATTCCTATGTGTGCTCAAACAGTGTGCTTGTGAAAAACATACTCTTCATTTAAGGTTGTAGGGAATTCCTTCTGTACTTGGGAAATCCAGAGCTCAAGCTGGGGAGAATAGTGCTGTTTGAAGACAAGCAAGCAGATCCCAAAGTCTTAGGTTGGAAGTTGGAGTATGATTACGTTCTGATCAGGGGCGGAATTAAACAGTTAATAAGTTCAGCAGCTTTGATGGATCTGTGGGAAAGAATCACAAAGTTCAGCTCTGTTTATGCAAACTAATTCAGTATTCAATTTGTACAATATCCACGTAATAAATAAATCTTATTTCAAGAGTTTGAAAAAAAAAAAGATGTTTCTTGCTAGATATATCTCTGAACTTTTTCCATCTTGAATATTAATAGTTGCAGAGCATATTTTTATTTCAGTGCTTTCCTTTTCTTGTTGCCTTCACATATTTCTGGCTTTTGTTATCTTCAGTGGTGGTGGCTTCAGCAGTGTGCTGGGAGCTGTGCACACGCTGGGATGTTGGACTCCAGGAAACGCACTGTCTTACTTATGTTTAAACCTGGGAGTTCAATAAAGCTATTTTGTATCTCTTAAAGATACCTTTTAAAATACCTCAGAAAGATCAGGAATTGTTGAATTCTGTGAGCTTTTGAAAAGTCAGTAACCTGTTTTGGAGTATTATGAACAGAAATCTAATTTTAGTTTGTTTTCATAATATGGAACTTGACTTTGGTTTTGCTTGGTTGCTAGAATCGTTACTCGGCTATTTTTTTAAAGGGTGAAGGAACTTTGACTTAAAAAGGCAAGAAGTAGTATTCCTGTGCTAATCCTCAGAGAGTGCAGCTTATTTATACTGAAGTGTTGATTGGAATGTGATGGTCAGCTATGGTACCTAACTCTTCTCAACTGAAGTTTCAAAACTCTCCCCACCTCCTTGTCTGACAAGCTTTTCCCTTGACGCTTAGCTTTAGCCCTCCCTTCATGTTTTCTGCTTTAAATATTTTCTTTGGTTGGATTTCAGACCCGTGTTTTCATACCTTTCTTGTACATTTTCTCACTCACCTTCTGTCATTTTCAGTTATTGTTTTCTGTGGCTGGAGGGAAGAAAAGGATTTAAAGCATTCTTGTCAATAAAAGCAGGGCAAAACAATGGGTTGTTAATGTTTCACGTGGGATTCTAGAGAAACAATTTAGTTACTTTTAGAAACTTCCTTTATACCTTGATAAACAAAGACAGGGGTGGGTTTGTTCACCTTACTTTAATTATACCTTTGTCCCTTAAAATAACTTATTTTGTCATTATAACATGAGAAGGAATGCAGAATTGTAGTTTCTGTGCAGATAAAATTACTCGGTTACCAAATCTAAATAAAACACATAACTTGTGCATTAATGCTTCAGTGTGCCTGTAATCTCTTAACCAAGCTTATCCAAGCATTTATGAATTACGTGCAGCTTTTTGGAAGTGAAAACACAGAGAAAATTTTCAATTAAAAACAAAACAAACATGTAAGTGTGCTTGAGGAAGACCCATTTGTCTTTTCCGTTCTTTTTTCTTACCACAAAGTGTAAAAATTGCCATTTGTATGTTATCCTTCTCCTAATTCCAAGTCAAGGCTTACGAAGTATGTGTGTCAGGAATAAATTGTTGATGCCAATATTCTTAACAGCACTGAGACTTTTAGTACAAGTTGTATTTAAAAATGGTTTGAATGTCAATCATAGAGATGTATTAGAGATTTTTTAAAGATTTGTTTTAAAATTCGTTAAGTACTATCATTTATACTTCGAAATTGTTTAAAGGCATGCTAAGTTTCTTAATTGTGCATGCAGTTAAGATTTTGTAAATTTAGAATGCATTCGCTTTTATACTGTTTGGTTTTGTTTTTGCTTTAAATGGAAACCAGTTAGTGTTTTGTTTGGTGTTGTGTTTGTTTTGTTTTGTTTGTTTATATGTTAGTTCTAATAAGTTGAACAAATAGTAAGTAGTGTCTACCCACAGGTTCCTTTTTCTCAACCTAAGCAGTGGCAGAATTCAAATCATTCAGTTCTCCTGAGACTGTAAAGAGGGTCATAATGTGACTGTACTGCTTTTGAAGTGTAACCAAAATTCTGGGATGTGTAGTTCATAGAAGCCTATAGAAATACTTGGTACCTTTTAGAGAAATCACTGAATCGGATGTGATTCTTCCAGTAGTAATATAGGTTAATTTAATTCAGAAGTTTTTGTAGTAATCTCTGTTCTGCAGCACAATCTTCTGTGTGATTTTTGATGCTATGCAATATATCTTCTAATTGTTTGACCAGACTATTAGATAACAACTTGGGTAGGGGAAGAGGATATGCATGCATTTTTCGTACGAATGAAACTTGGATCTCAACATCAAATCCTAAAGAGAGTTCTGTTTTTAGTTTAGATCCTTATCTTTTTAATTTCTTGCTCTGTGATTGCAGTGAGTATTGGAAACTACTGCAGTCTGTTTGGTTGTGTTGGAGCATTCAAACCTAGTTCTGAGAAAGCCTCTTAAGAATGTGATCTGCTGGTAGAAAAAAAAAATGCCCCCAAAGCAGAGAAACAAACATGGGGGGTGGTGACAGTCACTGGACTAGAGGATGACTGATCTGCCTTTTAGTGTTATGTTTTGTCTGTGCAAAGCACATAATTTTCCAGTGTACCTTTCTGAGAAATGAGATTTGGCTCTGCTTACACTGAAGAGCAAGGAATCTCAGTGAGTCAGGCAGAGTGAATCAGAAAGATTCACTTTTTGATTTCCCCTCCCACCAAGCACTGTGTTTAACAAATGGTTACATGTAAAAAGGGAAAACAGTAGTTCCCTTGTATGTTATGAGAGGGGTGCGAGTGGTACAGGCAGATTAGGGATAGTCACTGGGAGAGGTGAAGCTGATTCTGTTGGTGTTCCCTGTGGTAGCTTAAGCTGGTAAATGTGAGAGTATCTGTTTATTCTCAGCTCCAAAATTGTTGAAAGTAGAAGCTTGTGTTTATGAAAGTTCTTACAACGGAGACCTGAATCATACAATTTGCAGTGAATTTATGGGCACTGTCTTCTGTACTCAGCTGTCTCTTGTCACTGGGGAAATGGGAGGATGCCCAGATTCCAAGGGAGTGTTGTCTGCTCTTACGAGTCTCAATGATTACTCACTTGCACGTAGTAGTTGTTAAGCGTAGACCTGAATCGCTGTTCTTGCTCCTTTCTGCCTGGGATGAAAAGGTGTTGTTTTTTCACCATGCTTGGGAAAACCATGGGTCTCAGTTGGATCTGCCGTGTGTAGAAGTGTCTGCTTGACTTTTGTTGAAGATGTCCTTGCAGCCCTAAAAGCTAGAAACTTAAAGTGAAGCAGTAGCTCTTTAGAAGTGTGCTGAATTGGTTTCTGTAACAAGGTAAAAGTGGCTTAATAGCTTTCCAGTGAAGATAGGAAAAATCCTCACCATTTTTTACCAGATGCTAAGAATGATGCACATTTTGTGCATAACTGGTCATGACTGAGTAAATTGTCATATCTGCACCATAAAACATGCAGACAGTAAGTTTTTTTTTTTTTTAATGTAGAAGTGACTGATACAATCTGCAAGATAAAATGTTCTTGGAATTGCATCTTCTAAGAGTTTTGTTTGATAAAGTTGA
The DNA here is from genome assembly GCF_019232065.1 of Centrocercus urophasianus. NCBI lineage: Eukaryota > Metazoa > Chordata > Aves > Galliformes > Phasianidae > Centrocercus > Centrocercus urophasianus. Next base: position 69,226,823 of record NW_024884142.1, on the reverse strand, counting down.
AAAAAAAACCCACTCAACAATTCAACCTGTTCTTCAGTTGCTAGAACATGAATTTTACACAAGTTAAGTTTTTCCCTGTAGAAGCAGCTGGAGTGCAAAAAACCTTCAGGTTCAGTTCTTAAACATTTTTCCCCATGTCTGTGGGTTCATCCTGTAGCAACAGGGGAAACTGTAGAATTTATAACAGCTCTTCATCAGGAGAGCAGATTTGGTGGCTAACAAGTATTGAAGTTCTATGCAGGCTGTGCAGCATTAACATTTCTGTAGCCTTTCTTGAAATAGTTGAACTATAGATGGAATGCTGTTTTCATATGAGAGTTCTTGTTCCATATGTTGTAGGAACTGCTTTATGTCTATAGAAATGCACCAGTACATCTTCAGCGATATGTCTGTATGTTTATTTTTCATCCAGGTTACTTTTTGTCATTGTAGTAGGTAGTTTTTAAGAATCTGTTCTTCTAAATCTTTGCTGGATGACTTTCTGAGTAAGAGAATAGAGCTTTTAGAAAATCTAAAGGGAACTTAATAAGGGGTATTGCTAAAGATGCTTATAAATGGTTTCTTGAAAGTGCAGTGTGAATGCATAACCTTTATTTTCATTAGTCTTTTAATGCTTCAATTTATCTTCTACAACTTCCTATGTAATTCGGATTAACTTTCAATTACCAATTAAGGGAGCAATCTTTACAACCATTATGTCCATGTACAACTGTTGATAATTTTACTGAAGTTGTTCCTGGTAATACCGTGAAGCTGAACTGGAGATAATTCAGTTTTTTGTGTTTATCCAATTTTTGTATTTTGTTTTCTTTTCTTTGAAATTCAATATAGCAGTTCATGGGAATAGTAGAATGCGGTCCTGCAAGTGTGCATTTGTGGTTATTGGGGCACTAGCTGACATAAAAATCAGTCACAGTTCAGACTTTGATTAAATAATACTAGCCTAATCATGATTGGTGGTAAATAGGGAACTTTAAGCATAAATTAATTCATTAAAACCGGGTCTCTGCTGAAATCGTGGACTTTATGATCCGTTTGTGGACAGACAAGATCATGGCTACTTAGTGTAGAAGTTCATTCCTTACAGCTTGGTCTCTACCAATAAAAATAAATGATTGCACTTTGCATAAGAGCACGCTGACGTTGGGAAGTGTGTTGAAGTGGCTGGAAGGGTAAAACAAATGGCAGTGCATGCCACCCCAAGCTAAATACTTTACTTATTTTGTTCTTATAGTTGAAAAAAGTGCCACCTCATGTCTTAAAGAATGCATGGAATGTCTTCTAGGAAAGCCGTACTGAAGTTGGATACTGGGATGTGAATGTGCTTATCATAGAATCGTAGAATGGCCTGGGTTGAAAAGGACCTCAGAGGTCATCTAGTTTCAACCTCTCTACCATGGGCAGGGTTGTCAACCACTACGCATGCCTACATGTGCATTGCGTTGCAGCTGTTTGTTTGTATGTTGCTGTTTTTTGACACTCAGCCCAGATTTTGTGAAGGTGTGTGTGTTTATGGAGGAGCTGATGCTGTGCTGCTGTCAGAACGGCAGAGCTGGGACCTGTGTCAATCCTGTGCCTCGCTCTTTCAGATCTGTGCTGAGGCACAGCTGGCGGACTTGCTTATCACTGCGCTGAAGTGCACAAACAAAAGCTCTGATAGTGTGTGACCCAGAAAAAAAAGTCTCAGAATAGTGAGGTGAAAAGCTGTGGAAAGTCAGGTTGTGTTTTTTCTGCCGTGCTGACATTCATAATACAAAGTGTAAACAGTTAGAGCTAAAGAGACAAATTAGCAGTAATGAAGCTGTCTCCTGTCCTTCCAAAACTTTGTATGTAGCTTTTCCTTTCAAATCTTAAGAAATCCTAAATCTATAAAAGTCCTAAAGCAGGGAGCAGTCACGTCAGTAGAGGAATCCAATGGTGTTCCTTTGCACACAGCATGTGGTGTTGGTGCACAGGGCTGCTCATTGCCTGCATTGGGCTGGGTGCTACATCTGCCAGTGCTGGGAAGGTGGCTCTGAGGTGCTGCCTTCTGTGCTGTTTAAACTTTGTGCTACTCATGGATTCAGCGCTGCGGTTTTTAATTTTAAGCAGCTGGATTTCAGCATGTTAGCTGAAACAATGAACGAAAGCAAAACTCTGAAATGGGTACCTCAGTATTTCTGAACCATGCTGTACTGTGTTGTTATCGCTTGAAAAAAATATTCATACCAAGGTTTATTGTGCACAGCACAGTATCCGTACAGAAGCAGCCTTCCATCTGGCTGCCGAGCGCTGCAAATACAGGTTTCAAATGATAAATAAGAAGTAAACTGCGTACATTTAATGGTCAGTTTTTACTCTGTACTTGGCTGCATTAGGACAGCTTATTTCCCTATCTGTTCTCCAGTCATTCCTTGCACAGCTGCTTCTGGGACAACAGTTGTTTGTTTCTGTCATGCATTTACGTGTGTTGGTCAATAAACTGAACGAGTGTGGCTGCGCTGTGTTTTGTGGTATTAAACTGGTTGTTCTGTTCTTGTTCCATGCCAGCAGTGTGCAAAGGTGTGTTCCTGTGTGTACAGCTAGAGAAGGGTGTTCCTCCACCATCACAGAAATCCCTCTCCTTGGCATCCGACCCTTTTCTGGATTGATATTATGTGGGTGTTGCTGTTTACTTCAAAGGATGGAGGGAGAGGCAGTCTGCTGGCAAAAGGAAACCTCTCCTTCCCTCTGACTTCTCTTCCTGTTTGGTTACAGTGCTGTTATCTCTTCTTTGCACTTAGCTGGTAGTCTCAGAGTGAGGTGTTTGGAAGGGGGGCTGTGCCTTTTGGGAGCAGCATGTCCTATTGCAGGACGAGCCTCCCTTCTGCCTCTGCAAGTCAGGCTTTAGAGGGAGAGAGCACTCCTGGCACTGACTGTGTGAGAGCCCTCAGAGAATGCGCACTGCCTTTCATAAACTGAACAGCAGCTTTTCTGGGTTAGTTTGTGTTCCTAGAAAGTTGTTTTTCTATTCATTTACTTGTAGGCAAAGCTGGTTTTTAAAAACTTAAGGGATTTGTACTAGGTATCATATAGTTTTAATGCTGTTCCTACTTTCATTGTATTTCTGTAGCCTTTACTATTTATTTATTTATTTATTTTTAATTCAAGCTTTTAAAAAAGTAATTGAATGGCTGGCAAGTGGCTTAATACAGATTTTGACAGTTAAGCCTTAATGGATATGATTATCATCATAAGGCTTTGCTTTTAAGTGCTTTTGCAGAATCTTTCATTCCATTTCTCTTTTGATATGATCGGTGTCTTCATAATAGAATCACTTACCCATTACATGGATTCTCACAAATAGGGGAATGGTTAAAGATAGTGTGACTTCAAAGTTGGACCTGTGCAGAAGTACTGACTTTCATTTAACAGCATTCTGCATTAGTACAAGAAATTTTATTGTGTGCGTTTTATAATAATGCCACATAACTTAAAATGTAACACACTTGGCTTCTGCTAGATGGGTGTTCATGAAAAGGTGTTCATGAAAAATGTCCTGTAGAACTAGAAATCTGACTCTGTTATATTCTTAATTGAAAGAAGAAAGGCAGACTTTTTAATATGAGCTCAGTCAGAGGAAGACATCAACAAAGAGTGTTTTGTTGACTGTCAAATGAGAAAAACAAAAAGACTTAAATTCTTTCTCTAATATTTCCTTCCAGGGTGACTCATCAATAGAAACTCCCAAGAGCAGCAGAAGAGAAGCCATACAGACAAGCTGATAACTCAAAGAAATACTCTTTTGAGTTGGGGGTTCAGAGTGGAGCCATCATGAGCGATGTTACCATTGTGAAGGAAGGCTGGGTTCAGAAGAGGGGTAAGTTCTACCTATTAATGCAAAGTTCTGACTTGTAGCTGTCTGTGTGCAGTGGCATTGTACAGTTATACTGTGAGCATTCTTGATTTATCTTCTGGTCTGCAGCAAGCTAATCTGACCATATGGAATTAACGGCCATTAAGACCTGGGTCTCGTTAATACTTAACCCTCAGAATTGCCCCTGTTTATGTGGGTAACTGTGACAGTAAGGAGGTAGCTGTTCTCGGTAATTTCCACTTAACCTTGCTGCTGCAGCTCCTGTCACTCCTGTATCAGACTAAATATGCAGTGGTGGCAGCTGTAAGTGGGAATAGAGGTGCACAGTTGGAGGTTGTGTAGAAACAGTTGTGGATGCAGTACTTTGCGTAAAACTCAATGGATGCCAAAATGTGGCTCAGCTGATATTACTTACTCAAGTACTCCCCATAAAATCAATGTATTACTTGTGTAAAGCTCAATGTATACCTAATTGCTCTGCAGACCTGGAAACCATATGATTAAAGAATATGTTCCTAATTATAAGCCAGTCTAAAGCAGTGTTTTTTCTTACACTCTATTCCTGTAAATTCTTGAGATGTCATTTTATGATCTGTCACTGCGCGATCTGGAATTTTGGGATGGTTGCCGTATGCTGGGCTTTGAATGGGAAACCTCTGGAAACACCTGGCATTCGTATCAAGTAATCAACTTTGAATGAAATCTGTGCTTTGTGGTGCTTTGCTTGGGGTTGTTGTTGTGCACGTGATTATTTCCGAAAGAAGATCATCTCTCTTGCAGAGAGAAGGAGATCTGTATTAAAGAGGAACGCATACCGGTTCTATCCCAGAAGTATTTAGATGTGAATAGTATGAATAAAATGGCTCTTTAATTTACATAGAAATGCTTTGTTTCATTAGCAGTGTGCAAAGACAAAGATCATTATTAGCTTTCTTATTGCAGATTGACATTAAATGTTAAAGAAGGCAAGAGAATTGTGGAAAAAAAGTTTATTATCCTGTAATTACTCCTGCATAATTGTATTGCAGTATTTCATTATGGATATTGAAGATGAAAATTAGCTAAATGGCATGAAGCTTGAGGCCTGCTTCCTGTTTTGTAGTATTATACTTACGTATATAACGAACCAAATTTTGCAAGGCTAGAATTATTTTAAAATTTTGAATTATTCTTCCTTCCCGTCTTCTTGCTTGCTGTATTTGGATATCTCATTTCATTTTCTGTTTATTTCTTGTAATTTCAAGCCTATTAGGATACGATTTGGATTGATCGATCTTTTTCATTCAAGCCCAATAGCAACTCTGTGATATGTATTAAACAGGGTCCCAGAAAGGACTGTGGTTTTGTATAGTGAAATTAAGTGTCGTACTGAGCATTTGAAAATTTGAAGTGTAAAACAAAGGTTCTCCTTCTCATGCTGCTATCAATTAAAGAAAAGCCTACTGAATTTTACATTTTGTTGGTTTTATTGTTTTGTTTTCAAATTAAAAACATTTTATGACATTCATTTTTCCTCATTTTAATGAACTTGCAGCAAATGTATGGTTGTTTTTTTCCTTCTTGCTCTAGGTGTTTTTTTTTTGTTTGTTTGTTTGTTTTTTTAATTTGCTCCTATTTCCTTATTTTTCTGTGTCTGACTTGTTCTGCTGATGGATTCAATTTTTTTTTTTTTTTTTTTTTTTTTCTGAAAACAGAGTGAAGTGCAGTTTTACGATGTCAAAAATTTGTAACCATTTGCTTCAGTACTTATACATTTCATGTGATTACAGATTCTACCCAGGCTTTGCTTTGGAATCAGGGTTGCTAAGCTAAATATTGCCAAGGAAAAGTTAAGCTAAACTTAGTCTCTGTTGTGAAAGTTGGGATTTCCCTGTGCTCAGTAGACACCTGACCAGCTGAATATTCTCTCTCTGTACCAAGAAGCATCATGGGACTGGGTAAAGTAGCACTGCTTCTTCAAGCTTTAACGCAATTACAGTTTTTAAAGTGTGCTTTCTAATCATTCCCACTTGACAGCTACTGAGCAGTTTGAGCTACGTAGAGCAGTTTGATATGTACATGCTAGTTTCCTTCCGGAGGAAATCAGACATGGAATCTCCTCTCTGTGTACGTACTGCGTGGATTTCAGCCTCCAGCTGGGGAATGACCATACAAACCCAACAGCTTACAGCTGGTACTTTGAACAGTTGTAAGCTATGTGGATGTACAACATTCCTTCTGAGGCACCAGACTGAATTTAACTTGAAATAGAACTCGTAAACTCTATACACTGTAAAAGCTGGGGCCTGGGTACCAAGTGCTTCAGTTGACTGATCTGGTTTTATTATGCCAAATTACTTGGTTCTGTGAATATAGCCTAGGGCTTTTAAAAATGGTTCCCTTCAACAGTCAGGGAAGTTTGTGGTACAGGAAAAAAAGCAGAGCAATCTTTTGCTGCAATTCAGAACCTAGTCAGGAAGTATGAGAGTGATGATAGAACTGGGATGAAGCAGAGTACCAAAGAGCCAGCTAATCAGAGGCTGTTACAAAAGAGAGGTAAAGGAACTGATTATTGGAATGAGAGGGGAGGACTGATAGTTGAGCTGAGGATCTCTCTCCGTGCTGAGATTGAGATAGAAAGATGCTGAGGAGTAGAGGGTCTGTTCTGTTAGTGCAGCGTATTGTGATTCTTAATGGCTGTGAAATGCACTGAGAAAATATTTGCTTAATTATCCTTCCCACTGTATCCCTGTTAGGAATAGAGGGCTGATATGCCTGTATGTATGTTTGCAAGTCTTTACACCTGCTCTTGAGCACAGAGTCAGTATGATTCCACATTTCTGGCTTCAACATGCTGTTGTGCAGTGTATGTTTAAGTGACCAAGCTATTACAATATTCCTATTTTAAAATCACTCAGCACTCAAAGTAAGAAATGCCAGAATTAAGTTTATTGAATTAAAGATGATCATACTTGGGTTTGAATAGTCTTTACAAGCAGGTGTTTCAGTGTGGTGAGAGTAGATGATACTGAGAGAAGTTAAGCTGAAGGTTGTACCTGAATGCTTATACTGGCAGAAGTGACAAGCTGGAAAGGAGAATTTCAGATTGTGTATGGATTGAAAGCCAGGAGAAAGCAAAGTCTGAGAAGCTCAGTTAACCTCAGCAGAGGTCAGAGCCCATGCAGTATGTGAAAGGAGATCCTGAGGCACAGGGCTGGACCTGCCTCAGCAAGTGATGCGGTCCAGTGAGAGCAGATGCAGAGACTGCAGTACTTAGTGAAGAGGACCTGGTACCTACCTGCACTCACAGCATTTGCAAGTGAAGTGGGTTTGGTCTGGTTTCTGTCTGTTTCTGTGCCCCATTAAAGCAGTGGTAGAGCTCCAGAGTACATCTCGTAGTTTGCTTTCATCTGAAAGAAACCAGATTTGTGCACTCCAGGACTGCTTCATTCAGCAAACAAAAGTGCATTAGCCAGAGTGATAGGAAGATTCGTTGCTAGAGTGCTCTCCTTATCTGAGCTAAAGTACTAGTGCAGACTTACCCTGCGGGACATCAGAACTTGTCTGAGCAAGATCCAAATGTATGACATGAATGGTTTTTGGATGTGGTGTTTAGTAGCTGCTACTCAGTCAAGAGAGCAGTGAGAATGGATTTTGTGCACATGATCTTACAGTTGTAGGTGACTTGTTGCCTCAGATCAAGTCCTTAGAACCAAGCATCTCATGGCCTTATGTTCCTGTGCTGCTGGGAAGATAGTCTTGCAATGTACTGGTTGAGTATGCTTTATTTCCGAGAGGATAATCATTTTCCTTTCTTCCCTCTGTTCTCCAGTCATTCCTGTAGCCAGAATAGAAAAATGTTGTGTTGTCTACTTTTGTGATTGTCCTTTTTAGATGACACCAACTTTCTTTCCTTCTAATGCATAGAAGTGAGAGGGACATGGTCTTAACTGAGAACCTGAAATAGACTGATTCAAACCTTGCTGCTGATTTGCAGAACACGATGTTTATGCAGTTAGTGTAAGGACTCTGCAGTAATTGCTGAAATTACTTCTACATTTTGGCTTTGCTTATAAGCACAATGTTTTGCTGAGCGTCTTTTCAAATTATTTAAGATTTAGTCTTTTTAATTTTACTGAACGCAAATTGAATGTCTTACTGAGTGGGGATATATTCTGAATATATCAGTTTGGAAACAGCTGTTTTTTCAAATGGATGAACTTGCTTAGTCTGATTGGAGCATATCATTATGAAAGAGGTTTTTATGCATATAATTCAGGTGGTTTGTTTCTTTTTCTTTAAAGCTAGTTTCTTGTGTTGTGGGGTTGACCTTGTCTGTGGTCTATAATAGTCACAACCATTAGGATTAGATTTAACAATCGTTAATAACTATGCTTAATTGCAACCTAATTTCTTTATATACAACCTGTGCTCAAGATTTCAATTAGTTTAAACATGGGAAAAGTTTTAAATGTCTATGTTACCATGTTATTAAAAGATCATTTGGGACAAAGGAAAAATTGACACAGTTTTAAATTGAACGTGTCAGATAATGTGTGTGTCTGTGTTGAAAGAGTAAAGGTTTTCTGTTTGAGGAGAGTAGACCCAATGTGGATTACAGAACAAAATAGCTAAATCATTACTTAAAAACAAAATGTTGTCTGTTTAAGTCTGTACTTCTGTACTTCACTTACCAGATGTCTGTTGGGCTTCTACATTCAGGTGTGTTAAATGAGATAATGCTGTTTGTTGTGGCCATCTTTACATTGTTTATTATTATATTTTTTTATGCAGATTATGTGAAATAGATAATGCATACTGAGGTGACATTAATCATTGTGTCTCTTGTCCTCTCCTTATCTTGCAACGCTTGCACAGTACAGCAAAACTTGTGGATGAGTTTTACAGGGAGGGAACTGGAGTATAAAGCTGCACTAATTTAACCGTGATAACTTAAGGCATTTGGTATAATGAGATGGAGGTTGAAAAAAAGAGATGTTATGAAACTTTCCTGTAACTCCTTCAATAAGTGTATCATTTGAAATACTTTAATATCTTTTTCATTCAGATATTATTTATTTATGAAAATATATAGCTTTTTGTAACTTCTTGGTATCCAGAGTAGAATCACCTGAAGTAGAATTAGCATTTCTAGCCTCATAGAGATTATAGAGTAAGATCTGTTTGATTTATTATGATGAGATTAATACAGCTGCCAGTTTGTTCTCATTTCTGTAGTTCAAGACAAGATGCAGATATAATGGGATTTGGGATAAGAAATAAACATGTGGAAAATATTTTGTGGTGTTATATCTGTGTTATAATGGACGTTAGGTTTTGCAGTGGAACCAAGCCCAAGAAGATGTTAATTTTGGAAATGCTTGCTGGAGCTTGAATTCTTGTGGTATGTTTTTTTTGGGTGGGGGCAGGAATGCCTTGATTGAAAAAATAATCTTAGAAGTTATGGTACTAATTGACTGTTATTCACAACCTGTCAGAAATCTTGTTTGCAGATTGTCTGAGTTATTTGAGTAGTTTAACACACCTCTAACAAAGACAAATTTAAATAGACTGTCTTGAACATCTGCTGCAGAAAGTAGAAAAAATTTAAGCCATTTTCTAATTGTTTTAGCAAATGGTAGTTTAAGGTGAAGTCATCATCACTGATGAACCACTTGAAGCTAAACAAGTTGTTGAAGTTCCATTAAAGCATTACATAGAAGTTAAAGAGTCAGTGAATGTAGAAGGTGGCTTTGAGGAACTGACCAAAACAGAGAAGAAATGACAATAAAAGCTTTATTATATGAATGTTTATACATCTAAATTACAATATTTTTTTATGTTCTCAAATAGATATTTTTACATCATTCACTCAGTTAAAAAATGGATCTGTAATGTTGCTTGCAGTACTTTGCTTCCACATCCACCCTGAACAGGGAGCTGAGTATGTATGCAGAGGCTGTTTTCCTGCAGCTACTGGCACAGGAAAGGGGCCCTCCATGCCCTCCTCCCTGACCCTTTCACTTTTCATTTGAGTGCCAAGTTCTTCTTTTTGGGAATAATCATAATCTTTTTAACCTCACTTCTCCCTGACAGAAGGTCAGAGCCACATGAAAGTCTGAAACTTGATGTATGTAAGATGAGGGTAAGATGAGGGTGGGATAAATAACTATTTATTCCAGGTACTTTTTAGGTTGTAAATTTGTGAGTGTTGCTTTATCAACCCTTTAGCTTGGATTAATATAAGTTTCTACGCGTAAAAGCACTATGCTGTAGTAGCTGAAGCCTGAGACACAATCAAGAAGCACAAAGTAGTTCCAACAGTCCCAATATTTTTTCCTCTTCGTTGTATTTGCTGAATGCTAGCATAAGTAATACAGACATGCTTGATATCTGATTTTGTTTCAATTTGTATTGTGATATGGCCTTTCCCCTATTCTAAATGTTTGTATAATTGTGATTCTGATTGATATCTGATTGATAAAAATGACATTTGTCTAGAACTGTGTTGTAGATAGCAGTGTTCTGTGTGTGTTCTTTAATTGAATATGTTTATTCTCATCACAACTGTGTTGGATAGAAAATGCAGTAATGCGTTCAGAGGGAGAAAGGTGTTATGTCTGTGTTAATAGGATTTTATCAGAGGATAACATTCACGGGAGTATCAGCATATTTGACTTTGATGCTGTTGATTGTCAGATATTTGTTTTCTTGAAAGGGGGTTGAGAGCCTCAATATCCAAAGGGTATCCCTGTTATTACCACTTTTCCAGTGGCTTGCTTCTGGTGCTTATAATTTTAGTCTTTGGGATAGGGGGAAAAAAAAGGAAGACATCATTTGGCCTTTCACATGTTCTGAGATTTATGGTGTAAAAGTGCTTCTACTATTGCTAAGAACAGCAGTTTGCTTGTTACACAGGAAGACACCTAGGCAGTGGTCTTTGGAATGTTTCAGGCAAATTGGAATTGAATTTTCTTGTATGTCTATTCTAGTTCCTATGTAGTGATTGCTGCCTTATTGTCTGTGTTCTGAATGGTTTTTCCAGTCACTCTTATTCCTACCAGTTTGTTACCCATGAGGGCAGTTCTTTCCAAGAGACAAGGTTAATGTTCTGTTGCAGGGACTGGAAGGCAAGATGCTGACAATTCATTGTCCTTGTCCTACTCACAGCCTTTCTGGCCTGGCAGTGCTGTGTGATGAAATTATACTGTTTGGGAAGAATTGGAGGAACTGTTTCTCAAATACAGACTTTTTTTTTTTTTTTTTTTTAAAAAAAAAAAGAAAAAAAAAGAAAGCTTAAGTAGTAATTCTGTATAATACTTATGGCATTCTGTAATCTGTTGATTGAACTTAAATCTCCTTGTGTTTATGTCACTTTCACATTAAATATTTTAACATTGTAATGACAACTTGCTCACAATATTAGAGTTTTTAGTTTCTAAGAAGTCATCTTCCCTCACTCTATCTATTTGCCAGTCTGACCAATAAGTACATGCCAAACCTACTTTTGTTTCAGAGGCAATCCACATATCCTGCTCACCTCAGCTGGGCTGATCAGCTTATGCCTCTGTGGGCTGTAATTATCAGAAACGTTAATAAGGTCAAGAACTGTGACTCAGAATTAGGTCCTGAGGGTGTTTTAGGGCTGGGTGGAGAAGTCAAAGGTGTAGGGCACAAATACAGAAGAAACAGTTGAAACTGCAAAGTGAGATGCTGAAAAATCAGATTTGGGAGGAGATTGGGCTAGTGATCATTGAAAGAATGAATGAAAGATGGAGGACAAGGGAAGAAGGTTTTGTAACCAATGAAGCGCTATCTTGATTGCTTTTCCTTCTTCCAGAGGAGCTGTTGACCCTTTGTGAACATCTGTGCAATCTATTGGCAAAATGAGAGGTTTTCTTCCCCAGCAAATATGGAAAGAAGGTGGTGGCAGTGCCCAGGACTTAAACATGATGATAACTGACTGATCTTTTCCCAAAGTGCAAGCAAAACTGTTGTTCTGACCTTACTTGACTTGTGTGGGAATGATTTCCTGGAGTGGACTTTGACTAGTATCTTATACAGCACAGCATAGTCAAAAACTGCCTGAATATGGTCTGGGACTACCTGACTGAGCAGGTGCTTGGACCGAGTGACCTCCACAGGTCTCTTCCCACCTCAGGTGTGCTGTGATTCTGTGAATGTGATGAGGGGAGCTTAGATTTTGATGTGCATACTGTGCACGTTTCCAGTGCTTTGGTTTGGACTCATTGTCATGCCTATTCATGGGCTGAATGCCTTGTAGCAGTGGGAATGTATTAGGCACAGTTGCAGTGTAAGCCAAAACTTGTAATAGTTGATAATCGGGAGATTTGCTTCAGATATGTACTCCTTATCTGTAAAGCAGATGTATCTTTAATCTCATTTTTTCCATCCCTCTTCAGTACCATCTTTAGCTGTGCCATAGGTGCTCTGTTGATTACTCTTCTTGCAAATCAGGGCAGAATCTAGCTACATTACTTTGTAATTAGATCATTGTCTACAGTTTACCATAAATTCTGAATTTATTAACGTTCTTTATTGTAAGATTGCTTTCTTAAGGCTAACAGGAAAATAGGAAATCATTGTTTTGCATGTCAGCACACTGGTAAAAATTACTTGTCCCTTTTCAAGACAGATTCAGAAGTTCACTTTTGAAAAGTTAAGTGATTGTCTTCACAAGGGTACTTAATTACAATGTGATAGCATATTAACTATGGGAAATTAGAAAGTCCCCAATTTCATTTATTGTCAACATTTTTACCTTGAAATTCCAAATTATTTAATCTTCAGTTGCGTTTGAACAGTTGAACTGTAAAAGATGTATTCACTTCCTACTGGTTTTCTGTTAGCCACATTGTCATGCTGAGAAAGTTACTGGATCCAAAATAGTTTTCACAGAGAGCTACTAACTAGCCTGAGATAATGAGAAACACACTCATGAGAAACTGGAGAGGGATCTTGTAGCTACTTTATACAAGTCCTTTGTGCTTTTGGCTGCAGTAAACTCAGGGACAACTATCTAACGAAGAAAGATGCATGAGGTGGTAAATCATGTGAGGAATTGAGCCAATGGAATCTTAAATTTGGTTCTCAGTATTATGAATTTTAATTTTTCTGAGCTAGTTTCCCTCAGTTAAAATGGAAATAATATTGCTGCTTCACCTCAGGGGCTTCTTGAATGTCAGTCTCGTAGTCTTCATGAAACAAGTGCTTCACATTACTGTATTCCTGCTTGTATAGAAAGTGGAATGAGCCTACCAGTAGTTGAAGTTAGCATGAAGGAGAAGCAATGGATGATTTTGTTTTCCTGACATTTTGCAGAGGAAGAGGTGAAATCTCTTAGGAGTGTACAAAGTGTAGTGTTTATAATTAGATGCAAAAAAACCCCAAACAAGCCAGTAGTCCCTTACCAGTTCTTAAGGTTCGGTGTTTTTGCCAGATGTCTTCCAGAGAGAATGGAGGAAACTCCCAAAGAGCAATCCCCAGGAGAGGATTCCATAGGAACACGGTGCCATCTCTCCTACACTCTTCTGACCAAATGAAACTGCAGTTGTAGCAGTGGATGAAAATAGATACAAAACAATGTGGTTTTGTACAGCATAGATTGCTTTACTTTAAAACTAGCGTTCACTATGCTCACTTTCATATCATTATTCCAGGTTATGGATGCTGACTAATACATTGGAAACTTTTCTGACCAAGTTTATTCTTATCTTGAGAAACAGCAGCAACTAGTGAATTTTAATTAGGATCCTGTGAACTTGCCCCTGATAGATGCAGTTCCATGTTTACTTGGAATGTGTATTAAGTGGAAGCTGTTTCTGAAATGGGGGAAGTGTCATGTCCTTTTCTTGCACTGTTGTGTTGGCACTTGTGTTCGTAACGGTCGCGGGGTGAATCATACCAGGAAATTTATCTGGCTGAAAACTAATCTATTTTTATTTTCTCAGCTAACTTTCAGATGGATTGTTTCCCTGGTCTGACTCACCGTGTAGCTGCACAAACAGTAGTGCTGGCACAATTGGGAATGAGCGGCTGGAGGTGTGGAGGGGCAGAGCATGTCCCATGTATTGACAGCCTGCACCTTCCCATAGCGTAAATGGGTTACAAAACTGCACCTAAAAATTAGGCTGGGACTACAACCAAGCTGCAGCACAATTATTTTGTATTTTGAGATTGTTTTCTCTCTGTAATTCCTGTTTAGGAAAGAGCCAGTGATTTAATGTCTGTGCTGATCCCAAACTTGATTTAATTAAAAAATGCTGCCAGGTGGTTAATTCCCATGGGTTTAAAGTTTTTGAACAAACAGTAACTTGTAAAAGAGTAGTGACTTGGCCAATGTCTGAAAAATTAAACAGTGCCTTAATCCAAGTGATACAGTAGCTTTGTAATCCTCTCTGATTTAGGGGCTTCATAAAAACAATGTTTTTAAATAAAAAGCCACCCTTGCAGCAGAAGGACACCCTTCTGAGACTGTTGAATTTGTTGGTTTCTGGGTATTATTTGAGATGTAAACCATACTTATTGTTTTCTGACTTCACAACATGCATTCTGTGTTAGTGGACTATCAGTGAGACTTCAGATAATGTTAATTTTCAGACCTGTGAGTTTTTGCAGAGTTTGCAGTATTCTGCAATGTGACTGCAACATTTGGTAAAGTTCCTTTAAAAGTATGTTGTGGCATAAATTCACTCTTTGTAAACCTTCTTCTGGTTTTGTTTGGTTATATAGCAAAATTTGGAGGAGGTTCAATATCTTTATGATTATATCATGCATGAAGAATATCTGTGAACATTTTTATTTAGGATCCCTTTGGATGTTTTTCCATCACAGTCAAAGCTTTACACATTTCATTTGCACCCTGTGGAACCAATGTTGGTACATAGGGTCTTATGCTGACGAACTTTTTCCACACTTTCCCCAGAGGAAAGAGGGAATTGTTCTCATTGTAGTGCATTATTTCTGATTTGTAATAGCTGTGTAATGCATATTTATGTGTGAGCTTTTTTTTTCTTTTTCTTTTTTTCCTGTGCCAGACTCCAAAATGTCATTAATAGAGAATGCCACAAAAGTTGAGGGTATTGGTACTGTCAAATGTGTTGATAAGGAAGGTTTAAATAATCTGTTGTAGATATGGAAATAATAATAAATATTACCTTTGGTAGTAAAATTTGACCCACTTAAAGATTGTGCTATAAAAATTTTAGTATTATCTTTTTTTTTTTTTTTAGTGGATTTTTTTTTAGGAATATAATGTAATATTTATATTTACTTATGTAGCTATTGGTATGATCTGAATTTATTATGTTTGCTTCTTAAAATGAATTTTCCCATAAGAGTTATCAAGTCACAACACCAGAACTGGGTGAAATGGGGGGGGGGGGGGGAATGCTATTTTTATAGTGAGACAGCGTGATTGCAAAAGCATTACTGTCTGAATGTCCATAGTGTGTCTGCCCTTTCCTTACCAAAGAAACTGTTGATGTCGGTATATCACAGCTGTATTGTAGGAGAAAGTTTAAAGTGATCAGATGCACAGTTTATAAGAAGATGACTTACCGCAATCTCTTTGTTTTTCCAATCAACATATTTAAAAATGCTCCAAATATCTTGTTTTCTTTAGAGTTCTTTGAAAATCTGTTCGTATTTCTTTGGGTGTGCATTTTTTTTTTTTTTTAAATACAAAGCAAGAAATGAATCAACTTGCTAACGTTTTAGTCTTCTTAAAATAAAATACCAACAATTGCTGTCTACTATAAAATGCAATGCATCGTAATCCAATGCTTGAAGAACACATTTTTAAATATTGTTTAGAACATGTCACGCAAGAGGAGAATGGTGTTTAAAAATGTACCATCACCATAAATGTAGATGCTTGTAGTGTACATGAAGACTTACAGAGTTAAAATCAGAAAGATATGGCTATATCTGAAAATGCTAGTTTCTTTAAGTCCTCATTCACTGTGAGAAGTGGATCTCTTTCTCATTTTTAGCCATGTTGAGTGTGCCTTTTCAACTATAAATTAATGTGAAGTTCTGTGGAGCCTGGGGCGTGGAGCAGACACTGACAGCAGAACAGATCTGGAGAACTTTCTAAGACGGTTGTGAGTGCAGTCACCAAGGAAATGGTCTTTATGTTCATGCTATGCTGTGCTGAGCTTTTTTTTTTTTCTGGGTGGGAAATATTCAGTAATGATTTCAGCTTCTACTGTAATTAAAGATTTTGTTTCTGGTTTGAAATGATAAGAAGTATTGTACAAATAATTTTCTTTTGGTTCCTACTGCAACTGCCATTACATTATTCTTGGTATAGAAGTCTGCCATTAGTTTGCTATGTCGTTCCCTTGGCCGCAGTTGTGTGAACTTGGTTGAAGGAGTTGCAGGTGAATTTACTATTTTTGCAGAGTTCTGAGCAGCTGGTGGGCCTGACAGAGAGCAATTGATACAAATGGGAAGGATGTAGAGCATGGAGACCTGTTTGAAAGATGTGTTGATTGGGCTGGGAAGGTGAATATCTTTGGTATGAAAATCAAATAACCATTGCTAGATGCAGTAACATCATAAAAGGAAAAAAATAGAGAAAGTTTGGTGTGACCGTATTGTTTCTGAAAAAATATTGAATATTTATATTGGAGAAACTGGTCATTTTTAATTAATTATGAGGTCACGGGAAGTTTCCATAACAGAAAAATTACATGGTAATTGCAGTAACTCCTGAGATGAGCGAGCATATATTTCAGTGACTGGAAAATGAAGTTAAATAGAAAAGCGCTCTTTTTCTTCACTGTTATTTATAAAATGGTATTATGTAATTACAGGAAAAAATCTAAGCAAATATAATTAATCCCTGGAAACTCCCAGCTCAAATACTACATTGAAAAGTGAAGGAATAAAAGAAGGAGGTAAATTTATCTATCTTGGTAATAAGGTGCCTGTCATCTGGGGATTCCAGTGCACGGCTACTGTTACAAATTGGCAAGGCAGCAGTTTCATTTACCAACTAAATAGGATGCGGTCATGAAAAAAATCCATGCTTTAAAGACCAGAGTGTGAAACTTCAACTTGGATATTTCTTTCCATCTCAACATATGGATGTGAAAGCTGGAAATCTAACAAAGGTACAGACATCTAAATGCCTTTGAAAGCAAATGCCTTAGAAAAATACTACGTATTAAATGGAATGAATTTATAACAGATGCCAAGATTCATTAGACAGCTCAAAAACCCCTTGGCTCTAAAGTTATCCAGAAAAGAAGATGGAATTATCATCTGGAACATATGTTAAGAATGAAGCCAGAGCATCTGTCGTGGAAAGCATGCCATTGGGCAGCTGGAGGAACAAGGAAAAAGCACCAACTGAAAAGAATCTCTGCATAGAACACCTAAGGTAAAAAAAAAAAAAAAAAAAAAAAAAAAAAAAAAAAAGGAAAAAAAATAGAAAGGGAAAATGAGACCTCACAGTGGTTGCAGGAGGGGTGGCTGGAGACTTTTGGTTCGCTTTCTAGTTTGCTTTTATTTTTTTCAGTGCACATAAGCTGAAGGTTTTGAGTTGTTTTCTGCAAAGGTTGCAAGGGATCATTAATGAACAAATATTAGAATTTAAAAGTACAGTCTATGTACAGTACTTAATTGTTATGTATTTTCATTTATTATAGAATTTGTATATACCTTTAGGTGTGACAAGAGAAATTAACAAATCTTTATGCCTTGCCCCTGGTTGGTTTGATCTGTGATAGAGCATCCTGAATCATGTGGATAAAAATCTGAGAACGTTTGCTTTTGTTTCTTTGTGGTAGAACTACTTGTCACTTTCCTGGAGTTTCTGAGGTAGAAACTCTGCTAAACTGTCTTTTGACTTGCACTGGTATTACCTTTAATGTTAGCAAAATTTGTGCTGGATGCACCTCAGGAGCATTGAAATTTCATAAAAGACTTCCAGTTGGAATGTAAGGTTTCAAATCTGTTGTCTGACTCTATCTTTTGATCCCATGTTATGCAGAGCATTTCATTAAAATACAACAATCTGAATTAACTTTTTCCAAAGTAGGTATTCAGTACTGTGTTGGACTTGGTGGATTCCTTTTCTTTGTTGATGATGGTGTTTGTTTATATGTTTGTTTTGTTTTTCTTTCACTTCCCTTGTGATTTATCAGGTAAAAGGGAAAGCTCTGTGCTCAGTAAAGTGGAGGTGCTTCCAAACAAATGTGTGTGATACGGCTTTTTAAAATTTGGTTTCTTTTTTTTTTTTTAACCTCACTGAATCAACTCACTAACACCCAACCTGACATATGGGTAGAGATGCTTCCTGTGAAAAATTTGAAAAATGCTTTCACCTTCTATATGCTGAAAATTCGAAATCGTGGCATTTCATAATGCTTTTGGAGCTGCTTAAGGTTTACCAGAAACAATTTTAAAATGTATGCATTTTAAATACAGAGAAATCCTATTTTATGAGCTTAAGTAGAGAGCCAAGAATCATGTAGTTCCACTTTGCAGGGTAACGAGTTTAGGCAAAGTGAATAGCTTCTGAAACATTTTCCAACGTGTATTGATAGCTACAGCTTTTCTGTTTCTTCCCCTTACAATATAATAAATGTTACACTGAATATATTCCTTATTGCTTCATAAAGGTGAGAAATGCTTGCAAATGCAATTCAGCCACACTTAAAGGTTCAGCATTCTAAAAGTGTAATTAGTTTTTACTTTTCTTTTAAAAAATGTTTACAGAGTTTTTTTCTAATTAATTCTACACGTTCAGAGTTGATAGAACAAAGCTTAGATACCTTCTTCTCATTTGCAGGAGGTAAAGCATGTAGCTATTGACTGTGCTTCACAACCTATTTGGTCAAGTTTTTCTACTTAGTATTACAGACTTTACTGCTAATCTGTTGTGTAATTATTGCAGTTAGGACTGCAGATAAAACTCTGCTTAACTAAACTTTATCAGAAGGTGTTCATTCTGCCAAATTCAGAGTTACCTTCGGCTGTGTTTTATGGAAAAATAAACTGAGAACACTCCTGAATATCTTTTCTCCTTTAGCTTTCATGATTCTTTACTCTTTTGCATGTTTGGAAATTTCTTCATATTCAGTTTGTAATAAAATACTTTCAAAACTACATTTAATGTGCTTAAAAGGCAGATCTCTGGAGTAAATGAAGTAAAAAAGATTGTGTGGTGTACTACCTCAAATTGTGTTGACTGGTGTTTTGAAATACAGTTGTCCTGTGCTCACCACTAAAGATTTTTGCCAAACAGTACATAACAATGAAAAATACTCAAGTGCTAAAAATACAGGATTACTACATGCTCTGACCTGTGGTCAGTGAGTTGGCAGGAGTAGCCTTGTATTGTTCGTTCAAGGTTTGTTTGAACAGAACAATTATAGGATGATCATTAAAAGTATTGACATTATTTTTCAGGAGTAGAAGATTAAAAAAACACCTTGAAGAAACAGGGTTTTTAAGAGCTCTGTAGGATTGCACTACACAAAATAGCAACAGAAGACAAAACATTGTAAACATCTTCATTTGAAAAATACTCAATTCCAGTAATCGAGGAAGTGGTTGTTGATGCAAATTATGTATTTTCTTTGTGCATTTTCCTTGCAGTATTTTGAAACAATATGCTACAGAATCTTCGTCTGTAAAGGAAGGGGGCTACTTGCCCATGTCAGGGGTCTCATGTTGGGTGAGGATTTTGGATGTTTGGCAAAGACAGAAAGACGACTTCCCCCCCCTGAATTTTGAGGTAATTCACAACCAAATGGCACACAGAGTAGTGGTTAGGTCAAAGCTTGCTAGGCTGATAGTCTGAATGAGTGAATATGTGCTTTAGAAACCTTGTTTCCACGGGTGAGTGTGTGTGGGTTTCCAGGGTACAGATTTTCTGAGTTTATGCCAGAACTAGTTCTGTAATAAAATTGGAATGTTTCAGCCTTTGTTTTTCTGCTGTGTATGGTCAGCATGCCTGTGTTATTTTGTCCTTGTCCCTGTCTCAACTTTATTCCTTTTGTAACTGATTTGAGAAGTTGTTTGGGAACGGACAGAAGGAACACTGGCATTTCCTTCATCTTCTCCTTTGGGTGTACTGGATATTCTTGATTCAGCCTTCCAGAAAACATTACTTGTAGGTAAAGCTGAGGTGAGTAACAGCGATGGACAACAGCAAGCAGATAGTAGAGCTGACGTTTTCCCAAGCTGTGAAACTAGAGCATTGGGTTGGAAAATGAGAGAAGATACCTGGATAATCTTTTTATTTTGATTCAGTTCAGAGACCAGGTTTTGCACTTCAAACAGAACTCACTGCTTCTTATGACTGTTTCTGTTGCTAGACTGGAAGAGTTGTGATTAAGATTTTTTGAACTTTGTGAACAACTCTGGTTGGTCTCATTGAAGATTCAGGTGGAATGAGAGGTGTTCCATTTTAAGAGATGGAATTAAAGGCCAGTTAAAAACAAGATAGTTCTCTTCCTCCAAACCCACTTTTCTTAAAATTTAGATAATCTGTAAATTTGTGATGTTTGAAAGTGCTATGCGACTGTTTTCAAGGTTGTAATTATGATGATGAACTAGTTTTTCATGTGTAGAAAAATGTTTACTGAATAAATGGGCAGATGCAGGCCAGTGTATGACTGTGCATTTCTCCATAAGAAAGTGGAAAAATGCATCACTTCCTCAGTAACTTCACTGAGCTAGGTGGACTAGTACAGCTGTCCTTATGTTGAAAATTATGTACCAAAGTAACTAGCTAACTTCCAAAGTCTTGGCCTGTGTTTCCAACAAGGCTGCCAATTTATATTGTGGATTGATACATTTTATTGGACTTAAAAATGTAGTGCTGGAAGAGATTTTGAGGGCTAGTTGTCTGTCTCTTTTGATGCAGAGACAAAAACTAGAAAGTCCATACACCATGTTTGTCTGTGGTGTTCTTGAAAGGTCCAGCAACCGTTTGACGCTAAGTTGTTCTACAGCTCAACAAACAACAAACTTTATTTGGATCAACTTTCTGAATTTTTGTACTGCCGTCTATAGATGTGAGGTACGATTAATCGCTGTCCTCCTTATAAGACTCTTTCATATTTGAAGAATGTTATATTCAGCCTTCCTCCTATTCCCTGCCATATTCCTTGTTCTAGACTAAGCCTCAGTAGTTATTTTAACTGCATTTCAAACTTCATGTTTTCTACAAACAAACAAACATGAACTTTACAGTTCGTTCTCGCTGGGCTTTTGGTGTAGCTTCTCCCCCCCACCCCCAGTTTGGTAGTGTTCATCAATTGTAAATGATAATACTTAAGAGCTTTTCTCTTTGCTTAGTAGAGAGGAATAATTCCATGTGTTTAGCTGTTTCCCCTTGACTTACAGACAATATCTTTGTTTATAGCATAATATTTGTCTGTTATGATATTTGCCTCTTTTATATCACTATTGCATCCGTCCTTCAAAGTCAGCTTTTTCTTTCTATTTTTTGAGATGTACTTGTCGGTTTTATAAAAAATAAAACCAGAACAAATGCTGAAGATAGATTTTGTGTTTTTTTTTTTCTTTATACCTAAATAAATGATCTGTAACAGAATGCAAAGAAGAAGAAGTAGAGAGGTATTCTTTTTTGCTTCACTTGAAAATGTTGGGGAAAAAAAAAAATCTGAGACATGATGCTTTTTGCAGTTACATTGACTTTTAATAAGTGGTAGCATTTCAGTAGTCTGGAATATGACCTTCTTCTGGGAGGTTAGATGAATAAAATTCAAATATTTCTTTTTTTTTAAACTGTTGACTTCCATTAACTGTGGTAGTGTTGTTGTGGTCTTATCTTTTATTAACATACCATATTATTTACCATTGGCTTTTTTGTTTGTTTGTTTCAATGTACTATAAAGAGAGTTGGAAATACTGGTGAGCATTTTTTTTGTTGATTTTTTTTTTTTTTTTTTTCCCTCATCTTTTGCTTCTGTTGTAGTGTTCTGGTAGTCTTTTGTATTTTTTAAAGAAAACAATAATCTTTAAAAATTGTGTTTCAATTTTTGAAAAACAAACAAACAAACACAAAACAGTTTCTGTTTGCTTATATAAAGAACAACAAATTCATCTGAGGAAAATGAGTGTAATGATTAAGAAAAATAGATGTAGTGATACTCTAAATAACCAGATGTGATGAAGTTACCCTAAGAGGTGTATGAAATCTTAGACCAGTGGTCACCGTAGAGCTCATGTTTTGATGATCAGATAGTCTTTGCTTGTGACCCCTGCTTTAAGGTGTTTCTAGTAGATTAGTATATTGTGTGAGGCTTCTGAAAGTGGTGCTGGGCTTAAATGAGATGTTCTTGCCAGTGCATTTATTTAAATTTGAGAGGTCTACTTTCCAATTTTCACTAGTACTAATTTAAAGAAAAAAAGTAGTGGCTTTTCTTCTGTTTGTTTGCAAAAAAGTCTCTGTGGTACAGTTCTGCGTTCGTTTTGGAAGTGGGCTTGATGTTCCGGGAGAGTTCCTGATGCTGCAGTCACCTTGGCTGTTCATTTTGTCCAAATGCCTCGTGAATGCAGTTCTACGGGAAACACATTTCTGAGGTGTTTGCCCTCCTTCCTTTTCTCTTATCCCTAACAAAGCACATTAGGGCCCACCTGGTGTGTCCATATCCCAGGCTGTTAGTGTCATGCGCATTTCCTGCATGTCTCCCAAACCTTTACCTCTCTGTTTTTTGGGGAAACTTCTACATAGCCTTCTCACTGGCACGTACATCTCTGTCACGCATCGCGTATTTTAGAGTCTCCGCATGACAATTCCTAAGAGCACAGAGCTAAACGTGACTGCTTACCTTCATGCAGCAGTTCACCTTGCTCCACTTAGCAGTTGGTGACAGCCAAACCAGAAATCTGAGGCTGCTGGAGAATGTCTTTACAGCTCTGCACAATTTCCTCAATGAGGAAGAATTCCTCCTGGTCCTGCCCTAGTAAGAATGGGTGTTTCCCGCAGGACTGATGTGTTTCTTGAACAAGCCAGTTATATTAGCAGGATTTTGCACATCAAATGAAATTTAAATGCAGAGTATTTGTTTAAAATAAACTATTTTCCCATTAGGCAGTAATTTTTGTCATTAAGTTCTCATCTTCAGCTCTTGGATATCCACAGGAATGTTTGTCATTATAGCCCCTGAAGGAGGATCCATCATGTCAGTACTCCTTTTCCTTCTTTTATGTTCCAGTCAGTGACTAAAGAAGCTCCAAAACCTGTAAAGAACTTGCTGATTACAGCTGTCCTGATATATGAATAGATAGAAACGTGTGCTCACCAGGGAAGACTTCCTGATAGATGTTTGTTTTCATTTCCCTTCTTACCACCCTGCAGCTTTCCCCAATCTCCACTGTTGAGTATTTCTGAACATGATATGTGGGTAAGCTCTTACTTTACAGGGCTTGAATAATCTTGGAAATTGGAAGCATGGTGCAGTGCTGTCTGAAAATACGATGTTCTGTATACTTTTTCTGGAGAGTTGCTATATGTTTCTGTATAGAATTCTTAAAATCAGTGCACTCTGTCCTCTTCTGGTACAGTTTTTGTTGCAGTGCAGCATTTTGCACTCTTTTGTAGTTTGAGACTCATATTCCCTACTTATTAAGCAAATTGGGTGTTTTAATATGATGCTACATGTGCTCATTAAAGCTATTTTTCCAACAGCTGATCATTATTTGTTCCTTTTTTCGATTTTTTTTTTTTTTTGATTTTCTAAATTTGAGAGAGCTAGCCAGCAGAGATTTTTGTTTCATTCTGTTTAAAATGTAAAATTCCTTTTCCATTCTTTGTTCTTGCATCTCCTCCTAAAATTGGAATTCTGTTTTTGGTTGTTGCGAGTAGCCTGGAAAAAAGGCTGTTTCATTATTACCTATGGATATAGCCTAATGCTTTGTTTGTGTTGCCAGGCACGACAAAGACTCCATAATCTGCTAAATTCCACTTTTCCAAATGGGTCAAATGTTTTGGGAATGTGAATCAGCTTTCTGAAACTTACTTCTGAATTTTGAAGTGCCTTTCCAAGAGGCACATAATGTGGGTGAAGAGGAAATGGAGCTGCAGAATTTGGTGGTACTCTTATTAGTTTTTAGTATATTTATTTCAAAATCAAATTATTTTTATTGGATAAGTGTCCAATGGCCCACTTGTCAAAACTTTCAGCAGTTTAGATGATGTTGTGGTTTTTCTTTTTATAATGTGTGGTTTGATTTTTTTCATAAATAACTTTTCTAGATCAAAAAAAAAAAAAAAAAACTTGAGTTGCTTTAATAGTTTCTTCTTGCAGTTTGACTTTACAGAATTTTGCTGAAGTCGGTAAGTGCCTCGGTACGTAAAACACCACTGAAGTAGTGTAAGACGATGAAACTGAAGTAGCTTTGAATCCTGACCTAACTCATTTAAACTTTGATTTTTGCATTAACTGTGTTTAAAACTCCTTTAGGTAGATGTGATTTCCTCAGAAAACATAACAATGGGAGGAGCTGTTCCCTTTGTTAATATAATATTTGCCTAATGGAATATAAAGTATGAGTTTTTGAATTAGTACACTTGTGCAAATTAAGGCTTGGGAAGAAAAGGAAATTTTCAGGTATTACCATTTCCCCCCCCTCCTCAAGTTATATGCCAAATATTTTTTTATATTGTTTGCTGTTTGGTGCAAGTGTCTGGACTACAGATTTGGTCCTGTAGAAAAATACGATATAATCCCCTTATTGCTTTGTCACTGTGAGAGTTAGAAGACTTGAAAATGGACCAGGCTGTAGTCCTAGCCACACCTAAGAAGTAAAGCTTAGAATTATAGCCATTGAGATCTGGGCTGGTGAGGAAGATGTGGGATCTGGAGCCGTGAGTAAAATCCCTTTAGTTCACATCAGAAACAGAAATGGTAAATTGCATTACATTGAGGGAGTATTGTGGAAATTTAGAAAAAATATTAAATATTTAATAGACCTGTAATAATTAAGTTGATAAATTTTAAAAGTTTATTATCAAGGCCCAGACTTTGAGATGATGAGTGTCTTAGTTTCAGCTGGGACAGTATTATGTTCTTCAGAGTGTCTGGTATGATGCTGTGTTTTAGTTCTAGGAGAAGAACAATGTTGATAACACACTGATATTTGTGATTGTTACCGAGCAGCACTGTGTAGAGCCAAGGCCATTCCAGTTTCTCAGCAAAGGGCTGCTGGGGATGGCCCAAGGAGTTGGGAGGGGACAAAATCAAGACAGCTGACTTAAACTGGCCAAAGCAATATTCCATACCATATGACCTAATGTGGAAGGAGAGTTTTGAAGGGAGCTCTTCAGCTCCCTAGTGAACAATTGCTTTTACATCACTTGTTATATATATTTTTTTACATATATAGTCATATATATAGTATAAAGGATAATAGTCATAACTATTATCCTTTTCCTTTCTCTCTTAGTAATTGGTTTTATCTCAACCCATGAGTTCTACTTTCCCCCCCCCCCCCCCCCCCATTTTCTTCCCCCATCCGACTGGGAAGGGGGTGGGGACTGAGCCAATGACTGTGTGGTGCTAAGCCACCTGGCAGGTTAAATTATAACAATGAGACAGGAATTGTGGTTAAATACCCAAGAGTAGATTATGTGTACAGTGAAACATTACATAGATGAAAATATGAGTGCCTGTAGTAGTACAGTCCAACTTTGCAACGTTACTGTATCGTGTAATTGAATGCTTATGTTCTGCAGGAGTTTTTGCCTGTAAGGGTCTTTGATATCTGTGCTGAGCTCTGCTGGGACGCATTTGAATCACTGCCAGTATATTGCTCTGGTTTGTTATAGTCTTATTTGCAGCATTTGCACTTTCTCCTTAAAATTATAGATTCCAGGCTAATGCAGCTCTGTGGTTCAAGTAGACACACTTGAAAATTATGGGTAGGGTGACACATAATCCTAGAAATCTTGGCAAAGGCCTTGGCCTTGCAAATGAGCACAGCTCTGCCTTTGGGCCTGTGCAGACTGCCCTGGAGCATGCTATTTACCTTTTTCGCGTGTCTCGAGCATCCTGCCTGGAGCAGGCCTGGGCCTTACACTTGGTGGACAGCCTGCACAGCACCTGACTGGGGCGTGAGGAGGAGAGCAGTGCAGTGGAAAGGACTGTCTGCTGTTCTGCTGTGCTTCTTTGATACTCTGCCTGAATTAGTGACAGCTATGTCCAGTAGTGCATTCTGTGTTCCCTCTTCTTTTCCCACATCTCTAATAGCCAGGATGTTCAAATACACACAGCAGAATGATACATCTTTAAGTATGTGGCTCTTTGTTTTCTGATCCTGTTCCCGTTCTGGGTGTATTACCTTTGTGGAAGTCTGTGACATTTAGGCGTTGAACTATCTTTCACAGTATTGGATGCCTAAACAGGTACTTTGTCACCAGCAAACAGTCATAGAATCGTAGAATCACTAAAGTTGGAAAAGACCTCCAAGATCATCCGGACCAGCTGTCCACCTGTCACCAATGTTTCCCGCTAAATTATGTCCTTAGTATCGCATCTAAATGTTTCTTGAACACCTCTAGGGATGGTGACTACACCACCTCCCTGGGCAGCCTGCTCCAGTGCCTGAGCACTCTTTTCAGAGTTGTTCTTCCTAATGTTCAACCTGAACCTCCCTGGCACAACTTGAGGCCATCCCTCTAGTCCTGTTGCTACTTAATACAGTATTGTGCTTACATAGCTTACTCACCAACCCATATGCTATAGCTATTACAAACCCATATGACAATTTGTATGCATAATTTGTTAAATATGAATGTTAGGGATGGAAAAGTATTTTGAAATCACTTAATTGAAAGATCATGGAATACCAGCAGAAACATAAAATATTATTTTGAACGTAAGGATGATGCTTTATTACTTATGTCAGGAATCTCACAGTGTAGTGGTGGTCTGGTTTCCAGAAATGCTATTACTCTAATGCAGCCCACCTCAAGAGCTGGTGATAAAATTCTTGATGTGAAACATACTTTTACAGCAGAAGAATGCAGGTGCAAAAAAGAAAAGCAAGCAGTTTGTCAAGTGGTATTGATTGTTTCTGCCAAAAAACACCAGAATATTTTTAGATTAAAAAGATTTTAAAAAATTGGCCATTGCCCTTGTGAAAGTCTGTATGTTTGGGTTCATGTTTATCATTAGAAATATCCATCCTGTTTTCTTAAGCTCTGTAATTGGGCTCCAACTGCTTGAGCCGGGTGGGGGCTGTGGTGCAGCGGTTGTGCAGGGTGAACGGGCACAGCTGCCTGGTGATGTCACGAGCTATTGAGATAGCACCACGCGGCAGAGGAAGGGGATGGGAAGGCAGATTTTAAGGAAAAAAAAGCGTCTTCAGTAAGCAAATTATTTTCGTCTGTGTTGTTTTGATTAGGATATGAAATAACAAGCAAAGTCTAATTGCTACAAAAGAAATTACATCTGGAGAGTTTAACTGGGGCAGTTTCAGAAACTTTTTGTGTTTGTGTGTGTGTGTGTGTGTGTGTGTGTGTGTGTGTGTGTGTGTGTTTGAAATGTCTCATTTTGCCTCTGAAGTTGAGAGAGCTTTGGAGCACCTTGAGCCTGATCTCCTGCTGTGCTGGCTGTGCCCACGTCTGCCCAGCCCTGGAGCTGTGTGGGGTCTCCGCATATGCCCATGTTTGCTGGGTGTTACCATACTGCTGTCGGACACACGTGAGGAGTGCTGGGCTTCCTGTGGCTACATGGGTAGATGTGCAAAGTACTTGGAGCTTTGTGAGCAGGGTCCTTACTTGAGTCCTGTTGACTATCTTTTGGTGCATGGAATTCTTTCGTGGGTCATGTTGTTGCAGTGACCATACTTATGGTCACTGCATGGGATCTTGTGGGATGTTTCTTGGGTTTCATAGATTGAGGTTCAGATGCATGAAGATTAATCCCACTCGTTGTGGTCAGGGATTTTGGTTTGCAGGATGAGGTAAAAGATGTATTTTAGAAATGTTTCCTATGATGGATTGATACTTTCTGGTATGTATTCAGATGCATGGATCTTGTGAGAGGGCAAGAAAGGTCACTGAATTGGTATTTGTAGGGAACAAACTTCTTCAAATAATAAAAAATTAAGAAGGCGTGAAGTCTGCCTGGGGGCTGCATATAATATAAAAGCATATCAATAGAAAATATATTTTTAACATGTGTTCATTAGAAATTCAAATGTGGATGCAATTGTAATGGTTAATAAAAATTACTAATGTGAAAAATCTCTTGAATAACTGAAAAGCTGGACAATATGTACTAATGGCTGTCACAACATCACTGATGCAGAAGTACAAAGGCTGTTGCTTGCAAGTACCAAATAAAATGTGCTACCATTTGGAAGACATGGTTTGCTTGGCAGCTGGAACCCATGGAGATCATGTATTTGGTTTGCATTTACATGTGCTTATGGCAGTCTGAACTAAAAGCAATTTACTTTAGTGTTCATTGCACCTTAAAATGGGAAAATGGTGATGACAGTAAAAATTAAAATTTGCAATTTTAAAAATATGTAGATAGTACATAGGATTTGATTTTAAAAAAATGTTAAAAAGATATATGTAGCTTAATGTAACACAGCTATGTCTGCGTTACCTTCAAAGCACTTTCAAGGATGTAAAAGATGCCTGTGTAATGCATTCTTTTGAAGGTAGGTATGGTTTCTATCAGTGAGGTGTCATCTGCTTTTTCAGAGCGTTCAGTCAGCACCTGTCGGCAAAGGAGAGGAATGCCTGTCTTTGTGCCCATACCGCAGTGTTTGAGGCTGGGTATTAGAATGAGACTGTGAACAGCTTTATATTTCAGTAAGAAGCATCCCAGTAATCTTTTTAGAGTAGGAAGACTTCACTCAAGTGCAGCAAATAGAATGAACACTTGTAAAAATTAGTGTTCTGCATATGCTGAGGTGCAGCCCGCAGGTGATCTGGTCAGCCTGGCCTTTGGGGGTGAAAGCAGTTCCCTCCAGGCCATTGCTGGCGCAGGTCTTTTCAGCTGCTGTGCGGGGTGTGTGGCATAGCCTGGGCATGGCAGTGGAGTAGGAACCACCAAATGCTCCCACACACCCCTGGCCCTGCACTCCTGCCAGTGAGCTCTCTGTGCAGCATCTTCTCCTGTCTGCTGGGAGTGATCCTCTTGTGCCTCCTTCGTATAGGTGTCTGCTCTCACAGATTTTATAGAACGTATGGGAGATGGCTATGGCTCTGTCACACATAGATGATATCAGCTGCTGGATTTAAAAGCTGTGGAGGAAGGAAATAAAGTTGTTACTCAAGCACTTAGTTTCCCTGATCTCTTGCTGGCTTGGCTTTCTGGCAGAACATTCCTGTAATTCACCTCTTTCACTGTTCCATTGTGCTGCTTACGAAAATTACAGTTCTATCTTAGAAGCTAGCTCAAAAAGAAAATAGGAGCTTGTGTGGCTGAACTGTATTTTCCCCGAGGCATCACAGCAACAACTCAAAATTTAATATTTTCTATTTTTTTTTTTAAACAGAGATAAAGCTTACATTTTGTTTTAGTTTTGATGCAGAAGATACGGAAAAGCTGTGGAGAATTATTTATGTAGGACTGAAGGAGTTATGGGGTAGGCGATAGCTGTGGTTTGCTGATTTTCAACAGTTTGTCTAGACAGCACTTTTTCTCCTTTTCATTTTTAGTGTATAATTTTTTTCTGTATTATATCTATAATACAGCTGTGCTCATGAATTTTCATTCATAATTTTTTTTTGTGTTGTATTTGGAATATTTATTTTGAAGTTGATTTTGTAGTATCATATTGTCCCTATATGTTTTACCATATAGAAGTCATATTTAGATCACATTTTCCTATAGTTGTATTTTGTATATCCAACTACATAATAGCAGCATAGTGACACCATTTTCTTAAGTAATAATAACTATGTTTCTGTTGGAAAAATTGAGGAAGGTATGTTTGAAGTTCAGCACTTGCAACACTAACGTACATTTCTAGCAATTCCACCATACAGAAAATCTCTCGTAACATAGGTTGAAATAAAAATAAAGATATACAAAGGCTATTGAATGAATGAATGTATGCTTTCAAATAGCTGTAGCTACTGAATTGAAATATTTCAAAATATGTAGATGCAAATGAGCTTTTGAATTACTTTTGGAAGACACTTGTTTAATTCTTTCTCATTGTTAATTCAGTTATGATATAATTGCACATGGAGTTAGAGTTTGTAAATGCGATTTTTTCTAACCTCCCAAGTTTAAAAAGACAAGATTTGTCTTTATTTTTGACTTAACTTTGATAACTTAAGTTTGTCATACTTTTAGACAACCACAGGAATAGCATAGCTGTCTCCATCCTGTTCGAAAATGTGTTCCTCTTTAGTGTTTCTATATGTGAGCTCTGTATGTATGTGCGTGGTTACATTTACACTCTTTTAACAAAGGGTAGTTTTGGCTGTGGATAAAGTAAGAGGAATCTTCCGAGCATAAGGGAGAAAAAAAAAAAAAGAAGAAAGCATTGAATTACTTGCTTACTTTCTGTGGTGGCATGTTACGTCAGTCTGTCTTAAGAAAAAGCCGTAGGTGTCTGTTAAAACATTACTGTTTCATGCTTTTTATTGAATTATTTGTTTATTTGCTGGACCTTTTGCTGAGAATTCTGTGTATGGTTAAGTGCTTTATATAGAAATTCTAGAAGAAACAAAATGTATACCTTCAATATTCATTTAAGCTGTTAATTTTCATGTATTTGATTTTATGATGGAGTACTACCCTAATGTGCCTCCTACTTTTTAACAGTGGAGTCTAGATTGTGACGTTATTTTTCAATTATTCATTAATTTGTGTGGATAGCAAGAGTGAAATTTCCCAGTGTTTTACAGTAAAAACATTTAGAATTGGCTTGTTACTGAATTAAAATCATGTAATGTTAATATTTCTTACGTTTGTGTGATTTGTTCAATAATTTTTAGACTTAAGTCACTGTTGGAATAACTTTCGCAAATACTTTTTAACTGTCACAACAAAAGAAAGCAGATTTGATGGTGAATACCATCTACTAAGGCTGTCTGTTTTCTGTAAGGTAAACTTGAGTTCCTCTGCCAGGATGGTAGCCTAGACTTTACTGTTGGATAAGTATATACATAATTGCTTTTTGGTGCTTTGTCCTTCTGATGGTTTCCCCTTATATTTTAATTGATTCCAGTGCACGGAATCAGTTCTCATCACAATCATGTTAATCTCAAACACGTTTTTTGCTGTGTTTTAGGAGCTGAGGTGGCAGTTGAAAGCTGATTTTTCAGTATTACCTTAGTATATTTGAATCAGCTGGGAGTCCAAGTCAGCTCCCAATCTTTTGTACAAATGAATCTTACTATGAAATTTTTATTAGAATTCATTTGTTTCAGATTACTCAATGTCCAGTTACAGTAACTGGCATTTTAGCATTACTGGTGTTTCTGTTCTTTGATATGTAAAATGATTTTCTTTCTAGCATTTTTGTAGTTGAAAAAGTAATATTAATTTTTAAAAAATAGTCTTTTTGTTATTAACTACATATGCAAAAAAGAAAAAAAAAAGAAAAAAAAAAGGAACATCTGCCTTCCAAATGTTTTTCAATGATAGTAATTAAAAGGTTAAATAAAAGCTGAGGCAAGCTTTGAATTCTGAAGCATTTGCAACAGCTAATCTGACTTACTGCAGACATTTTTGTCAAAGTTGAAAAAGTTAGAGCTAATTAATTTCTTGGGAGACATATGATGAAATTGTAGGTGTGATAACATATTTGAGTAACATATGGTCGTTATGGGGCACCTTTCTAATGACTGAGCACCAAGTTAAATATAGACTCCCCAGTTTTTCACTTCTTCTATTAGTGATTCTTTTTTACTACATTTTGAACTCCTCTTATTTTCCATTGTGTGTGAAATAAGATTTTATTATAGAAGTCACTTTAAAAATATTATTAGCTTAGTGCTGTGCCGTGGTAAAATTTATTGAGTACTGTGGCACAGAAAATTCATCTCTGTTTCTCAAAGCATTAATTGAGATTATGTGCATTTTGACCTTTATTTTGTGAAACACAAAACTTGCTGCTGAATATTTTTGTGTGTGTGCTCGAAAGCAGGAGCGAGAACGTTTTTGAGAGATTGGTAGAAAAAGCACATTGCTCCCCCTGTATGTAGTACATTACGGCCTGCTTTAATAAGGTACTGTAATTTATTATGTCATAAAAAGGAGGACATGCGAGTTTCTAGAACAAATTCTCAGTCTTCAAAGTCATAATGTTTTGTATCTTTTGGGGGGGGAGGATGCTTCTGCCATTCTTTAGAGGCTATGTATGTAAAGACTGTATTAGAAAAAGATGAATGGTAATTAATCGGTTTCATGTATATTTAAATTTAATTTATCTATTTTTGTAACTTAATGACAACACAAAAACTTTATTATTTCAGTGTCAACAAGTGGAACAAGCAGCCCCATGTATTGCTTAGTGATACACAAATAAGAAAGTAAATAAAAAGATTCTGTGAAAATGGAGAAAAAAATTGAAGAGATGAATGCTTTTTTCTGGAGGTGATGCAGAAGGTAAAAGACACATGAGAAATCTGCATTCGGTGAGGGCAGGAAGTATGGCATGTATATTGAAGGGAGTTAAATACGTACTGATTTCCTGTGACTGCGGGATGAAGAACTATAGCGAGAAGCACAGTGACAGTTATTGCTTGAGTTTGGCCATCATTTTCTGGTGGGAGAGTGAAAGTCTGCACTGATGCTTAGAGAGAGAGAGAGAAAAAAAAAAAGAAAGACAAGGGAGGAGTAAATGAGGAATTGTGTCTTGGTAGCTATGGCAGTAGTGAAAAAAATATCCTGAGAACAGATAAGAGCAGGAATGACTTTTTCACTTGACCACAAAGTCTAGTGCCATGTACATTGTCGTTTGGATTTTCTTTCTTACTTGTTTACATTAACGTGTAGTTATTTTTTGCCAATAGAGAGCTTTTATGCATTTCTTGATATGTTAGGTGATGTAAAGTGTAAGATGGTATTTTGCTTTTTCCACAATCTACGGAAGACTTTTGATTAGAAAAGAGAATCAAAGCATGATTTCTACTATGGGAATTGCGTTTTGCTTTTTGTTTTCCTTTGGTTACACGTGAGATTTGCAGCAACTACTAAGAATTATTCATCAAAATACATTCGAGAGATACCGTAAACTTCTTATAAAGTTAAATTTCTCTGAGCTGGATTTCCTTCAAAGCCTTCCAGCTAATCAGAGTATTTATTTACTTATATATTTAGTTCTGTATGTCACTGAGTATTCAGAGCATGATCACAAATCACAATAAAGTAGAAGGAGTTTAAGCTCTAGAATCACTTTCATTTACTTTAACGTGTGATGATTTTGCTTTTTGTAAAATTAGGAAGATTTCTGTAATCTTTAGTTGATGGTTTTGATAGACTTTGATAGGTGAATTTTGTCAATAAGTTGCTCCTTCAGAAGCAGGAAGTACTTTGAGTACCTGGTGTCAGTAT
The DNA here is from genome assembly GCF_019232065.1 of Centrocercus urophasianus. Taxonomy (NCBI): domain Eukaryota; kingdom Metazoa; phylum Chordata; class Aves; order Galliformes; family Phasianidae; genus Centrocercus; species Centrocercus urophasianus. Next base: position 69,193,469 of record NW_024884142.1, on the reverse strand, counting down.
ACATGCAGAATAATGCGTCTGGGAAGGAGGGTTTGAGGCAGATGTGTTTGGTCCTGTTGAGCCTGGTACTGTGCATACACATGATGGTTTTATGTTTTTTGTTTTGTTCCTCCCCTTCCCCCCCTGCCTCAAATGTGTGTGTTTATTTTCTGGAATACTTGCATCTAAAATCAGCGATAGTGTACTTACTTTGCATAAATCGTGGTGCCAGATGTGATGAGGTCTGCAGTCCGGCCATTCGTATACCTAGTTAGTTATTGCTAAAAATTGCTGTAGCCCTGAAGGGACTAGTGATCAGGAAGGAGGATGTATATTAAAAATCTAATTAAAAAAAAATAAGAAAAAAGCATCTTGTGGCACATTATGAACTCTCACATCTAAGCATTTTTGGATGCTTTCATAGCCATCTGTAGAGGGTGGATCATTGATTATGCATCAGCCAGATAAAAGAGATCATTCTGATACATTTCTTTCTTTACCAGATACTGTTTTACTGCAAAATACTACAGTATCTTGATCAAATGATAAGAACAATTTTAAGGGGTGGTAATAAAAGCATATTTTATACAGAACAGAAAAGATATGCTACAATGAAAGGTTGAGTTTATCTTAGTGGTTTCTGATTGCTGTATAAATCAAAGGAGGGAGGAGAACCTTGATGAATCACACTTAAATTAGTCACCAGCAGGGCCCCCCTTTGTTCTATAGGTGTGGTTTTGCTACAGTGAGTTGCATCATAGTAAAAATAATTGTGACAAAACATTGGCTTCTGCTTTAAACTTTGAATGCTCGTCTTTGCATTAATTAAGACTTCAAATGTTCTGCATGTAGAAAAATAAATTAAAAAAATTTTTTTGTTGTACAAGATCAGTTGTTACAAGAAAGAAGTTTACCAACTGCATTTCTTTAAGGAGATCAAAGATACTGTGTTAAGAATGTACATCAGACCGGTTATCTTCTGTAATATACAGAGAGTGCTTTTTCACAAGAAGACACATGAAAGAAAGATCCTCATAGTTGTTTCATATATGAGATTGATATAATTTAGAATAAGTTCCTGTTCTGTTGCTGATCACTTCATTAGAGGTCTTAGATCGCAGCATAAACTTTGTCTGATAGGAACCCCATAATGATTTTTTAGGGAATTCAAAGCAGCAGGTAGCAAGAAAGCATCATTTCTGTATTCCTTTGTTTGTTTTCTCTTTAAATTGATTTTTCAGCTTTCAGTATTGAAATAATTCCAAACATTCAAATGTTAAAATATCACATTTGGCATATGACATTTCTCACTGAGGAAAAGATCTGTGTTTATCATATTCCTGTGGTTTGGGTTTTTTTCTTGGGGCTAGGGGAAGAATGAGAAAATGTTTGCAAGTTCTGTACTGTAATTCTACAAAATTTTATATTCCAACTCTTTGCTACCTGTGGAAAAAAAAAGTAGTGAACTGCTGGAAATAAGAAAAGGAAATTACCCATTTTCTTTGTAGGTTTACCTCAGCAGCTCAACACTGTGAAAGATACACTCATGTATTTTAGATGACGTATGAGCTGGAGCTCTTCCTGTTGTTTTACATTTCTCAGTTATTTGATACTGTCAGTGAATACTGTTATATTGTAATTGCCATTTTTTGTTTTTGTTGGTTTTGTTTTTGTTTTTCCATCTGAGATCTGTAGATACAGAAATGCAAGAGAAATACAGTGTACTGACAGTTACTCTTTGAAATAGAAACATGAATTAAAATGTATGTAAATAATAATGTAATATGGAAGACTTGCTGTCAAACATATACATATAACATTAAGGCTCTAAATTTGATATGCATACAATGTAGGCTTCTTAATACGTAACTGTGTGTAACGATTCTTAAATTCAGAGCTTGAGAATTTGAATGGAGAATGTGAAATGGAGTTGGGAACAAACTTTTAAGTAAAGAAAAATAGAGGAAAGACGAGCAACTTCTTGTTCATCAGCGGAAGCAGGGGTCGCCTGATGTGTATGTACCTGAAACGAATCCTGCATAGAGAGCTTTAGTTTGGGTATTTTTTTGGAATTGTTGAGTTCTGCACTTTGTAACAGATTAGCCTTTTAAGGGAGCTTGCTTTGGGTTTGATTTCTTATGTAAAAGCAGACTGAAATGTAATTCTATCACACGGAGTTATAGCGTCTCTCAGTTTGGGTTAGAACATTTGCACTTGAAATATTTAATTGGTAGCTGTAACAAGCTCTTCTCTGTAATACCAGCTATCTAGTAGAGGGGGATGAACAACACTTCCAGCAGTTTTCACAGCTATTTACTGACAGAAGAATGTAAAAATGCAGGACCCCTAAGTTCAGCTCTTTTTGGAAAATGTGCTTTCTGACCTTGTCATTCACTTCTTTCCCCTGCTACTTAATCCCACATCCCCTTTCCTCCTGTATTCATGCTCTCCTCTTGATTGCCCTGCTGCTGTTCATTTGCTCTCATACCCTCCAGAACTGGCCCTCTTCTTTCTCTTTGTTTTCTCAGACTATAGGAGTGCCAACTCCTGCTCCTTTATTTCTGTCACTAGTTTGAATTTCACTCAGCTCAACTTTCCAGCCAGCCACCTGCCCACTCTGCCCATCTTGTGCGTTTTATCTCCTGCTGCCCCATTACCTTCACAGTTCTGCAATGAATTTGTCCCAACTTGAATTACTCCATTTGGACTGCTTCCTTAATCTTTACGCTACCTGGACATCATTAAAGGTAATGTTTGAAGCCCAAGAAAGAGTGAGTGTCTGTGCTCTCATTTAGTTGCCTGGCACTGTTGCAGAAAATTGATTGTCAGAAGGAGCAATTGCAGGAAATGACCTGGTCAGTCCCTGCATGGGCAGAGAAAATGGTCTGTGTAACAAGCCTGTGGAGAATTGGGCTGCCAGACATAACAAGTCTTGTCTTAGCAGCTGTGAAGTGATTTATTTATTTATTTGTACATACTCTTCAGATTAGGGTGGCTCTTCCTACAGACACGTCTGACACCAGGTAAATCCCCTGCCAAATGGCAAGTTCCAAGTCACGTTTCAAAATCTAGTAACTAGAGCTTTTTAGCAGAAGGATTACCATTATGGTTTTGTGTCACAACAGGACAGTGTAGCTTCCCCTAACTCTCTGAGAAATAAATTGATTCAACTCATTGCATTTTGTATTCACATTCAGCTAGATCAGTGGACAGTCTGCCTCCAGGTGCAGTAGGAACTGGCTTTGGAGGTTGAGGTTCCTCCTGCTCAAGGAGGTGGTGTCAGCCCTGCACCTGTTTGCAGTTTTATGCTTTGAATATGGTGATGTTGCTCTTCAGCACTCCCAGACTTCTGATGGTAGTTATACTGCTAAGGAGCAAAAGAGAGTTGCTGAACAACGCTGACACATTCTTCCTTGAATTTAAATGAAACAGTTTACATTATGAGGAAAAGCTGTTTAAAAAGGCAGATGCAAGACTTACAATTTAAATGTATGTAAACTAAACATGAGTATTTCATTTATATGACAAAAGTACTATAGGTAATCCAATATGATGTCCAAAGAGCATTTAGAACATACGTACATACATATGTTTAAATAAGGGAATGAATGCATATGTAATTGTGTACTTACATTTTAGTTTTGAATGAAATTATCTTGTATTTTGACAAATCAGTCTCATAAAATTGTTTACCAAGTGTGATTTGGGAAAACTATTTCTACTGCTAATTGAGCAGAATAATGGGGTAGTGGTTTCTTCTTGTGTACTCAAGAAGTCCAGACATGTTTGTCTGTCAAAATATCATGTGTAAGGTATGACAGTTAGTGTAGGTAATCAGCACACAAGGGAGAAGTGTGTCCAGCATCTTGTTTAGCACCCTTGAAATCTGCAGTCTGGATGACCAGAGAATGATGGATATCACTTGGGATTTTTAATTATGCAGGTGTATAAAGAGAGCTTGTACTCTTGATCTATGATGTCTAGCAAGACTCTGTAGGCATGTGGCAGCAGTGTTGCTACTTCCTTTTCTCAACTCATTCTATTAATGGAAAAATAAGAACATGAGGTGAAAAACAAAGGAAAAATCAGGCTGATATGGTTGGAAGGAGGTAGCTTGAAATGATAATGTATACTTGTTCAGTGAGCTTAGTAGGGAAGTACAGTTTAACATACTTGTTTATTCACTTTAATCCTAGTGGAAATCTGTTCTGTTCAAGTGTTTTGTTGCTTAAGATCTCAAACCTGCTTCTTAAATTTTTTTTTTTTCTTGTAAAATGCTCCAGGTCCCAATGCAAATTCTCATTTAAATGTTAAATGTGACTAACCTCTTTCATGTTATTTTGCTGGATTCTCTTAACATTTGGTGAAATGATGAGATTGTTTCCTTTCTGTACATCAGAGTTAAGGTTATGGTTGTCAGAGATGTTCTCAAATAATGATGCCTCTTTCTGTGAGGATGAAGTTGAGAACTCTGAAAATGGAACATGATCTAGAAATCTGGAAGGGGTTTTATATTACTAATCATAAATGTGTTCACAATTGTTTATGAAGATGATAATCTTTATACTGGTACTCTGTGGATAGAGAGTCATTAATAAAATGAAGTTGTAGAGGTTCTGTCTCAAAGCTAAAAAAAAACAAAAAACAAACAAACAAAAAAAACCCAACAAAAACAACTAGTGGTTTTATTCTCTTCCTCCATCTCCTCACTTTATATGTGTATTTTTTGTCACAATGTTTTTGAGTTGGTCAGATACTAAAATTCATCTCATCTGTAGATTATACTGTATACCAGGATACTTGGTCTCAGTGCTGACATCTTACAACAAATGTGAAAGTTGGGCACCTGATTTAGTTCTAAAATGTTAGGTTGAAGCAGATAGGGTTTGAGTTGAACAACCATTCAGCTGTAGTCTGTCTATCCCTTGTTAGGCAGAGTTCTTGAAATGCACAGTACTTATGGTTTCAGCACTTGTATCCAAAAGTATCCAAAATCAAAATAGTTCTCATTTTTGAGATGCTTTGCCTTCCTGTACAGAGATTTTAGAAGTCTTCGTATATAGGTAGGGATTAGAATTTGAGAAAGGCTCTCAATCGTTTTAGTTTTGAATAGAAGAACACTGCCGAGAAGCAAATACAAACCATTGAACTCCAGACTAAATTTTGTTTCAGCCACAGTTCTGAAACGTGCATCAATGAACTAATTCAGGAGCTTATCATTGGTTCGATTTGGTTAGATCTACAGAGGTAACCTGTAGGTTAAGAAGGAAGTAAGAACAGCATCCATGATCAGCCTGATTCATATCCCATCTCTGATAGTAGACAATCTATTTTTCTTTGTACTTTTTTTTTGCTTGTCACATCTGTAGCTTTTAGCAAAAGATGTGACAGTGACAACAGCTTTACCGGAACAGATGAGGTCTGGAGAATTTGACTCTCCCCCTTGATAAAGGCAAATGAAATAAAAAAAAAGAGGTTTTATTTGCCTGGTCTAGTGGTTGGCAACCCTGCCCATGGCAGGGGGGGGTTGAATCTAGTTGATGTTTGAGGTCCTCTTCAACCCAGGTCATTCTATGATTCTGTGAGTCTGTGATTCTCTGATAAGAAAAGTGATTCAGTTATGAACCCAAAAGCTGGGTTATTCCTTGTGCTTATTCATTGTGTCCAGAATTTTCCTTTTTCTTTACAATAGTTTTTTAAAGTATTGTCTTTTTTTTCATGTTGGAAGAAAACATGGTACATTGGCATTTTAATATTCTAAAATTCTGTCTACAAAGTCTCTCATGTTTGTAGACTTGAATGCTTTTAGGTTTGATTTTTATTCGTCTGAAAGTATAGTAAGTAAAGGGAGACTAGAGTATAAGAACAGCACTTGAAATAAAATTACAGGCTGATAAAGACTGGAGGACTGAGGAGGTTAAAAAAAAAAGTTTGAAAAACTGTATTTGGTTTGTCATTTCCTTGGAGACTGATTAAATTCCCTGAATAAAGTCATTTTGCTATATAATTTATGTGAGCACATTGCAAACTGATACTCCTCTATGCTCAATATATAAATATTTATTGTATGATAGATATCCCTAAATAAGTAAAGGACTTAAAAAAAGCAAGATCTACTCTTCCTGTTGGACTTTGTCATCTTGTCATCAGATGTTATTTTGCTAGTCAACATCCTTTTAAACAGTTGTATATTCCCACTTCCATTGTGTAATGCTGAGCACAATGGTTTTGTCTGCAGTGTATACAAAGGTTGCAGCCATTTACTGAAAGAGTTGTAAGTGAAGTTAGTATGCAAAATTATTTCCTCCGTGACCATTATGATGTTGCGTGGATTCTAGGAGAGAAGACAATAGAGGGAAATCTAATTGGACAATTATATGGTCATGGTATTTTTCTTAATAGGTTTTACTGAAGATAGGATTGCTTCTGATTTCAGGCAGCAAGCAAGCAGCTTGATAAGATGAATTACTCATGCAGTCCTGGTTTAACAAGCAGAAACTGGTAGACCTGGAGAATTCGCTAGTCTGAATATGATGGGGAATCCTCCCAAGACGAGAACTGGGAATTGGAGCAATTGTCTCAAATTGTGGGGAAACCTTTTTTTTTTTTTTTTTCTTTTGGACACACCTCTTCCAATGCCTAACAGCCAGTGATTCATCAGCTGATTGTCAGCCTGGAGGTGCACACTGCTATCGGAGGGGTGTCGAGTGGGTGCCTTTCAGCGGTACTGGAAGAATAATTGAAGACTTAGAATATTTGGGGTCACAAATTGAAGGAGGGTTTATTGTCTTTATTTTTTTTTCATTAACTTACTCCTGTTCTTCATAGGCTTGTGGAAAAGATTATTTTTTTTTTCCATGGTTACTCAAGACCTTCTTGATCTTTTTGGAGGATCATAATACTTATTCACAGTAGGTTTTATGTAATGAAAATTTGGTCTTTTGGCCTCAAGCCACAATTGACATTAATGATAATTAAATTTCATTTTCTCTTCTTCGAGATCTAAGCTTCTTTGTTCAAGTCTGATTTTGCAGGATCAGCACTTCACTAGGAAGCAAGCTTTTCATGAGACCTCAGCAGCCTGAGAATGTGGAAGACTGAGTGGGAATTGAGGGTGTGTAGTGTCAAAGCTTGAGCTTGCCAAAGGGAAATTAACTGGTGTCAGATACACTTGCTATGCAGACGTTTGTGATATAAGTACTGGGAACCTGACTGAGAAGTTGGGAGGAAGTTTTGGGAGTACTGTCAGTGAGTTTTGTTATGTAACTGTTATTCTGTAACAGTTTTTTCTGCTCACAGTAACATCCCAAATGAATGAATGAGTGTAGGTAATAAAAAGTGAAAAGGCAACCTCCCCCTCAAGATCATACACCAAAATTATATAACCAAAAGTTCTTTTCTTAATGTAGCTATACAGGAAATAGTTTGCAAACTCAAAAACATAAGAGCAGCCTTTCTCAGTGGTAGATTTAAGCTTGGTTTTCACAAAGCCATACTCTTACTTGTTTCTTCCTTAGTTTGTAGTTTTGTCTGACAAGTTAATGAGCAACTTTACTCTTTTTCAGTAATTTTTGAACTGTAATGTCAAAAATCAAAATTTTTGTTGAAAATCAGTAGATTTATACTGCAGTTTTCCGTCAGCTCATTTCTTGTAGTGCTGTTTGATGAATACACTGTAATGCAGAATTTCAGTTAAAAAAATGTATGAAAATATTAGAATTTGATGTAAAATCTAGTTGTCTTCAGTCTTCATCATCCTAGAAGTGAAGGCATCCATTTCTTTTGGAGTTAATGAAAGATATTCATGTTGAAGAATTCAGAATGTTTGAATTGAAATCTCCCTTGAAAACAATCAAAGCTTAACTTACTGATTACAAAGGAAAGGCGGTAAACTTAGAAATGTGAACAGCCCCGTTTCTTTGATTAGAAAATTCTCAAACTCATGGCATTAGCGTATTTTAGAAAAGGTTTGCATCTATTTTAGGTCTTAAAAAAAATACTAAAAACAAAATAAGATTTCACTGTTTACATCAAAAGCAGTAGAAAGAGAATAAGCTATCATTTTATGCAACTAGCAGACAATTATCTCTCTGCCTGCAAAAGTAGAAATGATATAAGAGTTTGGAATTTAATGTCTCCTCTTAACTACTGATGTTGATGGATTATGAACCCATTGCCATCTGAAAGATCTGTTTTGTCAAAAAAAAGAAAATTTCAGGGTGTTTGTAACAAATTGGAATAAAGAGATATTTTAGCAAGTTTTGGCCTCCTCCAATATTTCTAATGATTTGTAAAAACAAAAATTAAAAATAGTAGTTCTAAGTGTTCAAATAGGGTGTGTTTGAATGGGGACTCTGTGGAAAGCTAGGGGATCAAATGATATAAAGTCAATACATTATAGTTAGAGTACGTGTATTAAATTATACAATCTGTAGGTTGGTATTCATTGTTGGTAGTCTTCTTGTTTCTTGAATTTTTAGATATGTATTTGGTTGATTTTTAAGGTACATGTAAATCAGTCTTCATTCCTACCTGTCCACTAGGGGGGGTTGAATGTTCCAGAGAGTTTGAGTAAGACACCAAACCAAGCAGAAATAAAACACGAAGGATATGTATTTTTTTTTCTGCTTAAAATGCAGTGTAATGAGAGTTGAGCATGAAATGCTTTTTGCCCACTGTGGCACTGGAAGGAAAGAACGTGTTGTTGGCTGTGTATAAGCGTACCAAAGTCTTCCAGACAGTTTGCTGACCTCAGATAGACCTTTAAGTCTCTGACTTGTCAGACAAGAGGGGCAGTGCTCCTCATTGGCATTCAGATCACAGGCAGCCACTGGGCTCAATGCATAGCCAAGTACTGCTTTAGGATTTAGACAAAGCCGCTCTGGCAAAGCATCCCAGTTGTCAGGGTAGCTGGCTGTTTCCTAAAGAACTATTACATAATGGAGAGACTGAAAAAAAGCTTTAGGATGCAAATGTTTTTTAAAGTAAAAATTAAAAAAATGAAAAGTGGGGGTAATTTGTGAAAAGAAGCTCGCCCCCCTTTCCCTCTCCCCCGCACGTACACACACCGTTCCAGATGATCTCATTCATTGGTTCCTCTGTGTGTTTAACTTCTCAGGGTCATAAATGTAGTTTGCTGTTTAACATTGTAATGATGTCACTCCAAAGGTATTTTGTGGAAGAGGAGAAGGGAATTGTCTGAAAGTGTTTGGGAGTCAACACTTTCAGATTTATTAGCTTTACTAGAGGTCAGCCATTTGTGTTTCTTCTCTGTATTTATAGTAGAGTAAGCTGGGAATTCAACGGTAGAGTTAATGTTTACATTTGAAACCTTGCAGGTAACACAAATAGATGTTCCACTTATTGCTACAACAGCTTCCCAGAGTGGAATCGTAATATAGAATCTTTCTGCTCTGTGTCCAGACTTACAGCCTACATCCACGTGCAGATTCTCTTGCACAATGAGAGGTTTGACACTTCCCACTTCTAAGTGTCCCCCTCCCGCTGCACCAGCATGACGTCATGTTCAGGATCTGTGCTGAGATGCATACAGGCCTTCCATCTCTGGGAATGGGATATAAGAAGCAGCACAACAGCTTTACAGTGCACTGGAGTTGAGAAAGTGATTACTACAAAGGCTACTTAAAAACATAGGGGGCTCCACTGCCTGTTGCTGTGCTGGCTCTGCTGCGGTTATATTGGCATAAACCATTTTGCTTAGTCAGCCTTAGTCTTAAATGTGTTGTATTATTTTAGTAATAATATGGCCCTTTTAAAACAAACTGCTTTGGAAAGCATACATCTTTTCAACATTTGTACATGTACTGCTGTCTCACCCATTTTAAATACTGTTCCAACCACTACACATCGCTTGTTTGTTAAACAGCAAACCTGCAGAGTAACCAGTATTCTGAAGAGGGATTTTGAAGTGTAGATATGTTTTCTGTAAGGATGTTATCTTTTTTTTTTTTTTTGGGGGGGTGGGGGGGGAGTGGGGAGAGAGGGGAGAAGGAGTAGCAGTGGGGGTGGTATTGGGGAAAATTTCCAGGATTAGGTTACAGAGGCATCCAGACAACACAATTTAAGCACAAGGTTTTCAAGAGGGGAGTGTGCTTTTTCCAAAAGTTGGGTCTCTGGGGAGGGATGCCTTCCTCATGGAAACACTTATAAATCACTAACTTAATTTCTTACCTAGAAAAATACTCAATTGGAAAATACTAAATTATGCTTTCTAGGTAGTTTAAGCAGTGTTTTCCCCATCACAGCAGGTCTCTAAGTAGGAGAAAAAGATAATGGGAGATCAGTTTGGGAGGTCAGAACCATTGAAAATAGAATCGTAACAGTATCAGCAGTCATGCTCAAAACACGTTGGCATTAGTCATGACCCAAACTTCCTACAGCTACAAGGGCTTGCAGAGTAGCCAGCTACTAATCCTGTTCTCCTAGTTGCATTCTATTCTGTATTCTGTTTGTTGTTTGTAGAGCAGTCCTACCTAGTGGCTGGATGATCTGTTGTTCCCTTTCATTAGAACACATTCAAAAAATGAAAATCCTGGATGGAGTATTCATGGAAAAAGGAGTTTTAAGATTAGATGGTTATGAGAACCAGTAAATTAGTGGTAACCGTACTGCTAGAAATCTTAAAATGATCTAGTGTTAAAGTTATACAAGGGCTGGTCTGAAAGTAATGCTTCCTATTTTATTGTGTCAGAGGCAGATGGTGATGGTACGTAATTAGAGGTTAAACCTTTCCACCAGTATTTATTACATTTTGTTGCCATGTGATAGATGGCAGCAGGGAGGCAGTGTGATAGAACCACGTCTGACTTGGAAGTGTGTATGAAGCAAAGGTGTGGGATTGAATTGCTCCTTGTGGAAAAAGTGCACCCATTGGCATTCACTGATACTTGCTGAATGTTAATGGAGACCAAGGTAATGAGCACAGTGAGGCACTGGGGGGGACATTTCAGCAATCGCAACAATGGCAATGGGTCACCTCTGCTGGTCATTTTTACCGCCAGTGTAAATGCACAGCTGGTGATGGTGACTATGTTGAAAAGTAGTGTTTTGTAGATGAGAATTTATTCTATCAAGTGTTATTTTGTCTGTTGTGGTTTCAATGGAAATAAACAGGAGGCATTACTTTCAAAGTGACCTACACATTTGTTTCTTGCTTGTCTGGAAGCTGTGGCTGATGATTATCATGCATTTTTGATTGGTTCATTCAAAACCTGTGGTTTCAAAGTGTTTCCTTTTGATTTCATATGCGTACTTGTGTATATATATATATCCTGTATTAATGTGAATGCAAGGATATGTGTACATTTTTCAGGATGCTGATAGTTTGCACAGCTTCAATATGGAACAGAGTGCAAATGCTGATACTGATATACAAATAAACTTTCCATTATCTACTACTCTTTTTCTCTCTCAGAGTTTTCACTTGAAACACAGAAGCAGTACATGCTTGTGTGTGCGAGTAGGATACCAGTCTCTGCACTACTCCTTATGTCTGGATTCAATACAGTATTTCTCCTAATTATTTCCTTTTATGTCTAACAAAGAGTAGTAAGCAAACAAACAAAAACCGGATATGTCTGCTTGTAACTTTGTGTGTGGTGGTGATGATATGAATGAGTAGTAAATGCCTTCATCGTTGTATTTTCTGTTTAGCATATAGCTGACTTATTTGACAATAAAATAACTGAACCAGATTTGTGTATCTAGCTGTAGCTGTTTAAGCATCTCACAGCTGTTCATTCCCCTCTTTTCACCCTTCATGTGGTGACAGTAGAAGCTACTGTTCCCATCAGAAATTCTGCAACAAATTATTAGCTCTTAACCCTTCTGATTTTGAAGTAAAATGGACTATGTTATACTATCATGTATCTGTTCATGTGCTGAGACAGAGAGATTATGATAGAGATGATAAATGTCTGTTCCTCTAGAAGTAGGGAGAACAGGTACACTGTAACCTTTGCATGTGCATTTCTGCTACATCTTTTGCTCTGCCAGCATTGTTCATCTAATTGACTAGTGTTGGTGCAGAGTACTAACCTGCAGGAAAATATAGCCTGTATTAAAAAAAAAACACAAAACAAAACAATTTGTTTGCTTTCTTCTGATTAGCTCCTAGAATTATCTTAGAGTGGGTCAAAAGAATGATTGATGATACGGAGTGGTTGCATTTTCTGAGTGGCTAGGAGTGACTGTATTGTAAAATTTGGTTTGGAATTACAGTGTAAGAGCTAGGAATGCAAGTCATAAATGTTACTCTCCCATGAGATTGCATTCTTGTAAATATAGCTGTTAATGTACACTGGAAGCTTAAGGTACCTCTAAATCTGGTGTTTCTTCACATTTAGAATACTAGGTGTAGATCAGGTGATTTATTGTTTTCAGTAGTTTTACTGCACTTTTCTGTTAAAGGAAGAAACAATAGGGAAAAAAAATCAAGTCATTGTGGGGATTGCTTATACATTTATACACTTGAAACTACTGGGTTTTCTGTGTAGACCTATGGGGTGTGGGCTAATGGGGAAAATGAGTTGGTTTATCATCTTCTGATTGGGCTACTCAAGGGATGGTTTCTCTCTGGAATAAGCCCAAAAATTAGGCTAGCCTGGAATTTTCTAAATAGATGATGCTCTCTGCATTTTCATGGGAGGTCTTGTTATATTGCAACTTTTATTAATAAATATTTATTCATTCTTTTAGTCTGTTAGGGAGTAACTGCTATGAATACAGTGTGTAGTGCTTGGCTGGCCGAACAGAATGGAAGCTATCATTTCCAAATGAGCAGATACTGGTGGAATGAAAGTAGTGGACATTGTAAAAAATTGTATAGAACTCTGTAGAGGATATCCCTCCAAAGTAGAATCGCAGTGTTGCAAAAGGAGAAGCATTAGAGGAACCTCAGGTACATTTTGTTATTGGTAGAGGATGCCAAATTAACTTGTCAGCAGAAGACTGCCAGTCTTGGAAAGGTGCTATGCTCTGATCACAGGTTTTCCAGTTGCACCCAAGGGGAGGAGTCTTTTCTCTGTTGCCTATAGCCTGTCCTTATCCTACTGCAATGTATTTATCATCTTTACCCTTCTTCCCAGCTGTGTTCTTACTCTCTGGGCAGTCCCAGTCTTTGCTTGCTAAGCTTTTCATTTGTGAAAAAAAATCATCCCTCAGCAGATGCTGAATATGGAATTATTCAGTTCAGTCATTAAAATCTGGCAAATCATAGGGTAGGAGGATCAGATTTTAGCTATCAATAGGTGGCACAGCCAAGTTCATGAAATTAGCGCATTAGAATTTGACTTCGGAGACGAGGCAGCTAGACTTAAACATTGTTGATGTTAAACTTACCTGTAGAAATGCATCGCTATGGCAAAGCATTTGGAACTGCTGAAAGGCAAATCTGTGGATACCATCAGAGGCTGAGGAAGGAATGATCAGACATGGATAAGTAATTTAAATAATTATTGAAAATGGATGTAAGTACTTTAAATTTTGTACTCATTAAGGAAAAGGAAGCACATGATTTCTGTCCAAATAACTATTTTAAACATTCACTTGAAGTATGTTAGAAGGAGTAGCTGTCTACTAGCAAGACTTTTCACCACCCATTGTCTGATACAACTAGAAGTGAAGTTGTTATTGAAATTAAATGTTGTTAGTTCCTGGGGACATTTCTGTTATAAAGGGAAATCCTCAGTACTGAAGGCTTACTATTTTTATGATGCTATTTTGGCTGTTGTCTTTGTTTTCCTGTCTGTGATGACTGTTATATGAGTGACCTGACATTTGTAGGACTGTTATTTTATGCAGACATCATCTTGTAACTAGTGGCGCTTTAATGATGAGTATGAACTTATCGTAGTTGGTACTGAACTGAAAGGTTAGTAATTTTTAAAGAGGCGATAACCTTAGTTTCACTTGAGTTTACAGATTGCAGCCAACACAATACTGAACAGGTACAGGAAAAAAAAACACAAAGTGTAGGAAAACAGCTAATTATAGTAATTGCAGCTGGTTTCAAAGTACTTCTAACAGTTTGTGCATAATGCTTACTTGAAAGCATCAAATGGGCGCTAGTTGTGAAATAGAACACCTGTTTGTTGTTGAGCATGTGTTTATGCAGATGATTTTTGTTGTCAAAGCACCTTGATGTAGAGTAGTCCTGTTTACATTTACATTCTCCCCAAAGGATTAACAGTGTTCTCTCAATAAATTTGCAGTCTATTCTACTCTCAAAGGCTGCTGTTTGGAGGGTGGTGTGAACGAGGCAACAAGTGCTTGCTAATCACTTGAATATACATAATTAGCGACAGTCTGGTGCACTGGAGTCTTTGTACAACCATAACAATACTGATTGGCAGCAACAGATAACAATAGTTGTGGCAAGGTGCTATTTGTTGAATATTTGAAGGTGTTTTTCTTTCATATTTGCAGTGGACATTTTGAGTTAATTATGCCATTATTCTGGAACACTCTTACTGTGGTGTGTTCATGTCAGAGTTAAAGGTCGGTCCTGTGGCCTCTTGTACACAAAGGTATAAGATCTCTGGTAAATACATTATGCCTTTTGAGTCTAAACTGGATTCCTTTCTTTTTCCTTCATAATTTTTTTTTTTTTTTTTTTTTTTTTGAACCGTAGTATTTCTGTGTAAATGACTTTATTTGACCCAGTTTATCACAGGGGAGTTGGGACTACATGGCCTTTAGAGGTCCCTTCCAACTCTAAGGGTTCTATGATTCTTTCCAAAGTAAGAATGTAAGGTTTGTCTGAAAATGTGAGAGATGAAGGTACGTGGTGATACTCACGTTCTGCAGCGATCAGTTATATGTCTGGCTCTATTTGACAGGTTCAGTATATCAGAAAAAAACCCATCAAATAATTGGTGAGAACATTTAGAGGTAACATAGGCATACATTAAATAACTGAGAAAATTAACTGGATTGCTTCTTATGTTTTTTATGTTCAAACAAAATGTGTTTTGATGTGGCAAAATGCTTAACATAAATTTAACTGGAGGGAAAATACTAGAAGAAGTAGACTATTTATGAGCATCTAGAAAATAATGAGATGAGTCACTGTTGATCTGGCAAGGTTAAATTACATAAAACGAATCAAATTTCCTTTTACTGACAAGGCAACAAGCTTTGGATGTCATATCTTGGATTTAGTTAAGCTTCTAGTACTCTATGAAAAAGAACACTTCTGTAAGGTAACAAAAGATGCATACATTCACTGGAACAAAGCGTGAGGTTTGTTTCTAACAGTAAAATTTGTAAGAATAAAAAACAAAAACAAAACCAACAATCCAAAATAAAAAACCCACCATGCTGAGTATTTTTAAAATGTTCTCCATCTAAATCTAAGTAAATGTGGGTTAGAACTCTGGCAGGCTCTGCCATGTGTTCTGACTAGAACACACTAGAACACTTTCACTGCTGAGGTGCTTAATGGAGTATAGTTTTCAGGTGTCTCCATGGTGAAGGGGACTCCAGTGGGGATGCTGGAGGATAGGATTTGAGTTCAGAATGGTATCAGTAACGTAGAGATGTGGTGTCTGAAGAGACGGAAGCTATTTGAAGGAACAAGTTTGAAATGAACACTGGAATGATCAACTTTACAAAAAAATGGAGAAAAAGTGCAAAGGTAAGTCACTCTTTAGAAAGAAGGGGTGCCAGTAGGCACCATGGATGGTAGTCTGGATATTAACTGTATCTCAGTGTTCTTAAGAAGACAAACATGAGCATATATAAACAGTTTTGGAGTCTGTAAGGACCATCTATCTGCTCCACTGAGCACTTCAAATCTCAATTGCCAACAGCATCCATTTCTGGGTGCTGCAGTTCAAGATCAGGAAGACTATAAATAGAGACTAGCAATGGAAGTGACTGGTGATTTAGAGAATGTGACCTGTGAGTATAGGTTGAATGAACTGTAATTACTGAGGTTGAGTAAGAATAGAGAAAATGAATGTAATCTGTTATTTATGTTACAGTGGAGAGTAAGTATAAAATAAGAAGTAGTCATGCTGTGTCTGAGTCATACCAGTGGCCTATCTAGCCCAGTAATCTGTCTGCAGCAGTGGCAGAGAAGATGCTATTTAGGAAGAGCTTGCAAACTGCATCCAGGCCTCGGGCCTCCAGCATAAGAAAGATGCAGAGCTTCTGAACAGGTCCTGAAGAGGGCCACTGAAATGATCAGAGGGCCAGAGCACCCTCCTGTGAAGAAAGGTTGAGGGAACAGGGCTTGTTTAGTTTGGAGAAGAGAAGGCTTTGGGGAGATCTCATTGTCACCTTCCAGTACTTCAAGGGAGTGTATAAACAGGAGAATGTATGACTGTTTACATGGGTTGATAGTAATAGGATAAGAGGGAATGTTTTTAAACTAAGACAGGAGAGGTTTTTGTTAGATGTTAGGAGGAAGTTTTTCGCACAGAAGGTGGTGACACACTGGAACAGGTTGCCCAGAGAGGTTGTGGATGCCCCATCTCCAAAAGCATTCAGGGCCAGGCTGGATGTGGCTCTTGGCAGCCTGGTCTGGCGGTTGGTGACTTTGCACATAGCAGGAGGGTTGAAACAAGATGATCTTTGTGGTAATTTTCAACTCAAGCCATTGTGTGATTCTATGAAACTTAGCCATTTTCTTGCCATTCACTGTTGTATTTTTCCAGTGTCTGAAACTGCTGTATTAGTAACGTTGGATGTTTGAGCTCTGTTTCATCGGTCTTGTATCCGCTTATGGGCCTGTTGTCCATGAATGTAAACTCTCCTAGAACCCACCAATGCAGACTGGCTTTTTGGCCGTAAACTTCAGATGTAGATTTTTAAAAAAAAATCGTTTGTCCATAAAGGGATTGCTTCTACACTATCAGTGCATCTCCTTCCTGGTACATTTGTCAGGTGCCCTGGCTCTTGTCTTTGTGGTATTGGATGAACAACTGCACTGATGTATTGCCTCTGTGATTTTGTAAACCTCCATCATACCCCCTCAGCCTTCTCCCCTCTGAACTGAGAAGTCCCTGCCTCTTAATCTTCTAGATCTTAATCCTTAGAAAAGGTAGCTGCTGCATCCCCTGGATCGATTTGATTGCCCTTCTCTGTATTTTTTGTAATTGCACTCCATCCTTCTTGAGATGTGCAGGTTAATGAAGATGTGGGCACAGCAGTGTTTTCTGCGTCAGCAAAATTACATCCTTTCTCTTCACAGTATCTTGTCTGAAATGCCCATTTTTTTGTCAGTTCTTTTGTTGTTGTTGGCTGCTGCTTGTACATGAACTTAAGATTTCATAAAGCTGTCAACGATGACTCTGGGACTCTCCTAAAATTTAATTCCTGTTTCTAAGATAAATGTTGTGAGTCATGGTTTGGATTATTTTTTTCTATATGTACATTACCACACATTTATATACCATTTGAGCTTTGCCAGCTCAATTTTGTGAAGTCCTTTTTTCTTTTTCCCCCCCCATGCTATTGGCATGGTGTTTGAGTATCCACTACAGCGTTCTGTCATCATTAAGCTTTATGATTTCATGGATTATACCAACGTCCACATCTTTGATTAAGATGTTGAATAGAAATGATCCCAGCGTGGATTCCTGTGGGACCTGCTGACTGTCTTCCTCATGCTGAAAAGTGGCCTTCAAGCCTTATGTTTTGTTTCCTGTTCCTCAGCCAATTTTCAGACTGTATATAAACCTCTCTTTTGCTCCCATGTTAATGTACTTTCTTTAACTATGTTTGGGGAGGAACTTTGTCAAACACTTTATGCCTACTGAATGCCCTTCACCCTCATGTTTATTGCTCCTCTTGTCTTATTGAAACCAATCAGGCTGATGAGGCAGGTTTTTCCTTCACAGCAGCCATGCTGGCTCATTCCCAGCAGATCCATGTCTTCTCATGTGCCCTGTGATCTTACTTACTGCAGGCTCTAGTGATTTGCCAGAAGCAGGAGTCAGACTTGCAGGTAGTTCCTGGGATTCCATTTAAACACTCTTTGTTTAGAGTCGTGTTGACAGCCCGTCAGCCTTCTGAGCCTGTGGCCATTTGTAAAGAAGGGTTGCATGTCTTGGCCAGCACATCTGTGCTTTCAGATTTCACTTATTTCAGCACAGCTGGCTGACTGTCATCCAGTTTTGGGCACTTAGTGACATCTAATAATTCCTACATGTTTGTATTAAATAATCTAGCTTTCGCCTGTTTACTACTGGGAATGATCTGGGCTTGTGTATCTTTCCAGAGTGTTCAGAAATAAAGACGAAAGCAAATAATTCATAGGTTTCTGTGCTGAGGTCTTATTATCCCTTTCTGTGCTTCTTTTATCAAGCAGTCTCAGTGATTTATTGTCTTGCTTCCTGGTTTTGATGACAAGCATCATTTGCAAGAAGCTTTTCAAATTATTTTCTAGCTCTGTTAATTTATTTACCCTGACCTGACATTTCATGATCTTTCCTTTACATCCTTATTTGGTTAAGTTTTTCATTCTTAATGCTGATCCTTTACCTGTAATTACCTCTTTAGTATCTTCATTAGGACATTAAGATAGATTTTCAGTGATGGTTGAGAGGAAAGGGAATTTTTTTTTTCTCTGAATAGTGGCAGCCATTTTCAGCCTGTTTGTAAGATCTTGACTTTTGCATTGCTTGTTGGCCTTTTTCTTTTGATTCTTTTCTGTATTTTAGTTATATTTTTCTGTTGATGTTGAATATTTACAGACAAGAATTATTGGGCTAGTTTTCTTCCACTCCAATGCTAAACCTACTCGTGAAGCATTCAAGTGGATTCCAGGCAAATGGAAAAATCTTTCAGCTGAGAAGTAACATGATATTAGATAGTAAGTTAATAGTAATGGTAGTTGTTTCCATTGTGTTCTTTGCGGATCCAGTGGGATCTGCCACTGTTTCTGAGGAGGCTGCAGATTGCTACTCAAAAAGAAACATCAGCCAGCTTGTCAGAGGTATAGGACAGTATACCCCTCTTGGTATTTAGGACTCTATGTTTCTACTGGAAGATGCTAGGGTTCCACCAAGTGAAAAATGTCAAAATCCACTGAATTAAAAAATACTGTTATTCAATGGTTGTAATTCGGAGAGTTCCTTAGAAAGTACTGAATCAAATAGTGTCCTTATTATCTCTAGAGATGCACAGTAAGAATACGGAGAAGTGAATTGGTACTGAAAGGTAGGAATCGAGAATTACATTCCAGTTTGTCTCTTAATATTTAATATTAAAGAAAAATTGTAATTTTTTCAGTGTTGGAGAGAATGGCTTCAGAGCCTAAGACTAGAAGAACCAGTGAGCATGAGTATTGAGAGGTTTCTGATTGCTTGGACATGAAAAAAACTTAATGAGGTTCTTTAACGTAGTGAGGTAAGGATAATTGTGCCTCATGACTGAATGTGGAATCTACATGTATTCAGAACCAGGATGAGGTTAGTTATGAGGAAAATTTGAAAAATACTGTCAAATGTGTCTTCATGCTATCAATGCAAGAGATGGACTTAAAAAAGATGTGTAAGAGATGGACTTAAAAAAGCAGGAACGATATATCCATAATGAGGAAATTTTGCGACCTGCTGTATTTCCAAAGAGGTTAAACTGAAATAATCAGATGTTCTTTTTTGTCTTAAAACACATCGTGAGTAAAATTCACAAAATGCCAAATACTGATTTGCATGAGAAATTTAGAGTAGTAATGAAATCTCAGATCATTAGGAATTTTTCCAAGGGCTGTTTAGAATATTATTCCGATCCCGTTGTTCTTTGCTGAGGTGTCCATTGATAAACCTGTATTAATATTAAAAAATAAATTTACAGAAATTCCGGATGAGTTTCATAGTCTGTCTTGGATGAGTACTGCTGTTGAAACCAGTTCAGCACCTTTGTGCTCAGTACTATGGACAGTTAGAGGTCTCTCAGTGAACATAGAGTGTCCACATACATCCCTTCCTCTGCTTTCATGTTCTGCCAAGTTAAGCCACTGTTCACTTTCCTGTTAAAATGATGGCACAGGTATTACTGTTTCTGCACTTCTACCATAAGAAGCAAAAAAGTGCAAAAAAGATGCAACTGGTCAGCGTGTCCATCCTCTTGCAGGCAGAGGGCACAAGAAGAAGCTGTATGTCTTGTGCTTTGATGCTTGTACGATCAACCAGAGGTAGTCATACAACTGTTCCCTACTTGTTTTACACATAGCCAGAGCATTTGAACAGATGCCTAGTGCACCAGGGAGAGAGGGAAATTTTGCAAACAGTAACCAGAGGATGTTTTCTTTTTACTTCTAATCAAATCTAGCAGTATGCTGCTAATGACAGAGGAGGTTCAGCTAGAGCCTGTCTGGAATGCGTCCCTGTGGCCACTTTGTGCTGATTTTAGCATGAATATGACTTGCAGGCTGGTGGAGTCAGTCATCTGATCTGATAGGACACTGTCCTTTTCCTCTGTTACCTCCCCCATTCAACATCCCCAGTTCCTTTTTTTTTTTCTTCTCCTTTTCCTATTGGACTAGTGAGCTGCACAACTGGATCAGACAGGGAAAGCCAATATACAGTAGGGTTGGAAGGGGCAGTTATAAAACAAACAAAAGAACAACAGCAAAACCAAATCCCAACAACAAAAAACTGCCACACCAAAGAATAATGTGAACTTCTGTGAGGTGTTTTATTGGAACTGGAGAAATCTGCAGACAGCCTTATTTCAAGAGAGTGAGAACTTCTAGAGGGCTGACATGTTTCTGCAGCTTATTTTGATCATTTGGGCTCACCCTACTCTGCTCCCCATGGAGATAAAGAGTATAGCAGAGAGTAGCCATATCTCTGGAAAGCAGCCCTCCCCTTAATCATCTCAGATTGTCTGGAGAGGGCTTGCTGTCTGTCACCAATAATCATGTCACTAAATTTCAGTCTGTCTCTATCAATTGTGGTCTGTTGGTACAAGATCAAGATGTCACTGAAAAGTAAATTCTCGCGGTATAAAATTGTAGGTACTCAGATGACAGTCCTTTGTTGAGACTGTTTCAGCTGTGCTGCTGATACTTGCTATTCTTACATACAGACTTGATAAACAAAAAAAACCAGAATACTTTCAGGACAGTGGAGATGAAAAATTTCTGTCTGTTCTACTGACGGTGAGCTCAAATTCCCCAAGGAGCTTAGCATGGAAAAATGCATCAGCATCATAACGGGCACTCATCTGCAGCACGACCTCCAGAAAACAAAGCAGTGTTTTACTCTTGGGATTAACAAACATGTGTGAGCTTTAGTACTGTTGTTTGGTAGTCAGGTGATAGACTGCCCATATGTCCTCGTACCTAATTCTGGTATCAGATTTGTTTCTCTTTGAAAAACGAGGTAGAAACATAGCTTTATTCTGTTGCCACTCGTTCCAGTTCTTAAGTCAGAAGCAGGAATTTTAGATGATGTTTTCAGAAGTTCTGTATCTAAATCTGTTTTTCTCACTGTAAGCTTTTCTTGGCAAGGCTTTTTCTTCATTCTGTTAACTTTACTGGGAAAATAAATAAATGATTATAGAATATAGATGACTTGTATCAAATGGATCTTACCATATCTGTGCTCTGCATACCAAAGTGAATGTTAGAGGGTTCTTCAGGTACCTGCAAAGTTGGAATCCCTTCCCCCAGGCAGCAGGGCATGCTTTCCTGGCTGCACAGGTAGAAGGGAAGGAAGGAAAAGTTTTTCTCAGACACTCACAACCTTTGTCCAGCTGAACAGATATCCATATCTCATTGAAGAATCTCTCTTTAAAATTTTCCTGGGGGTTTGGACCAGTGAAGTGAGAATTTCTTGGCTCCTGTGCTCTTAACCTTCAGATGTAAGAAAAGTAGTGGTTTAGTAGGTACTGTTTTGCAATGGGAAGAAAATACTTTGCTCCGAAGTGTAGTGAAGTTGAAGGGTTTAATTTAACAATAAGCGTAAACAAGCATAAGACATTGCTTTTTTCTCTTCAGTAGTATTTTACCACTGGCATTATGCTGTGAGGAAGTTATGATTTGTAGGTCATTTTCAGCAAATGATTAAATGTAAATGTTACATCAGTACTATGTAACATCGTTATTAAAGTTTGGTGGAAATACATAGACCTCCTCTTTCTATTTCCTACATCACTATTTCCTACATCCATTGTAGATCAAGTAC
This sequence comes from Centrocercus urophasianus, assembly GCF_019232065.1. NCBI lineage: Eukaryota > Metazoa > Chordata > Aves > Galliformes > Phasianidae > Centrocercus > Centrocercus urophasianus. Next base: position 69,171,333 of record NW_024884142.1, on the reverse strand, counting down.
TCATAGTATATTTCAGATACTTGGATTTTACTTAGTTCACTACTTTTAAAGAGAGTTGCATAATTCTTTAGAGAACTCTGTAATTCATTAAAATAAAAACAGAATACACAACTACCTCTAATAAATGTTTTGATTAAAATGGACATTTCTGAACCTTCTACAGACAATACCTGCTCAGATGTGACAGAATTTGTGACATCACCAGTACAGACTTTCACAAGGATTTTGAAGTCAGTTTTGTAAGTCAGTTTCCATTTTTTCCTAATTAGAAAATGGTACTGTTTACTTTCTGGAGGAGAAATATGTCCAGTAAAACCATGTCAAGATGGTTTTGTTATTTCAATATTAACACAAATGTATTTTGGAAAATTATCATTCCTTATTGATTCCTGTTATATTGGTGTCACAAATGTTAAATATTTGATGCCAGCTAAAAACTGAATGAATAATCAGCGTGAATTTCAGAAAAGTCAGTTTTACAAAGAGATTATCAGTGTTTTCTCTTGTATAAGATTTGACTTCTGCATTGAATGAAGTAGAGTTTTTTTTTCTCAGATCTTCTGATGAGTTTGACTTTCATGGCAAAGTTGTTTCGGAGGCTAAATCATTAGTTTAGGAAAAAAAAAAAAGTGCAGAGAAAGCACAAAGTAGATGTTAGTGAACATCAGTACCAAACCTCATCCTGAGTTTGCACCATGCAGTTAGTTAAATTTCTGTGCCTTACCCAGGTCAGTAATTTTTTAAATTCCACATTATGACTGGAATTTTGGAATTCATATTTAGTAGCTCTGTTTTAAAAGTTTCTAAAGGGTGTTTGAAAATGAGGCAAAATTCTTGTGCTAGTAAAATTGCAGGTTTAAGAATTTCACGTTCCTGCTCATTAGTCAAGCTTTCTTTTAATTCAGAGAAATGGGAAAACTTGAAGTGAAAGACTTTAAAATTATCTGATTTGCCTGAGCATTTATTCCAATTGTAATGTAGCCAAATCATGCAAGATAAAATACTGTAAAATATGTATATTAAAATTAAACTGTATTATGATTCATATGTGGGCGTTACAAGTAGTTTTATTCATTTTAAGGCAGTAAAATATTTTAGAAATATGTAGAATCCTGTGGTTGAAAACTGGGGTGGTTTTTTAGCTTCAGTTGCTTTACTTATAGTCTGCAAGTATAAGAAAATACATTACTGACCAAGTTCTCATCTTCTTGATGCTGTTTCTGGTATGGAAAGTACTTCATGGCTAAATCAAACTATCAGTTTGTATTGGGATCTCTGTTTGCATTGCTGAGATTTTGTTGATATCATCAAATTGTCGTTACTGCTTCACAAATACATGTCAAAATACTTTATTTCAAGTGATTTTCGTATTGGAAATTTTAAGTAAATTTTCAGTTATTTGCCAAAGTAGAGAGATTTGCCAAAGTAGAGAGATTTCTCCTTAATGTGAACGTATATGTTTATCTATAATTTTTGTGTGTACACGTGTAATACAAAAATGTTGCCCATATACTTTGCTTTCATAAAATCTGAAGTAGGAAAATTCCTGGTTTAATTCTGTGTCAGCAGTAACATCATTGCTTAGTGATGTAGTTGATCTTATAAATTTAAATCACTCAGACCTGCTTTTGTAGCTTAACCAGAAAGCAAGAATTGCCACCACGTGTTAGGCCAGCAGTCCAATTCATCAGTCATTAATTTTGCATCAGTTTGTGCTGATGCCTCTTCTCCATTGCATCTTTTGTGTCCCCAGCCTATTATTCCCCCGTTTCTCCTTTGTGCAAATACTAGCTGTACAGTGAGCTGAAATTGTTTTGATCAGATCGAAATCCTGTTCTTCTTGAGATGTGCTTCTGGTGTAGACCCGCCTCAGCAGCACGTATTGGCACTGCTGACACGTTGGAGTGAGATATGGGGTGCATAGCCCATTTCTTTCACAAGTGTTCCTCACCTTCCCAAGTGCACTATGCTGGTTATAGGCTCTATTTAAGATGACCCAAGGTGGACAAGGAGTGGGACTTTCGTTCGCTGTCTGCACTGCCTGTCTAGTTACAGGTTGGTGTTAGGACTAAGGTGTGTTCAGTTAGAAGGAACAACATGCCCGTGTTGAATGTTTAGTGCAGCATCCTGAATGTGAGACTTTCTTTCAGAAAACAACAACAACAACCAACCAACCAAACAAAAAAGATGGACCACAGCATTGAAGGAGAGACTTGATTTCTCTGAAGGAGCTCAGAGTTACTGGTGCTGAATTGGTGGGAGCATGGCTGGCAACTTTGTAGTGCGAACCATTAGGTACTTAGCAGTGTTACAGACTCCAGCTGTAACTGTGGGTGCTGAGTGTTTGAAAATCTGCTCCTGAACTCTTCTGAAAATTTGTTTTCATCTGACCAGTTGTTCTGCTGTTGGTCTTTAGTGACATTAAATCCTTTTGTTGTAGACCTTTCTTGAAACTGAAGCCTAATCCAGTCATTGTCTCCTCTGCTTCTTTGTAACTCCATTATTATTCTGTGTGTGTTTTGTCTCTGTATCCTTTCTACTCTCTTGTATTTTTTTAATATAGTCAGCAAAACTGTCACTTGCTTATAGTTGAAGGATAATATTTTCAGTGTTCCTAAAATTTTGTACCTTTACTAATGATAGCGTTTACTTTTCTTCTCAGTAGTGCAAACTTAAGCAAAGGTTACGTGGATTGGTCTTTGGTGCTTAATTTAAGACTACACACAGTTTATGAGTACATATTTATTAATTTGAGCAGTTCTTCAGTGCATTTCATCTGCTCATTCTCTGCTCACTCGAATGGCTTTGCCACTCAAATTCTTCACATTCTCAGAAATCTTGAACAGTATAACTGCCATGCAGTACATGCATGTGATGGCCTCAGATCACTCATTATTATATTAACTAAAAATGTTGGTAACAGGGAACTGTAGAGCATGGGTGATTTGAAATTGGACCATAAGATCCTGTTTTGCTGTCTTTTACCCAATTTCCCATTTCTACTTTGTTGCACCACATAGCTTTTTAAAAATTATTATTCACAGAACTACTGATTCCCTTAGACTTATTTAGAAATATTTTAAAAAGTTGGAATAAATTGTGTCAGTCTCTATTTTCTTGGCATTTTGAAAGAAATCCCATAGGTACAATGGGAATGATTTTTCTACTAAAAGGCAGTGATGCTTTGTTTATCGCGTGTCAGTTTACATTAGTTAAGAGTATGATTAAAACTTGTAAACAGTTTTCTTAGATTACCATCTAGACAATTGACTTGAAATCTTCACGTTTCTTCCTAGCCTTTTTTGGTTTTTCTTTGGGGGCTATTCCCCTGAGATCCCTGAGCCCCCAGCACTCTGGTCTGGTGCCTGTTTTTGGGCCAGAGGCGCTGAATATATTTGTTACCTGAAAAAGTGCAAAGTAGATTTTCTGTTATCTTCTTCGATAAAGGCACTATTCTGGTTCTTTGAAAATGCAATTATCCTTATTTAAAGACTTCATTTTCCTGGTTAATTTTTCATCACATTTTTTCTTTTACTTGAGATTTTATTTTTCTTGCTTGGAAGTTCACTACAATTTATTTTCTATAAAAAGTATTTCTAAGATATATTAATTTTCCCATTTAAATACAGTGTTTCCTTTATTCATAGAAGGTTTTCCCAGCTTTGCTCACCTGATTCCTTATCTGTAGTGATTTCCGTATAATTTGGTGTCATAAGCAAGGTGAAAGGCTGGAAATGCGTGGCAAAGAGCAAGCAGATACCTAGAGTTGAATGGTACATTTTCAAGATTTTCAAGATCCTTGTGAATGAAGTGTTTGAAGTGCTAACAAAAATACATGAAAATACAATCCGGAAGAACATGGGGGTGGAAGTGGGGGAGTGGACTTGAAGTCTTTGTCTCCTAGCTGTGCCACACTCCAGAGTTTGGCTCCGCCGTGTAAGTTTATGGTGCAATTCCTTTTCCAAGTAGGATGGAACTTCAGTATTCTGAGGTTACCCTCAAGTGGTTTTTGAATTAATTCCTCTGTCCTGCATGGGTAACAAGAAAAATCTATCCTGATCGTGCATTTTAGAGTCAAGAATATCGAGGAGTGCTGCTGTCAGTAAATGACTTCCCTGAACTTTTTTGTGTATGCTATTCATCCAGTTTGAGAGAAATTAAAAAAAAAACCTTCAAGTGGACACTATTTAAATTTGGGGGCATGGGATTTTCTGCAATTAACTAGATTGCTATGGTAGGCCAATATATTAAGCTCAGGCAGTTTTGTTGCTAATTACACACAACTTCTCTGGAGTATCGAATATTCAGATCCATTTTATGAATATGGTAGAGAGAATAACAACTGTAAAACAAAGCACTGTGCATGTAAGTGACTGTTAGCGTGTATTTCAGAAGGGATAAATGCTCACCATATGGTACAATTACTGTGTCCAAGTTTTCAAATTAGCTTCTCTCATCCTCCTTATTACTGTCTTTAAAAAGAGAGGAAAAAAACCCAACATGATTTATCTACTCTGCAGCAGAACTCTTGACGCAAAACAGCAGCCCAGTTCTGTCCAGTTTTTTTTTCCTAGCATAATAGAGGCTGTCGGACTTTTTTATACTAATTACTGTGTGAGCCTCAGATGAACCCCCTTCAATTCACAGGGCTTTGTTAAGGGAGGAGCTGTCAATGTGTCTGCCCGTTTGCAGCTGTGCTGTGGCTTTAGCTTGCTTAACATTATGCTGCTTTTTAGACTTGACAGAAGGGATTTTTTTTTTTTTTTTTTTTTTTTTTTTTTTATTAAGGCAAAGCAGCCTTGTAGCGAAATGGTTTAAGCAGCTGCATTGTGGGGAAGCACAAAGAAGTTATTATTGTGTCTGTTTAGGGGGGTCGGATGGAGGGGGGAGATATTCGGCTGCTGTTGATGCCGATTGTTGACTTGCCATCTGCCAGATAGGGAGAAGAAAAAAATGACAGCTCCAGCAGGGTGTTCAAGAGGTTGTTTGGAGAGACGCATAAACATGTGCAGATGTCGAACTGAATAATGGCAAGAACTTGAGACGGTTTATGATGCTGCTGTTGTGTGTGCATATACAGAATGAATGTATGTGGAGATTTGGTTAGAAGGAGGGTACATATTAATTATCATTGTCCCCACCGCCTCCTTTACTTCTGTTAATTAGTTCAGGAGTTTAATATCTTCCTTCTCTCCATTGTTTGTTCCTAAAAAGAGCCTTTTCTTTCAGCAGAGAAAACTTTTGATTTCTCCATGTGGTGGATTAAAAAAAGAGAAAAAAAGTCTTGATAAATTTGGTACTTGCGGAAGTAGAATAACTAACGCAGTTATTTCAGTCTTAGACATGTGCAGGACAGGTGCTACACAAGTTCTTACATAGCTTTGTCTACCTCAGGACTGATGCATTGCATGCCCCTGCTATTGCATCCTGAGCTTTTCTTATGCAGAAAGTGCCAATTGGTGATTGTCTGCTATTGAATAATAGGCAAGTAAATGCTAAGGGTTAGAATGAGATTAGCAACTAATTTTCTCTTTCACTTGATCTTATTTTCAGTTCTTTCTCCAAGGGCAAGTAGCTGGTCAGGCATAACTTGTGTATTTTCCTGTTTGATGGTTCCACATAAAATAAAACAAAATTTGGGTCACTGTTTTCTTCTTCTAAAATCCTTTCTTATTTCTTGTTTGGTGATTTCTACTCAATATGTGTTTCCAGGTTAATGTGAAAAAATGTGAAAATCGATACAAACGTAGATGGAAATTAAACTTGCCCAGAAAGGCCAAAGGAAAGCATTATTTGATCCAGGTGATCTCTTATTTTAAGGATATAAAAGGAATTTTTTTTTTTTTTCCCCATAAATGCTATGTGCAAATTCAGCACTCTGATATCTGCATTGAACTGAGAAGTGGGAAATGAAATTGTGGTTGAGGAGCGCTGTGGCTGCAGATTGTAAACTTGTCTTCCTTAATCATGATATCATCAATCACCAGTATGTATCATGAATTGTTGGTTAGTCACAGCATGACTTAAATATTATTTGAATGAAACTAACCACCGTTTACTCTGAATATGTGAAAAAAGCAAACTTCTTGCTGTCCTTCGTCTTAGGTCTAATATGCATCAGGTTTGTAGGTCACTGATGACAATAACTACATGTGGAACAGTTGTCAACTTTTGGCATCATCTTGGCTGAGCAGAAAAAGTCAATTCTGGATTATGTCTTCAACTGAAAATTCAGGTGTGACTGCCTCCTACTCAAGTAGGATTTCTGCATCTGAGTCTAGGCACAGGTCAGTGGCACTGCAGTTGGTGAACTGCTTTTTGCCTTCTAGTTGAGTTGTCGGTTCTTCTACAGAACTGTTGCATTTGCCTTTATGTGTCATGGCTGAGGTGAAGCCTGAAGTTCTGTGGGCAGTGTTGTTTATCATAACGTCATGCATCCAAAGAGTTTCCAAGTAGATACTGAAGTGTACAGCGGTAACAAAACTGTTCTTTCAGCTCAAGCAGTTTGAGGAGTATTTTTGTGTGTCTTAAATTGGTTGTTTGCAAATGATGTGGACTAAATGGTAAAGTGAAAAGGTTCATTTTAGTGGTGTGATTGAGGGGAAAAAAAATGTCAGGTGAATAATGTTTGTGCTACTTTTTGGGCTAGGCACATATCTAGTGAAAAGCATAATGTTTAGAGGAGATATTCTGAAATTGTTGAGATATGCCAGTTGTTAAAGTGAGACATTTTGCTTTGCAAAAGCATGTTAGCAAGTATACCTGTTTTAAGAGTGGAAAGACAAAATTTCTGACAGCACATTAATCTGTTGAAGAAGCTCAGCTCGATGATAATGCCACTGTCAAACTTTATCATGTTCTTTTTTGCAAACAGTGGAAAGTTTAAGATTTCTTGTGTAAGCTAGAGTTGCCAATTTAATGCAAAAAATTGTAAGTAAAGAATACTGAGATGATGTTTAATTCCACCTAGCTATGTGTAAAAATCATGTACATTTTATCTTCTAATATATATATTTTCACCTATACACGTATTAAATCAAAGCTGCTGTAGCTGAGCGTATTTTTGGTGTAATTTGTAGATGAATATTTGTATACTTGTCTTACTCTTGAAGTATTTACAAAATCTAAGAAAAGTTATTTTTGTCTACTAATAACTGAGGGGAAAAAAAGGAAAGTTGCATATTTTCAGTTATGTACCACTTGATGGTGATAGTCCTACCTAAGAAATCATAAATATTTGCTAGTATTGAGAACTTGCAATTTTATACCAATTAAAAAATCCAGTGAGACAATACTTTTTTTTTTTTTTTCTGTTACTATAAATGCATCTTAGTTCTATTAAAAACTGAAAAACTGCTCTAAGAAGCAACTAATGTAGCACTTTGGGCTTGGGTATTATAAAGCTGTAAGCAAGAGAGAAATGTATAAATGTACATGGTGTCCCTAAATGTTTCTAGGATGTTGACCTTGGTTTTCCATTCCTGAACAGCAGACATTTAGAAAATATTGATCTCCTTTGTTGTTCACGGATGTTGATGTAATCCAGTACTGTGCTATTCCAGACAGCATGTGCTAATATCCACTTCTCTTTAATTTATTTGTTGTTCTAATTCTTATCCTTTAAGAATGGAGGGGAAGTGAGAGTGATGTTGAAACTGGCAGATTTTTCTTCCTGTTGGCTCAAAGTGGACATTGTAAAGGTCAATTCTCAATTTGTCAGGATGTCAGATAACTTCATATTTCTGGTACAATTTTTTAAAAGGACAAAATCTTCTGCATACTAAAATTGAGTATGCATTGTCAACATTTATTTTCCAGGAGATGCCAGAACACATCAATAATTTTAGATGCCCGTTTTGAAAACTGCATTGTCATTTGCATAGTGGCATGTCTATCTATTACTGAGTATTTTCCTCTAAATTTTTATATATTTTAAGTAAAAAATTGTTGATGCAATGGGAAAGCTCTGAATGAACAACAGAAGCTGAAGCAGAGTTGCATTTATACAGGATAGAACACTGACTCACTCCGGTAATTCTAATGAGAAGATGAGTGTGAGTGGTGATGTAAGCCCTAACAAACCCCTTACTCAAACACTTGTAGGTTGCATTCAAAGCCTCAGAGGAACCATACCCTGCTATAGAAGAAGAGAGGCTTGTCCCATTGAGAGCGTGGTTCTTCCTGCAGCTGTAGATGCAGAGAAGCGTGCTGAGACCATGGACAGTTGCTTGATGGCTTCACCCTTGTGAGATTCCACCTCTGCTTGGAGCTTGTCTGCTTTACCTGTGGCAGCTTTTGGTTTTGAGCACAACCTGCTGCTGCTTAAGAAAAAATAGCCCTCTTGTTTGTTGCTGTTCAGTGCTCCTTGGCCGCCATGAGGGAGAGGGTTGTCCCAGCTTTCTTCTTCTCTTGCTCACCTGAGTAATTTTTGGGGTGTGTTCCTGAGCCTGCTTGCTCTGCAAAATCTGCAAAATCTGAACATCCGTGTAGTTTTCACTGCTCTCTGACCACGTGGCTGTGAAAAGCAGAACATGCAATCTTCTTAACTACATTGGGCTGCTGCGATGTCATGAGAAAGTTCAGGCGTCCTCAGGTGTCCCCTATCTTAGCAAGGCATTCTGCTTATACAACTACCTTGTGTTTGGAAACCGTTCCCCAGTTTGCGGGAGGTGTCATGGAAGCTTAGCTGTGGTATAGGCTGATGCCCACACACAGCTTGAAATGTTTCCCATTCCATCCTTGTGACTGAAAAAATTCATTTGTCTAACGTAAGTACAGATGTGCTTAAAATGTCATTTAACGTTACTGGGAGCTGCGGGAAAACAGTATAAATAAGTAATCACTGTCTCACAGTGTAAGAGACAGAATCAAAGACTTAGTTCCAAATTCCTCTTTTCTTCGCAGTGCTGGAAAATTTTTAGGAGGGAGTACATAATAAAAATAGTTTTTCAAATGCTAATGCATGTTGGGTTAAACTGTGTGATTTAATGTTTTTGATGTGCAGTAAGATTTTGTTAAAGCTTTTTGCACAATGGTATAGTTACATATTGTGCCATATTGGAGAGCTTATACTGAATCATGAGGACAGGTATATTTTTTGAAGAAGCATTTCTTTTTTACAGTAGCTTTGAACTGTATTGCATATTTATTGTCATGAAATCACAGGTAAGTAAATATTAAACAGGAGTGTTTTATGTGTGCTGGTGTCTACTGACTTAGTCACACAGCCTGCTGCTGCTTTTAATCGTGCGTTAGGTAACACTGCCCTCAGAGGGCCAAGGTAAGTAAATTCAATCTCAAAACCACTGGCACTGCTTCTGGTATTTCACTTGACCCAGCATTTATTAAGGTTGCTACTTTTAAAGAAAACCTGTGTATGTGTATGATTAATTATATTTTTTATAATTTTGTTTAATGTTCTTAAACATTCAGTTTGTTCGTAACTATTAATTAAATGCTAGTACAGGGGAACTACACTCTGATTTAACGCAGAGGTGCCTCTAAACAAACAACAAGAAAAAAGCCAACACAGTGAGGAGAACGGTGTTTGTGTATTATCTTTGTTAAAGCTGCTGTAGTAAATTGATGACACAGACAAGAGGCAGATTTTTTTTTGTGTTCTCTACTTGGAGGGTTTTTTTTCCCCCCCTTCCCTTAAATCTCACTTATGTCTGTGTGGCAGCTGTTGCTTCTTTTAAGCAAGCAAGTTTTTGAACTCAGGTTTCTGTTGCTTATCAGCACTGTATGTTGAAGACATTTCCTTCACACCTCTAAAACCATTTACATATTAAAAAATGTAGACGTTTTGCAAAAGTGCTCTTTTAAAGCTTGTTTATTTTTATTAATAATAAGATTAATTCATCACTAAAAAAGTTCTTAAGAATTTCTAAGCTTCCATGTACTCAGGGTTACAAATGGATGAGACTGAAAATAGCAACCATTGAATCTGAGGTGAAGTGTGTGTTTGAAGAGATGCTTTGAGTCCTGAGGTGAAATGGAGCAATTACGAACTCGTAGTGATGTGCTTATCCAGCATGGGTGTGGTGAACACTCATGTGATTTCCTAGATAACTCTTCTTTGTGGGATCTTCAGTATGATTAGAACTACAGACATTGCATTTCTAGAATAAACGTGTTTTCTGAAACATGAAGGCTGGATTCTTGTGACTGTCAAAGGCAAACAATTTATTAAGGTTGCAGTTGGCAAGTATAGAGCTGGCCAAAAGGGTCGTGTTCTAAACACACCTTCATTAAGTGTTATTTGTTACTGTTGTTATCCAGTGTATTATTAAATACAACATGAATTAAAGAGTTGCATTTTATGAGTGTGGATTTTGCATGAAGATCAGATTGTATTTTCATGTGTGTCTAGAGGGCTGTGCCATCATATTTCCTATTTGGAGTGTGTTCTACCATAGTTACTAAAAAAAGCATGCCCTCACAACCCAAAACAGGTTCTCAGTTTGTATTTTGTTTATTATGTGCATGCATTTATTGTCTGTGTATCTGAGATGCATACTCTACTGCTGCTTTTCTCAAGCAGCTTTAAAAGCTGACTGGAATTAAAGATGTGTATGAATTACTCTGCTTTCTTTGCTGCAGTGGTTGAAATTAGAGGCCTCTTCTTACAGTCTAATAAACATACTCTAAGAAAACATGGTTTTCAACTTACAAGGGTGTAAATTTAAGCAAAATAATAATTTAGCTTACATTAACTCAGCAGGAAGTCAGGTACAAACTGATTAATTCTCTATGGTGGATCCAGTGCTTTTTCAAGTGCTACAGCTATGTGTCATTAAGTTGTCAGGATGTCTTGGATTTTGGTTAGCCTATGTGGACTTCTCCTTTCTCATAGAATTTCTTTTCACTTGAGTTACTGAATTGCCAAATGTAGACTGGAGTTTCTTCTCCTTTCTCTCTTCCCCCCTTCCCCATTCCCCTTTTTTTTCTTTTTTTCTTTTTATTTCTTTTCTTTTTCCTTTTTCCCTTTTTCCCCTTCTTGCTTCTTCCTTCTTCCTTTTCCCTTTTCACATTCCCCTTTTCTCTTTCTCCTGCTCTTGCTCTTTCTCTTTCTTTCCCTTTTCTTCCCCTTCTCCTTCACTTTCCCTTAAGTATTTGGGAAGCAAATACAGCAAACATACTTAGAGTAATTGAATACTGCTTATACTATAAAATATTTTAGTTTGGTTTGTTTTATATAGGGCTGGTAAGTTAGAAGTCACACTAACTTGTTTTTTCTTTCCCAATACTCAGCTGTGTTTTACTATTCTTTTTGTGTGTAGAGGATATATCTTTTAAAGCAATTCAGTAAACATGGCTATTAAGAAGTATCGAATAAAATGTTTTTCTGTCCTTAAGCAGATTGCATAGAAGGAATTCAGTTATAAGAGGGCACCTAGACTTTATCCTGAGTGTCATTAAACCACTTAAGCAGTTAAGTGAACTGCTCACTGATATTACTGTTTATTTTATTCTTCAGAAGCGTTCACCCATTTGTTAATTAAGTTATAAAATAAATAAAGAGCAGATGATAAGTATTCCTATATATCTGTTGCAGAATGATTTGATTGTTGGTCATTTCGAGGAAAAAATGCCATTTTTTCCTGTTTATCTGTGTGTGTATGTATGTGTGTATTTTTGGTGTCTGTACAGAAGTCTTGAAAAGATGGTGTTACTTTGATTCATTTTGGGGAAACATTTAGGGGAAATACTCTTCAAAGAAAAATGTATGTGAATGAAATACACTGGATACTTCTGAATCAACTATTGCATTTACATGGGTTGCTTAAAAAGCACCACCCATCGCCTCGCTGTGCTCAAATCCACTGTTTGGTCTCCACCAATGTTCAACAAGCGTCAATGAATGTCAATGGATGCAATTTTTTTCGCATGGAGGAATTCAGTTTCACACCTTTACTTTGTATGCATTGCTGTGTCAGATGCCATTTCATCAGACTGACTCTCTGCTGGCATCTGTCACGTGGCAATTAAATGGAATTAAATGGTAATGGAAGATTGGAGCATTGGTGGGAAGATTCAGCCTCTGTTGCCATACCACCAACATCTGCCTCTAACGTTGTGAACCAACAGAATAAAATAGGAGGTGTTACTTTTGGATCTGCCATTGTAAGCTGTGCATCCTGTGTCTTGCTATAATTTGCAGGGCAGAGACAGAAATACAGCAGTGCTCATGGACAATCTGGCATTACGTGCCATTCAGTATTGATATCTTCACTCTTCAGAGAAGTACTTGGAAGTACTTGTCATATTCCTCTAATGGTTTTTCTCTAAGCAAGATGTTGACTGCAAAACTGATTAGACGACCAAAAATCTATTCAGTTTTCTGATTCAGAGACTTTGAGTACCTAGTTGAAGTGCAACATGAAATGTTGCATTAAGAAGGGAATAAGTGTCTCTCTGGGAGCAGCTGAAAAGATGTTCTCTTTTTTTTTTTTTTTAATAAGTTTGATTCCAGACAGTGTCTGTGTTAATAGTAGGAGTTAGTAATAGTTTCTGTTTATTTCCTGAGGTGACTAACCCTATCATCCTTAACTCTTGGAGAGTCTGCTTACTTCTTTGCAGCTTCTTCCTTATGGAAAGGAAGGAAACTTTGAATGGCTGACCTGGCTTGGCTGTGCTTTTGTTCTGTCCTTATTGGATGCTGCCCTTGAGCAAGTTTTCTGTTGTTTTAGCTGCCTCCTTCCCAGTGAATGCACCTTCCAGGGAAGCCTAAAGTCTTCATAGATTTTAAACCAACAGGCACTATCTATCATAGCAGTCTCCTGGAAACAAGTAGTATATGAGAACCTTATGTAAGATTCATTATGAACTTTTCAACGTTAAGAAAGGCACTAGAATGCTAATATTTTTTAAACTCATATTGGGTGATATGATGTGTATGGCTTCAACTCTTTGATCCGGGCATATTTCTGCAATTTTTTTTTTTTATGGGAGATATTTGAAACATTCTTAAGAATCATTCCTTTAGTTAGGCCTATATTTATTATTTTCAATTATTCAGCAAACATAATTAAAGAAGCATCTGTATGTTTTCATGTAACGATACAGTTTTTCACTGTTATTGGCTTTAATGTTACATTTCTTTTCTCAAGGTTTTTTTTTTTTGTTTTTTTTGTTTTTTTTGTTAATTTGAGGTCAGATTTTCCCAATGTGAAATCATTTCAGACCAGCTGTGTCAGTGTAGATGTTTCCAACTGATCTAGCAAAGAGAGTTGAGGTAGAAAGTTCCGAGTCTAGACAAGTGCATCTGGTGCTTAACCCATCCCCCCCCCTTTTTTTTTTTTTTTTTTTTTTGTGGTCAAATGAAGTAACATTCTGAGCTGTTTCAATTTTTTTTCCTACTTATATGAAAATGGAAAATCTCTCGATAACAACACAAGGCAGGTGCCCTGTTATCTGGAGCTAGAAGTTTTGCTGCCAGAAGTTTTACTGAAGTTTTGAGGGCCAGAAAACATAGACTGGCTTCTAACAGAACAATCTCAGGGTCAGATGAATGTCATCTCTTCTAACTTCTGAATTGTCTAAAAGGTACAAGGTAAAACGGATGAGTTACAAAACACTTCTCAAGGATTGGGTTTAGCCTAGGGCCAGTGCAGCCCCTGGTCTATAGTAAGTTTACTAAGTTCTGAGCATTTTGCAAACTGAGAAATTGAAATAATTTTTCAGTTTCAGCCTTACTGAACTTGAAATTGTGTTTTTTAAGGTTAATACAAGTAGGTCATGATTCTTATTTCACAGTGACACTTTGATATAATCTGAAGAGATTCAGAGCAGTATTTTAGCATGAAGTTTACAAGTGTGTAATAAGTGTAATTACTTTTGAGGAAATTTGGAAATTTTGTATTGGTACATACACTTTTTAAAATATTATCTTGTGCAATGATTAAACAGTATCTCATTTAAAATCTTAGTTGGGAGTTGTATGTACATTATTTGTTCTGCAAAGTTGATAGAAGTCGAAGATGGGGAAAGATGGGCTAGTCTAAATGCACCTGTACTTACCTGAGTAGTACACATGAGTACAATTACTGATGAGGTTTTGGTATGATGAAATATTGCAATTTTGAGATTTTTCACTCTTAAATAAAATTGTTTAAGCTACCAGCTCTCTTCTGTCTTGTTCTTAATGTTTCTGTTCCTGAATACCTCACAGCTTGCAGAACCTTCCTTTCCAACTTGAGTAGGGTGAAAGTGGAGGTGGTGTGTTTATTGGTTGACTTATCTTGTAAAAGGTAACTGGATTGGATACCTTCAGTCTTCTTGCTGATAGTTTATATTTAAATGAACTTAATGATTTTTGCTTTGGTTTAGCAGGGTGATTGTTCTACATTGTAGTAACTGACATTTACTTTCGTTATTGTAAGTGGAGCTGTAGTGCTTACTTTCACCTACACCAAATTTCAGAGTGTTTGCATATACAAAAATGGGGGACTGGGAAGAGACTGGTGTAATGAAATTTCAGCGTACAGAATATAGTACAGTGCATGTAGCTCCTTACTACAGAAGCATCCTTCTACAGTCCAGGTTTTCAATTGCAATTATATTTTCTCTTCTGTTGGAGGAAGTTAGTTTCCTTTGTAATTTGAAAACATCTGGAAAGATTTTGGTATAATTTTTAGTATAATAGACATTGATGATATCTTTTTTAATATCTAGTTGTTTTTTTTTTTTTCCTCCACAGTACTAATGAACACATTTTTTTTCTCATTTAGGAGAATATATAAAAAACTGGCGGCCAAGATATTTCCTGCTAAAGACAGATGGTTCTTTCATAGGCTATAAGGAGAAGCCCCAGGATGTGGATTTGCCATATCCACTCAACAACTTTTCAGTGGCAAGTATGTATTTCCAGTATTTATTATTCTCTTAGCATACTGACAAAATATCTGTTATATTTTGCTGAATGCATTCTTTGGAATTTATTGATAACAGTGCAGGTTTGATGCCTTCTGTCAGGCTGGTACCCCCCAGTCTCGTGTCCGGCTCTACAAGTTTCTCTTACAAATGGCATTAAAGATTTTATCATAAGTGGGTTATTTTTAAAATCTAAGTCCTCAATTTTTGTTTTTATTTTATTTCTATCTAAATTAGTAACAATAACATTTCATAAATGATTGTTGTAAGATGAAAATCCTTAGAAAGCTTACTTGTATTCATACCACTGCCCTCTTTATTTTTTGGTAGTATCTCTGAATTCACTTGAAAACTCAAATTAATTAGAAAATTATCTAGACTGTCAAATGGCACAAAATTGTGCTAAATTATTTTTCTCTTGGATAATCAGGTAATCAGCTCTCCAGCCTGGTTAGTCAGTAATTTTGAGCAATCAGATAATTTGCATATATTAGCAAAGCTATAAAGTATGAATCTGTTGGATAAAATAAAGACATTGTGCTTTTTTCTTTTTCAAAAATGTTTTTAGAAGACAAGTTAGTAGGTTTTTTTTGGGTTGTGAGATTGATAGAATATTTTTGAACAGAAATGAAAATATTTGTAGAGCTAAGCGAAGGAGAAAAAATCTCCGAGTGTAAGATTTGTGTATATTATGGCTATAAACTTCTGAAGGAATGAATATTAGAATATGTAACCAACTTCTTTCAAAACGTGTTCAGTGTACTGCAATACAATAAATGGCAGTGTTTAGTTTTAAAGGAGAATGTTGGAGCCACAAGAGCAGGTGTATGTAGGGAAAGAATTTCCTTTATTTGCATTACTGAAGGAATTAATCTTGGGCTCCAATCCTACAATTGGAGGAGAATAACCTTGCACATTCTGATGATGGTAGAAATCTTACAAATGATATTGAGTTTACAAGCCTTTGAATATTTGAGACTCATTTTACCTTGTTGCTATGCAGTGCTGAAAGCAGTGATGGCTTTAAGTTGTTCATGAGAGTTGGTAGACCTAGCACTGACCAACTCATAGGATGTTATTCTTTAGCCATTCCTCTGACTGTATAACCCATTCATTTATAGCAGTTAGTAGTTTCCTAGATACTTTTTGACCTATGACCAAGGGAAAGAAAATCTGTAGAATTACAGCAGGTTTTTTTTTTGCCCTGCTTTACTGTGCTCTTCATTGCATATCTAGTCTTCCTTTTCCACTGCAGTGAGAAGGATGATCCAAACAGTAGTTCTGGCAAGTGAAGAAATAATTAACAATTAGTTCCAATGTTTTGATACTGGTGTTGAACTCTTTTTTTCTGATACCAAGAGGTTATCTTCTGTAATGCTAAATTAGAGTGCTGCCCCTGAACTTTGTTTTGATGGGAATTGGATAATTTTTTTTTGTTTCCAGAAACGACAGGAGTCCTTGCAAGTACTGTAGGTCAGATACTTAGACTGTGTAAGCTAAAGGAAGGAACTTGTAGTATTAATTAGAGAATTACAGTATTAGGAAAGGAGATGAGTTTTTCTGTTTTCTGGCAGGAGAAGCAGTGATTTAATAAGAAATAACTGCTGAGGAGAGCAAGAATAGCAAGAGCTTTTCCCTCACAAAAATAATCCCATAAAATTTTAGCAAAGTATCTATGTGGAGATTACAATGTAGAAAGTAAAACGTTCTGGAATAAGATTTTTTTTTTTATAATAAGATTCCAATTTTTAATTAAATATGTTAGATTTTATCTTGAATAAGAAATACAGAATTATATAATGTGCAAGGGCTGAAAAGATAAGGCGAGAATAGTATTATACTCTGAATTGCAAAGGACTGCTTTTGGTCAGATATTTTATCTGTCTGACAGTGAGATCATCAGTAGGGCAAACAAACAAACAAAACAACACTCTGTATGACTGAATCGGATCTCATCTGCAGTACCTGGTAAATCTCAACAACGGGCTTTATGGTCTGCAATCCCTGAGTTCCTGAGCTGCTGCAGTAGGTTTGCAGCCACAAGCAGTGCAGCATATTTTTCCTGTAATAGTGAAGTACATTTTTCATAAATTACTAGCCAGGCAGATGGAGTGTGAGATCACTGTTAATACCATCTTGATTAGGTTGGCAGGGACTTCAAGATATGTCTTTATAGTCCTATCTTCACGTAATCTTTGTAGCTATCTGTAAAGTGAGAATGTGGTCTCAGTCTACTTTTTGCTCTCCAAATGATAGACATCTTTGGCTCTTACTTACAGCTTGTTATTTAAGCAGAGAAGGCCAAGGCCATGGTATTATTTTTCTACTGTTTGAGTTGAACACTGGAAAGTTTGTACCTTTCTGCTTTGTATGATACTTGTTCTGTGGTTTAAAATTCTACACCCACTCTGTTACACCAGTTATTTTGATCACACAGATATTTACCCAACAGAATGACCCCCTTCCACTCCTGCTACCAAGCTCAGAAGACGTTCCCAGATACAGTATCGTTTTCCGAATAGTTGCTGCCTGATTTCTTCCAAGAAAGGTTTCTTCCAAGAAATACGGTCAAAAGCACACAGCTGAGCACTTTTCTCTCCCTGATCGTTTGTAGCCAGTGTATTCCCTCGTGAATCCTGTGAATGAGGGAAAGGCCTGAGAGGACAGAAATATTTGATAACCTGCTAACAGCGCTTCCAGTGCTGAATATTCCTTTATTAAGTCAGGGAAACCGTGTGGGACTGAAATGGCGGTGAGCGATCTCTTGCTGGACCGTAAGTATGCTAGGTGGAGTTGACCGGGGGGTATGGTGGAGATGGGCTGGATAAAGTGGGAAGATTTGGTACTGGCCCATTGGTGGCTGTTCTTTGAGGCCCCCAGGCAGAGCCCTCACCTCTCCAGAGCAGCCTTCTGGTGCATGTGAGTACCAGTAGTGAGTTCTCTTTGCTGTGACTGCTGAGCTGCCAGATCTTGTGGCAGGGTGAACAAATCTGTCTGATGATACCAGGTTATGTGCTGGAATCACTTTGGTTTCTCTCCTACGGAGTTACTGTATTTTATACCATATAGAGTCCAATTCAGAGACTAGTTCAAAGTCAGCCTTAGCTCTTTTTAGGTATAGAGAAGCAGTTGCAAGTAATCAAGTTACTGGAGCTTCAAGAGACACTGTTGATTGACTGAGTCATGGTAATGGAGTGGGTGTGCATTCCTGCCCACCTCAAAATATGTTAATTTAAATTGTTTTTTGCTTAGACATTAATGCAGTCAGAACCAGTCTAAAAATATTTTTGATTCAATTGCTGTAACTTCTTGGTATAGGCAAAGGCCTATATTAGGCTTCTTTTGAAAAAAAAAAAAAACTAACAGTACTCTGGATGTCCCCATGGCAGGATTTATACCCCTAGAGGTCCCAGAGAAGATCAGCATGATCTCACAACACTGTATCTAAGTGGTCCAGTGCTGTTGAAGCAGAATCAATACTGCTTTGTGTATACCACCTTGTTCTGAGATGGGAAGAAGTGGTGGTTCTTTCCAATTCTGTTTAAGGAGCTTTTGTGTCTTTACTAATTAAAAAAAAACAAAAACAACAACAACCAAAAACAAACAACAACAGCAACAAACAACAGCAACAAAAAAAAAACAAGCAGAAAAGAGAAACCACTGAAAGCCAGCACTAAAAAAAGTTCTCACATGTGCAATGAGTATGCAAGTGATCACATAGCACATTTGGGTTGAAGTATCTGCATGAACTGGCCTTTTGCCTTCATTTTGATCTTCATGTGGAGAATAATTGGAAAGAGATACATCCCTTTAGTGGTAGCCTTTGAACTTCGGCCAAAAATGATGTCACTTGGAATTTTTGTGGTATCTTGAAATATTTTACTTTCCAAGTACTCTGTAATACAGGTGAAATAAATTCAAGTTATTGCTAGAAGATACTTTGTACAAAAAGCTTTTTCTTAATTTTATTTTTCTTCACTACAGAAATTATCACCGATGAACCCTGGCTACTCTGAATGTAAAATTTGTGTTACTTTTTACTAATCTTAATCTTTAAATTGGCCAGAGATAAGGTTTATTATTTTAGGGATTTAAGAATATAAAAAACAGAAAAATTGAAGTGTTTTCAGTGAATAATGAATAGGAAAAAATGAATAAAAAATACGTATACATGTATATACCAACTTATCCATGAAGATGCAGTGCCATTAGAAATGACTTTTTTCCAGGAACTCCACAGTTAACTTTTCAATGAGATTTGAATTTAAAATCCTAGGTGTTTTTGGTTGTCATAGCAGTGGATGACGTGAACACACAGATACACGTCCAACTAGTTTCTTATAATTACAGCACAGATTTAAATCCAAAGTAATAACAGTACAATTGAATAAATAATATTCATTCAACACTGCAAATAATTTTGGGGAGAAAAAAAACACTGTATATAATTTGCTGAATACACAAATGTATCTATGGAAATTTAAACTCAAATCGAATGTGTTACCAGTGTTATTGTTGGATGTATGTATGTCTGTGTTTCTGGAAAACTGGACCAGTCAGTCCAGAATTGAGAGATTTACAAAGTACCTTATGAACTGTTTTTAGGTGGCATAGTTGGTATTCAGTCATTTGACTTAGAAGTTTGGATTCACTTGTTAGTTTGGGTCACGAATAAGGATGAGTTCCTCAGACTTATCCTTTAGTTTTACTGAGGTCACTCCAGAAGTATGCCTCCTGTTTATTTCCGTGGAAACAACAGTTACGAAGAGCATGATAGTACAGCAACAAAATGGAACATTGGTGGGATGGTTCAACCTCTATTGCTGTGCCACCAACATGTGCCTCTGATGTCACAGGCCAACATTATAAAATAGGAGGCATTACTTTTAGAGAAGCTCTTGGACAGTGCTTTCTCAGACACCAGTTTACCATTCTGTAATCCCCAGCTATCTCTAAGTAGGGCCTGGTATAAGCATGGCAAGTTAGAAAGTATACTGTCAGGTCTTTTTATCCTGGTGTGATACATTGATTTGCATAAATGAAATTGAGATGTTAGTATGTAAGAGAGAGGGATATGTTATGTTACTGTCTTCTGTGAAGACAAGAAAAACCTCAGGCAAAGCCTGGCAATACCATGTGGAGATCTCTCATTTTCATTCTCTCTCTTTGCTTGAAAGGGTGACTAGCAAACTAATTGTCATGATAGTAAGGGAAGGGCACTACTTCAGTATTTTTTGGAGTGCTGTAAATAAATGACTTCCCAGCATGGTGAAGTGCATCATGAATGGTCTTTTTCAGTTTCAAGGAAAGTAATCTTTTTTTTGGGTGTTTATTATTCAGTCATATATGTTGTTGTTGTTATAGCATCAAAGCACATACAAGTTCGAGTCATGAGCCAAGCACCACAGGAGTGGGATTTCTACCCATACGGAACAAAAAGTCAGTTCCTGCTCCAAAATACTAAAATTCCAAATATAAAACAAGGGATAGCAGATGGATGCAAACAGATGGGGGGAGTATGATAAAACAATGAGGCAGTACTAGCCTATACTATAGACAGTGGTCTCAGCCCATTAACAACTTATCTACTGTCCAGGTTAGATTTTTACTCTTTTTCTCCTTCTTGCTTCCTGTTTTTAAGACATCATGGTGAAGTAGATTTTTAAGGAGGATTTAAAGAAGAATTTGTTCACTAAAAAGAAAGAAATTATGAATGCTTTTCAGAAATGGAACACAGGGAGGATGAGTGATATGAATGATCATTTGGATACTGAATAAAGAGTGATAAAGAGGATGAGAGTAGGCTGTGGGGGTAGTCCATGTTGAAATCTTACTGCTTATGTGCTAAGGCTGTGCAGAAGATGGGAAGTGCAAAGAGAAGTGTGTTATAATCAAAGGGACAATGGGAAACAACTACCTCTGGAGCAGTCTGGAGGATGACATTTTTAGAAGATTGCATTTTTGGGGACCAAAGAAAGGATATTAAATTATTCACATACATTGTTACATCACCAGTCTTGTTTTAATGGGTAATGTTGCACATAAATAAATAAAATGTAGTGAGAAAAGAGGAGACTTGAGGAGAGAGAGCCTTTTGGAAAGCCTCAGAGAAATTGGATGGTGTGTATAGCTGTGTGGGAGAATCAGGAGAAGACAAATCTGAGAGGATGTGTGTGTATAAATATATATTTCTGTGTATACATATGCATGTAAAAGTCACAGCATTTCATATGTGAGCTAAAGCATGCCTATCTGTGTCAGTGGTAAGTAAATTATATATTAATTCTGCTACTTTCCTAACACAAGTCATTAGAGAAAACTGGATTCAGAATACATAGAGTAGCAGTAATGAAACAAGGTCGTGTAAACGTATCTTAACATGAGAAAGAAAGCTAACTGGAGTAAGTACTGAAGAGGCAAAGGTTGGGATAGTGAAGTGTTTATCTTCTGAAGGAAAGACTTAGAGGAAAATAAGAAATTAAAGATTAAATTGTAATGTAAATAGATAGCTAGATATACTAGATGTAAATATCTGCATATAAATATCTCCCTAGGTAAGTAAAAATGCATATGCATTCAAAAAAATGCCATCAGCAGTTCAATACTATTTATTTTATATCAAATGATAATCACAGGAAGTTTTTCTTTGTGCTGAAACACAGTTTGCATTAGAAATAATTTCTCACATATGCAACCTTCTGTTCATTTTTTGGTGAAATTTTTTATGGCTTTTTATATGTTTAACATTCTTGTCTAACTCTACCAACAAATTCTGCTGAAGATGAAAGCTTCCTTATATGAAATAGTAATGCAATATTAGTATTCCTTCTTTGTTTTTCTTTTTTTAATGCTGAATTAGTGCATTTAGGAAAAGAACACTGGTGATTATATGGTTAAAGTTATAGAATTCAAACTTTAAACTTTTTAATAAAATCTGAACAGATGATCTGTGCTTTTTTTTTTTTTTTTTTTTTTTTTTTTTGGAACTGGCAGGTTTCAGGCCCTCTAATTGGCTTCCCAGCTTTGCAGAGTAATTACAGCTTCAAGCAAACTTTGTCATCTGTGGTTCAGAATGGTGTAAAGTAAACAGAACGTTTTGAAATACAGTTTGTAGTTAGAGCTGCTCAGGAGAGTTTAACTAGCATAATTATTTAATTTAGATAGTACATTTTATTTGGAAAAGATAGCCTAACGTTTTAGAATTATCAGATTGTTTGTGGATATGGAGATAAAATTAACATCTGGTTAACCTCCTTTTTTAATTAAAAGAAAAAAATCAATAATTGAGAAACTTGCATTGCATTCTTTATTCTGGTTCTATTTCATTTTTCCATTTCTTATACAGATCCAAAAATGGCCAACCAACTACTACAAAGTTGTTGGAACTGAGTTGTTGATTTCTGTAACTGATTTTGTATTGTGCTGCTTTGAACAAATGTTCTGCCTCAAGGCTTTGTATCCCCTCTAATATTAAGGGGGAAATTTTTCATGACTGATGTTTAATCTCAAGCAAAACAGAAAGCTTTAGGATTAAAACGTGTAATTCCAAGTTGTAGATGGCTAGCATACAAGAACACAAAGTTGAGTCTGTCTGTTTACTGGCTTACTCATCTTTTTGAATGATAATTTAGACTTCCAACTGTTTGGAGTTGAGATTCAGCCCTTTAATTACATATGTTTATGTATAGTAGCAAACTTGAAGACATTATGGTAGAGTGTTCCCTCCTTTTGGTAGTGACCCAACTATCACTCAAGCTTTCTGAGCCAGCTTTCAGTAGCCAGTTTCACTCATTCTTGTATGCTTTTGTAGTTTCCAAACTATTCTGTCTAAAACTACTACATTTTTTTCCAGTAATTAGTAGAAAAATATTTTGGTAATTAGCAGTGTGTATTAGAGTACTTATTCATCTTAATAGATTTATTTATTTTCTTACCCTTAGGTGAAAGACATGCACAAACAAATTTTTATTCATGTTGCAGTCGTGGTAGGAATGTTGTTTATCCCATACATTTGTATACAGCAGCCTGTGAAACATGTGAGTGACTAAATATCAGCAGACTTCAGTTACTTTTATGTACTTCAGCAGGCTGAGTAGCACACACCACTTTCAGAAATACACTAGTTCTCCCCTTCTTTTTTGTTTCAGTAATTGAGGACATTTATGAATTCGCTTTTCCTTGTAAAAGCAAATTATATATTTAGCCACATTTAATAGAATATTTCGAAAAGCTCTGTAAGCTTTGCTTGATATTATTTTTGAGTAGCATCCTTGTAACGTATTCAAATGGCATTTTTTTAATGTCTCATTTCCTTTTTTATTTGCCACAGCATTTTTTATTATATTTAATTGATCTTGTTGATAATCTGTAATGAAAATCTGTGAGAGTTAAGGATTCTGTGATATTTCAGATCTTAGTATATGTATCCAGAGCTAAAGTAGTTGTTGTTACTAATGATGCACACCATCACTTTGAGAAATCTCTGAGGAAAATATGTAGTGCCAGTAATATGCGTATAGCTTGGTACAGACTTACATGGATGAACATACAAACATAGAAAAAATATAGATAGTATATTAATTATGCAAACTGGTCTTTTGACTAACAAGTTCTCTAGTTCTGTCTTGCAGTCTCTCCATTCTAGCTGCTATTTCTTGCTGCTGATCTTAATGAGCATTCTGTCCCCCTAGTGTTTGTTTTCCACACAAGTTGCAGTCTTTCTCCTTTGCCATTTATACTCTTTTGCCTTTATTCCCTGTCTTTTGTTCTGATGTCTCTTCTTTAAATTATTTTTGCTGTATGGATTGGATTTTACCTTAACTGGGTAGCTTCCTTTTTGTGCTGTCTGAGGGTAGCAAGAGCCAATACAAACATAGGAGAAAGAGCTTTCTGTTCAGCAGATATGTGGATAGGAGATAGCTGTAGCCTCTGGATTACTGCACAGATTTTTAAGAATTTTGTGGTTTAGTAAGTGTTACTGCAATTTTTTTTTACCAATCTCCCCTGCGCTCTTTCCTCTCTTGCAGAGAAAAGAACAGATAGAATGGACAGTTGTTACATTTTCATAGGAGTACTGGAAGGATATCAAAAGTCTTGGTTTGCCAAGTTTTAAGTCTTGTCTCCAAAATGTAGTATTTTCCAGCAGTGTGCAGCTTTAGGCAAACATTGAGCAAAGGAAGTTTCAGCCTACGTGATTGAAGTGTGATAGGATTAAAGGTGAGAGAATGGTTTAGTCAGGGGTAGGACCAGGTAATCCTAGAACAGACATGCGTGCAGTCTCTTCTGTTATAATAGTAGTCCTGTGCTTTTCTTAAAGCTGCAATTGAGAATTTTAAGAAAACAAATAGTGTATTCTTCCTAGAGCCCCCATCACTGTCGTTGTAACTTGGGCTTCAGCTGTATGCCTGAGGAAAGGAGTTCCTTTGATCTCACAGTATTTGCATCCAGCTGTGACCCTACTATATATCCTAAGTAGCTTCACTTCATCACGGTTCCCTATGTTCCCTTCATCTGCTTTTGTCCTTGTTTCTCTTCCACCTTTTGTGTGAAGTTCCCTCTTCCTGTGTCCATCCTACTGTAACACTTTCCTTTAAAAAGCAAAACAAAACAAAACATGTCACCTTGTGCTACAGTTCTTAAATTAAGTTGTTAAATCACAAAGAACCCTCTGATGTCAGAACTTCCCTGTGTCTGTTGAGGATGCAGCACAAGTAAGTCTGATAATGCTTGATAACAGCCAAAGGCCACTTCTGAGATAGTGTTCTTTAGATCTTCAAGTATGCAAATTAATACCTTGAGCAAAGGCATTAAGCTTGTTATACGTTAGTAATACATAAGATAATTGCTTTATTGTATTTTCAGTTTGTATCTGCATTTCAGAAGGTCTGCTGTGAGAATGCCATTTGTACAATTAACAGGTGTAAGAGGGAAAAGTGAAACAGGCTAGCAGGCACCAAAGTAATGTCGAATATTTAGAAATTCACTTGAGCTGATGCAGTTCGTTAGACAATATTTAAAACATATTCCTGTAAAATTATGGGTGATAGTTGAGGTGTCAGGACTCTGAATTTGTGGAAAAAAAAGCCAAGATAAAGTACTTCTGTGAAAGAACAAACTGCCTTGAAAAGTGGTACATGCCATATAACAACTTCTGTAAAATACTGACATTATCTTGAGTAAATAAAATGTATTTCTCCAAGAATGAAGGGCAAGGTTTTATGATAAGTTATAGTCAACGCCATGAACTTCATCAGGGAAAGGTGTGGACTAGCTGGTAGGTTGCAGCTCTATAAAAAGAAAGTTACAGTTGATCCTAGATGAACAGGAAATCATTTGCTGTTTTCATCATTGACTGATTTTGTTTACTGGATCAGTCACTTTATATCACGTTCTTGTTGAATTACCAGAACCCGGGCTATGATGTTTGTGTTAGATTTATGATAGCTGCAGGAAAGCAAATCACTCTTTTGACAAGTAACCTTAACTTCACAAAATAAGTAAATAAATAAATAAAATCATGTTTGCACAAATAAAAAATTTTAGTTGGTCAGTGTAGGTCAGTGTTTTGCATCATACAAATGTAATGTTTTAGTGGAGTGTGCAATGTTGTAAAATCTAACATCAAACATCAAGTCTTATCAAACCACTGAATTAATAGTGTTGTGCTCTTGTGACAGAGGAATTGAAGGTTGTCTGCTGTGTGTCTGGATTTCTGTGTCAGGAAAGATCTGGGATATGAAAGCACAACCTGTGAGCAACCTGTGACTGGCTTAATTGATTTAGGCCAGGGAAGACTGAAGAGAGACAAAATAGTCTTCAGATGTCTATAAGAAATAGCTGCTTGAAGAAGAGAATAAATTGGTTGGAAGGACAAGAAACAATGCTAAAATTATTTCCTAAAATGCTTGGAAAAATTAGTTTGCTCGCAGAGATTTGAAATTACTATTTTGGGGAATTGTAGGAAGTGTTTAAAGAAATATTTGAGGGAAACAGCCTAGATAGGCTTGTTTCCGCCTTGGAGTGCTAAGAGCAACAAGCTGGCTTCCTGGGGCAGCCCCAGTGGGCATGTGGGTGGTAATTCTATGTTTAATAATCAGACTGATTTCAGCATCTGAATTCTCCCAGATAGGATATTTTACAATAAATCTAATCGTGAGGTGATGGTACCCTTGTAATTGCGGCATGATTACCATTGAAGGAAAAACATCATACTCCTGCCAGGTACAGATGGAAAACTGTGCCTTTGGCTACTGCTGTTACCTTGCCCTACTGGAGCAATCTGGGATATAATATTCTCACCCTTGTAATAGACCTAATTTGCAAATGGAGATGACATTTTGTATGGGGAACAGTACAAGTTCCATCAATACCTCTGACTTATTTCTTCTACCTTATGTTCAAGCCCATGGTTATATTGGTGTTCTGTATTTTCTTTTATGTGCTGACTAGGTATATATAAGCTATATGTATCTTATGTAAGTAATTTGCGTTTCACACATTACCTGGAAAACATAAAGAGTGAAATATAATGTATTTCTCTAGAATGTCAGCTAATGAAAACAGAGCGACCAAAGCCAAACACATTTATTATCAGATGTCTTCAATGGACCACTGTCATAGAGAGGACGTTCCACGTAGACACTCCGGAGGAACGGTGAGAATTTTGTTTTTGTTTCTTTTTCAGTATTGGTTATGCACAATTTTCAACAGTCTCAGCTGGGATTGCTCAGTAGTCAGTATGCAGAATTCTGACATTCCAAGCACTTCTGAACAGTTATTTGAACAATTTATAAGTCAGCTTCTGTAAAATATAATCTGAGCTCATATCTAGTCTGCGAACTGCTTGCAAGTGGGATGAGTATGTTCAAATAAGCCAAAACTATGTCATGACATGTCTCCAAAGTGTTAAAATTTGAATAGAAGCCTGCTTTCGAGCTTTTTTCAGCTTTACTGTCTTAGATTTTCCTTTTAGTCTTCTTAATGTGTTCTTTTTGGCACAGAAAGCAATATGTTTGTTATAATTTGTTTTATGGTGTTTATTAGCTTTTCTTCTTTCAGTAAACATAAACACCCTCTCAAGAATTAAATTTTTTAAAGCACAAGTACGTATGGGAGATATGGGATGGCGTATCTCACTAAAATATTCCATTCTGTTTTTCTGGTTAGATGTACTGTGTCTTCCCACTGAATGCACCTGTCCTCTTGAGGTCAATACTATGATTTGGCTTTATTCATAGAATCACAGATTGGCTTAGGTTGGAGAGGACCATGAAGATCACTTAGTTCCAACTCTCCTGCAATGGTCAGGGATGCCAATTAGTAGGTCATGCTATTCAGGATCCCACTCTACCAGGCTTTGAATGCTTCCAGAAATGGGGCATCCACAATCTCTCTGAGCAACCTGTTCCAGCGCCTCACCACCCACTAAGTAAAAATTTCTTCCTAACATCTAGCCTAGATCTTCCTTCTTCTAGTTTAAAGCCATTAGCCTTGTCCGTTTATGATCAGACCATGTAAAGAGTCAGTCTCCCTCCTGCTTTTAAGCTCTCCTCAAGTACTAGAAGACCACAATGAGGTCTACCTGGAACCTTCTCTTCTCCAAGCCCAGCTCCCTCCACCTTTCTTCATAGGAGAGGTGCTTCATCCCTCTGGTCATCTTAGTGGCCCTCTTCTGGACCTGCTCCAACAACTCTCTATCCCTCCTGTACTGGGGGCCTCAGGCAGTACTGAACACAGCACTCCAGATGGGGCCTCACAAGGGCAGAGTAGAACAATCACCTCCCTCTCCCTGCTGGACAGCCCTCTTCTGATGCGGCCCAGGATACTGTTGGGCTTCTGGGTTGCAAGCACACACTGCTGGCTTGTGTCCAGCTTTTTGTCCATTAGAACCCACAAGTCCTTCTTTGCAGGGCTGCCCTCAGAGAGTTCTTCACAGAATCAAAAAATTGCAGGGGTTGGAAGGAGCCTCAAGAGATCGAGTTCAACTCCCTTGCTAAAGCAGGTTCCCTACAATAGGTTGAATAGATGGGCATTCATGGATCTTGAACAATTCCAGAGAAGGAAACTCCACGACCTCTCTGGGCAACTTGTTCCAGTGTTCCTTCACCCTTACTGTAAAGAAATTCTTTTGCATGTTTGTATGGAACTTCCTGTGTTCAAGTTTTAGGCTATTGCTTCTTGTCTTATAGCTGCACACTGCCAAGAAGAGCCTGGCCTCATCATAGAAGGCCACCAGATTAGTGAGGCACAGTCTGCCCTTGGTGAAGCCATGTCGGCCATCTTAGATCACCTCCACATCTTGCATGTACCTTAATGTGTTTCCTTGGATGATGTGCTCCATGATCTTCCCAAGTACAGAGGTGAGGCTCAGTGTCCTGTAGTTCTCCAGGTCTTCCTTTCTCCCTTTCTTTAATATGGGAGCGATGTTTTCCTTTTTCTAGTCACAGGGGTTTTGCCTGACAGCCACGATTTTTTAAATATGATGGAAAATGGTTTGGCAACCAGATCGGACAGTTCCTTCAGAATCTTGGGATGCATGTCATCAGGCACCGTAGGCTTGTACACATTCAGCTTCATGAAATGGTCTTGAACTTGTTCTACTCTTGCAGTGGGAGGAATTTTGCTCCCCTGACTCCCGCTTAGAAGTTCAGGGACATGAGAAGCGTGAGAATGCCTGTTAAGGCTTAGGCGAGGAACTTATTAAGCACCTTAGCCTTCTCCATGTCTGAGGAGCCAGCTCTCCCTTTCCATTTATCAGAGGGAGTACACTCTTGCCTGTCCCTTCTGCCCAAAGTAACTAAAGAAACCCTTTTTGTGGTTCACATTCCTTGCCAAGTTTAATTCCTTCTGTGCTTTGGCATTCCTCAACCCATCCCTGCACATTAGGACAGTATCCCTGTATTTTTCCCAGGCCATCCGTCCCTGCTTCACTGCTTGTACTTTTCCTTTTTTCCCCCAGCGTGACCAGCAGGTCCTTGTTCAGCCGTGCTGGTTTTCTGCCTTGTCTGCCTGATTTCTTCTTCTGGGAGTTGGAGCCCTTTTGTGCTCTCAGAAAGGCATTTCAGAGGGTGAGGCCAGTTCTGTTCTCTTCCTTTTTCCTTAAGGACAGTTTTCCAGGGAATCTCATCCAGCAATTCCTTAAACAGCCTAAAGTTCTCTCTCCTGAAGTTCAGAATCCTGACTCCACTCTTCGCCAGGCCCGTATTCGTTGAGATCATGAACTTGACTAGGATGTGGTCACTGCAGCCCAGGCTACCTCTGATCTTAACCTCTTTTATAGTCACCAGGTCCAACACCTGGTGGGTCTGTCAGTACCTGAAGCAGAAAGCATTGATGGAATGTAGGAGTCTTCTGGATTGCTTGCAGTGCACCATGTTGTTGTCCCAGCTGATCCATGGGTGGTTGAAATCCTCCAGCAGGATGAAGGCCTGCAATCACAATTCCTCTTGTAGCTGATGCAAGAAGTCCTCATCAATAGGCTCCCCTTGATCAGGTGGCCTGTAGTAGACACCAGCTACCACCTATCCCTATTCTTACGCCACAAGCTCTCAACCTGTTCTTGAGTGTTTCTCTGGGACAATTCTTTGCAGTCTATCAGCTTCTTAATGTAGAGGGCAACTATCCCACTTCTCCTTCACCTATCCCTTCTAAAAAGCCTGTAGTCCCACTAGCACCTTGTCTCTCTAGCTTAGCTCTACTGTCTCACACCAGCATATGGGCAGGCTTGCTTTTACCCCCTTTAACCCTAGTTTAATGCCCTGTCAGTGAGCCCAAATACTTTCTGGGCCAGAATTCTTTTCCTCCTCTGATCCAAGTAGACCCCATCAGTAGGCATTATTAGGTCAAGAGCAGAGTAAACTGCCCCATGGTCATACTGTTTATACCAATAAATAACTAATGATTTTATTTTTGCATTGTTTCTTCTTTTATTAGTATATTCACTTATACCATTTTAAATTCTACCATTTAAATTCTATTGTTTTCCTGATGCTTTTTGGAATTTAATTATTTTTGAGAACCTCTGATTCTCGGGGGAATTTGAAATTAGCCAAACAGTTTAAGTTTAAGAGGGAATAGACAAAGAGTTGAACACATACTGTAGATTAATAAATTTTAATTATTATTAATTATTAATAAATCTCAATTATTTTCTTATGGTGAGGGGGGACATTTCTTGACTGGATTGTTATCATATACTGTGTGTCAGGTAGGACATGACATGCTAAGTTCTGAGTAGTGTTATAACTCTGAGAAGAATTTTCAAGTTTTTAGTATTTAAGTATTTATAAAATCAGAGACTGTTAATTCTTGAAATAAACTAAGCACTGATTCTTTTTGATACTGATCAACCTTAGCGCCTCATCCATCATGCAGAATATGGAAGGAAATTGAAAATATTAAATTGTATGAGACTTTGGCTGTGTGACATGAGAACTGCATGTTGAAGCATGTAAAAAACAATATAAACAAATTATTTGGATGAATTTTAGAAGTTTCTAATAAGATTGTTGACTTGTTCATGATAGGGAAGAATGGACAGAAGCAATCCAGGCTGTAGCAGACAGACTTCAGAGGCAGGAAGAGGAAAGGATGAACTGTAGTCCAACTTCACAAATAGACAATATAGGTGAAGAGGAGATGGATGCTTCAACAACTCATCATAAAAGAAAGGTAATGACATTCAAAAATAACTAATAAGATTAATATATAAGTAACTTTTGCAAAGTGATCTAGTAGGATATAGAAGCAATAATATCTCTACATAAATTTCAGTGTACTACAAGTATAGAAGTACATACTTATTTCAATAAAGCTGTACTGCTCTAATTTTATTTATTTGTTATGCTGTCTGGTACACCACCTTTCAAAGGCAGAGTTCAACCATTCAGGCACATGTAAACAATCTGCTTGTTTTTTGAATATTATTTTTGTTTTTCCCTTTATGTTTGTTTACTCTTCCAGAAGTATGGCAATAAAATATTTTCTTCAGAAAAGTGTTTACCTACTTTCTCATGCAAGTAATGCCCAGTACAAATTAAATGATTTGCATGAGAAAGGATAGCAGAATTTAGCTTTTATTGACCTTTTTTTTGCTGGTTTTTTTTGCAAGAACTTTGCTTTAATTTTCATTGAAAACAGTATCTTCTTTCTTCGGAATCCTTCACAGCTTCTGCAGTAAGTAGGAATGTGTACAGTGCTGTCTATAGCACGCCTGTAGTTATATCTCCAGAGTCAACAGGATAAACACATTATGTTTCAAATATTGTGTCATGTAAAATTCGCCTTATTATTTTGGGTTTCCATTTTGTCCTGTGTTTCTGGATGTACAAACTACTCTTTAAGAATAATGAAGAATTTGAGTGGATGTTTCTCAGTTATTAGACAGGATTGACAAGACTCAAAAAATGCATTGAAATTACATGAGAAATAATAACAGGATTCTATAGGATTGGCTTCATTCTTTCTAGCTACAAAATGAAACCTGTGCAAAATTAAGTGGAAGTCTGCAGACAGCAAAATAATCTTAGCTAGTATCACGGAATGTGTCTTAATGATGGACAGTGAAAAAGAATCGTGAACATTGCAAGAATTATGAGGCAAGAATTCTAGAATGATCAGTGGCTGACAGCTGTGTCCTTAGGAATAGGGTGTTACAAGAAATCTTAATTCTGTCATTTCCTAAGTTTTGAGAACATGAGTTTGCAATACAAGCATAGTTATTTCATGTAGTTCCATTGTACATAATTTTCTATGCTTTTTTTCACTGCTTAAAAAAGAAAAACTTATCACATACAGGCATGACAATACTCTCATCGTGAACTGTCAGGTTGGAGAGCTTGACACTGAACTTTTAGCCTCGCAGCACAGAGATTTAGTGATTGTGCTCCAGGGTAAAATATAATAAGTGACAGCAAGACGGAGGCTGTGTTCAAGATGTGTCAGTCTTTATGAGAGGCAGTATGATTATGGAAGGGATTTGGGTTTGCTCTTTTAAAGATCTGACCACTATGCCAAGCTTGTGTATCCTCCTAGTAGACTACAAAAACACTGCATAACAGCAAGAGTTTTCAAGGTGTCAAAATAAATGTGGTCTAATATAAGTTGTTTATCTGAAACGTATGCTCTCCTTGTTCACAGTGCTTTTCCCGTACAACAAAAGTGTTATGGGAATAAGAGTAGGTGGAAGATCAGTTCTGTTTCTTTCTTGCTACTTACACTGTAAGTAGCAAGTAAAATTCCAATGTACCCAACTAAAATTCCAGGATAGTGCATGTGCTGTGCTATTGAATAAATATAATGTATTTCTCAGCAAACCAAGAGCAAACTACAAATCAAATGTGAAATAAAAAATGGTGATATTCAACACCTAATGACAGCTCAGAATGAAGTGTGTGTAGCCACTGAAAAGCACACTGATAGCATCAAGGAAGTTTTTTTCTGCCAAAACTCAAAATTCCACTTCAGATTTAAAACTTATGGAAGACCTAGCAAAAAGTGCTCAGAAGTTTTTTTTAATAACGTGTCCTGAGTGACCTTAATAAAGGGGACTCCCTTGTTGCTCCTTTTGTATTAATTGAAATTAGAGGATATAGTTTTTTGTAGAACTGTTTCTGAAAAGCTTCTGCTTAAGCATTTGTATTTGTTAACAGAATCAGAACCACTTCAGTTATATCTAGTTAATGTGTTGCCTTTTTTATATTAGTTTTCTTTCAATTTCAACAGTTCTTTTTTGCATACTGTGTCCAAAAAGCTTGTTTAGTCACCTGATTTTGTATCTGCACACAGTGAATTTTGCTTGTGCACGCTCCAGATGGTATTCATATGAGTAGAAGAGCATAATCAGATTAAGAAGTAAGACAGAGAAGTGGGTCTGTTTCTTCTCTTTAAAAAAAAAAAAAAAAAAAAAAAAAAGTAGCAACAGGTTTACAAAGAAAACAGTCTTTAAGTAATTGAACTTGCTTTGAACAGCCTGGCAGCAACATCTCTGCAGCATCTCTGTCCGTATTATCTGGAAGAGCCAAATACACCTTTTTATTTTGCAGTTCTTTAATGGTGCCAGTGTGCCACTGAAGTTCCACAGTAATATAATCACTAACATTTCAAATACAAAAAACAATTAGCAAACTGCTTTTATTCCTTGCTAGACTATTTCTGTTAAGTAAAATTTCTTCCGGATGAAGTCAGATGAAAATTCCCAGTCATGTACTCCTTGTGTATATCAGGAATATTTTAAAAGTAGTTTTTGATTGGTAGGAATTTCAATAACCACAGTAAAGTGTATTGTTTTGAAAAGAAAATACATAGCAGGAGTAAATAGGCTTTACAGAAAGCTGAAGATCATGCAGTTCTTTGGACAGTTTTCTGTTACTTGTTTGCGAATTTGTTTTTCAGGGTTCAGCATGAATAAAGAGTGGATTTTTTCAGAGACGCTGAAGTGCAACATAATGAGTAAAAAAAATACACTTCTCAGGGTTCAGTAGGAATGAAAAAAGTGGGAAAATTATGAAGAAAACAGAAATCAATCTTACGGAAGCCTCCAAATTTGCTTACCAACATTCTCAGGTTTAGGAAGTATTTCAATTTTTTCACCAGTTTTCAGTACACTCTTAGCTGTGGCATCTGTGTTTTTATCTCTCAAGGTCTTGTGTTCTTTGGCAGACTTTTTGAGTTACCCTGCACTGAATATCATCTCTAAGCCTTCTGCTAAGCTTTTAAAGAATGACAGCATCAGGATACTTTATTCTTAGAACTATCACTGCTACCATAACCTGCTGTTAAGCCACTACTCAAAATCTCTCAGAAGTATTACCTTCCTTTTATAAATCTGCATTTTAAAAAATCTGTTTTTAGCAAGATTGCAGCTAGATTCATGACTGCTTTGATGGATGATGTAAACAAATTTTAGGCAAGTGAGTTTCAATTTGACTGGCTTGCTGCCCTTAGCATCAAGCCCATGTCTGTGGTCAGTTGAGCCAATATCCTCCTTCTGTGTACAGGCAAAGGGCTGCTATTATGAACTGTCTTTGTTCAAACTCAGATGTTCTCTCTCTAAATTCAGCCTCTCAAGGATGATTGGAATTATGGAAAAAGTTACCCCTTCCTTGCAGCTTATGGTCCGACAAATTTTTGACAGTTAGAAGTGATGAACTTTTATGTTCATTAGGTATTCTTTGTCATAAAAGCTGTTGGCTTATCTGTGTGGGGGAATGCAGTATGAAGTTAGGGTGAACTGTGCTCTGGATTACTCATCTTCTGCCTGAATTGTGTTTTAAATGCATTTTGAATTTCACAGAATCATAGAATGGCCTGGGTTGAAAGGGACCACAGTGATCATCTAGTTTCAACCTCTCTGCCACACGCAGGTTGCTAGCCACCAGACCAGGCTGCCCAGAGCCACATCCGGCCTGGGAACTTACCAATGTGAATTTTGACAGTTTTCAATGCTTTAACTTAAAGACGGTTTCTTTTTGCTTGATGGTTATCATAAAACTATCAAAGTAGATGTTCTGACTTTTCAAAAAGACTGACTGTGATATTTGAGAAATGTTCCTTTTAGTTGATGGAATAGCAGTTGCCACATTGCATTTGGATCACAGCATTACGTATACATTATATCCATTAATGGTAAGAAGAAGAATTTTTTGAGAATGTTCTTTAATAGAGTAAGTTTCAGAAATTCCAAAGCTAGAACACATGACCTTGAATGTATTTCTTTTGAATTGATATAAGCAAAAAATTGTGCTGATTTGACCAGTCAACAGTGGGACAATAGAGGGACTTAGCTAAGATAAGAGAAAGTTTTGTTTGCATGTTTATGAGTACGCATGCATGTACATGTGCAACAGATCTGTTTTTCTGTAAATTGTGACTTTCCCATATTAGTTACTGTGACTTGTTTTGTATTTTGCTATTGGAATCCCTAGCTATGAATATGAGTGGAAATACATATTTAATGGAAAGAATTCAAACAAAACTAAAATTTTGGCTTGTAGTGACAATCCATGTATATTTTCATCATTTCTTTCTTTATTCTCTTAATGCTCCCCTTGTGTTTTGAGGTAGCTAAGAGGAATTAGATAATAAATGATATTTAAAAACTGTCAATGTAGTAGGTGATATATAATATACAGAATGAAAGTCATCTTGAAAGTCTCCTGAAGAATATGAATTTGTTATTCAAACTTTGTTCTGTCTGATCTGTTTATTTTAGAACATGTGTAATTTCCTTATCACTGTTTTTTTTTCTGATACTTTCTTGTATTTCTTATTTTAACTAATACATAAATACTTTTATTAGATTGAGTGTTTCATTTAAGAGTATAAATAATAATGTTCCTTCCATTTTGGAGATATCTACCCTCAGATTGACTGCATATCCTCAAAATTTATTAAAAAGCATCTACTAACTATTACTTGATATTTCTATCATTGGAGTAGCTTTACAGATTGATGGTTGTACTTTCTGGTAAAGACAGCACTGTCCCCTTGCAGAAAAAACCTTTAATTCCACCACTTAATGAAATCATTAAATCACTTAATGAGTGTTTTACAACCTTAGGAAAAGATCCTGTGTTTATATGTCCTGTGGTTATTTGCAGAGCTAAGAAAAACAGTTCTATGAACAGGCTCAAAGTTTATATAGGTTCTGGTAATAAATCCATGTATTTTTTTTACTCTTATAGTTTTACTCCTCCTTCCTAATCAAAGAAGAAAGCTCAAAATTATTTGAAGTTTGAGATAGCAAGGATGTGACTGCAGAAAGATTAAATGGAAGATAAATTTAGAATTCTGATAAACAAAAGGCTAATGTATTGAAAGGATAGTAGTGTCATAGTAAATATTTCTAATGAGTACTTGAATCAGTGTCTGAAATTGAAAGATATTTATAGAGAAGTAATTGTTTTAGGCTTTGGCTAAATATTAAAAAGATAGGTACAATTGTAGCTGAACTACGTACTTTGCCTGAGCTTGAGCAATGATTGTCTTATGGTTCTAAAATATGTTCATGATGCAGACTCCTAGAGTTCACTATTATCAGCGATTTCATTTTGACAGGAAAATGTTTCATAATTATTTATCTTAAAACCAATACAAGCTTCTTGTATTAATTATGTATCAATACATATATAGGCTTATAATTAATTTGTTTTTTTTACTTACTTGTAAATTTCCCTGGTTTTGTGCATCTCTAGTTGTAGCACATTGCAGTAGTTTTTGGAAAATCAGTTAAGGCAGTGTTTAAGTCCATGATCATAAACTTCAACTTTATACTGATTTGTGTGTGTGGCTCAGGTTTTGTGAGCTGATCTTTTTATATTGGTAATACCATTTGGTTGTTTGCAGAAGCATTTTGAATATATTTTGGAACTGCATAGCTTATGTCTTGCTAATCCTTGCTTATTCTTTGCTCCTTGTAGACAATGAATGACTTTGATTATTTAAAACTACTGGGCAAAGGCACGTTTGGCAAAGTTATCCTGGTCCGAGAGAAGGCTAGTGGGAAATACTATGCTATGAAGATTTTGAAAAAAGAAGTAATTATTGCAAAGGTAAGGAAGGTTGTATTTTTAATTCTTTTCCTTCCCCCTTCCCCCTTTTTCCTTTTTCCTTTTTCCTTTTTCCTTTTTCCTTTTTCCTTT